>NC_056744.1:1104554176-1104641676 GCF_019279795.1 Protopterus annectens | reverse complement strand
AGTCATCTGCGAACTTTGTTAGCCAGAGGCCTTCTATGTTAGCTTGTACTTCAGAGAAGTAGATACCAAACAGGAGAGGACCCAGGACTGAACCCTGTGGTGCTCCACTTATCACTGGTTTGAGGTCAGATTTGGAGTCTGCAACTTTTACAGTGTGGGTTCTGTCAGTGAGCCAGTTGGCAACCCATCTTGTGATGTAGGGAGTTATACCTAGTTTAGTGAGTTTGGCTATAACTCCAGAATGGGAGATGGTGTTGAAAGCCTTGGCAAGGTCAAGATAGGGTGTGTGAACCACTTTACCCTCATCTACGGCTTTGCTGACTGCTTCAAAGAAGTCGATCAAGTTCAGGAGGCATGATCTGCCTTTCACAAACCCGAACTGGGTGGGATGCAGAGTTTGGAGGTTACCACTGTCTTTGTTTATGAGATCCATGATGATACGTTCCATGGCCTTGCAGTCCAGGCTCATCAGGCTGTTAGGGCAAAGGTTCCTGGGATCAGTGGTGGCTCCCCTTTTGTGGAGTGGGATAACTGTTGCTGTGCACCATTCAGTGGGCACAAAGCCTGATGTGAGGCTATTATTGAACATGGTGCTTAGGTGGGAAGCCAGTTCATTCTGAAGTTCATGAAAAACGCAGCCTGGAATGTTGTCCGGTCCCATGGATGCTATGTTTTTGGCTTTAGAGAGTGCAGCTTTTACCTGTGTAGTTGTGATTACAGCGACTCTGCATTATTCCTGTATAGATATGTGCCCTTTGGGGGGGGGGTTAAAGTTAGCACTGAACCTATCTGCCAGGATGTTGGCAATATCAGTTGGTTCTGTAATTTTCGTGCCGTTGTGCTGTAACTCAGAGCAGATCTGGGTGATGCCATCAAGATGCTTGACATAACTATAGAATGCTTTTTGGTTGTCCTTAGAATTATTGGTGATTTTGTTTTCATAGCTAGCTTTGGAGGATCTTATAAGGGATCTCAGCTTCTTACTGAGGCTGACCAGGGAGCTCCTCCACTCATGGGATTTTACTCTCTTTTGCAGCAGTTTCTTCCTTCTGTTGTACAGTTTGTTTATGGCAGGGGACCACCAGATTGGCTTCCTTTTTTTGGAGGATAGCATCTTGGTTCTGTTTGGGATAGCATGATCCATGCACTCGTGTAAGTGCTTATAGAGTGCATTTGTGTGGGATTCAGCAGTTGTAACTGTATTGTCCATCTGCATGGATGTCATGAAGTTCACCACTTCTGTCTTAAGAAGCATGAAGTTGGCTTTGGAGAAATTTTTTACCATGGTTTCCTTAATGGGTGGTGGGGGCTATCAAGGGTGATTAGCTTATGGTTGGATCTGACCAATGAAGAGTTGACTTCAGGTGTGGAACACCGGTCACTCATGTTGGTAATGACTAGGTCTAGGATATTATTGCCCCTGGTGGGGGTGTAGATAAGTTGATCCAGGGCATTGGAGTTTTTGAATCCGAGAAAGTGTTGAGCTAAAGAATTGGTACACGAGTAGTTTTCCCAGTTAATGGTGGAGTAGTTGAAGTCGCCCATTATTAGGGTGTTTGGTTGAACCCTAATATTTTCCTGTACATCAAGAAAAGAGGATTGAGAATCCTGGGGCATGATGGGGGATCTGTAGCAAGCTACAATTTGTATTGCAGTTTTGCCCAGAGTTAGTTGCACTTGGATAACCTCGGATGCATTATGCTGAGCAACTAGCCTGGAGGTGTGGATATCCTTAATGAATATGGACACACCTCTGCCTTTTGTGTTTCGGTCCAGGTTACATGGCCAAAAAGTGTGGTATGAGTTATAGCCTGGTAGGGCAGGGGTGCTCTCTGGAGCCTTGAACCAGGTCTCAGTCACTGCACAGATATCGATGTTCTCCATTTTAAGGAGTGCCTTGAGTGAGTACATTTTGAGATTTAGACTTCTAGCATTGAGTAGCATTGCTCTCAGTTTTTGCTTGCCTGATCCTGTTACAGTGGTGAATTTGTCATTTGAACCTTGCCTAAAAAAGGCACTATAGGGGTGGCAAGAGCCTTAGCCAGTATCCGGAATCCCAGGGGCGACAGGTGCAGGCTATCTCTGGCAAAGTATTGTGGTCTGTCGACCATGTCATCCCAAGCAGACAGATACTGGATTCCCTTAGAATGACACCAGAAGCTTAGCTAATTGTTGAATTCAATCATTTTGTCCTTGTACTGGATCATTCTGGGCAATGGCAGAATGCTACTCAGGGCTAGGGTCATACCTGCCTGGGCTACAAGATCAGAGGGCTCTTCCATGTCTCTTTTCATGTAGTCCAGGGAGGTATGGCTCAGGTCATTTACACCAACATGTACAATGACAGAGTTATATTTGTACTTGTGGAGTGACCTGAGTGCGTGGGTTATGTGGTGGATCCTGGCACCCGACAGGCAGCTGATAGTAACCTTCTCCTTGTTTAGCCTGGTGAGTGGGACATCAGTGTGCCTGACTATAGAGTCACCTATGACTAGTGTTTTGGGTACGTTGTTTTGCCTTATTGGCTGTGGTTGAGTGGCACACTGAGTCTGTGGGCTATGTGTCATTTGGGTTTTGTTGAGGGATGGAGGTTGCTTGCATTTCTGCTTTGGCAGTCTCTGTTGCTTAGACAGATTATTATTGAGAACCTTCACAAATGTTTTTGTGATACTATGTGTGGGTTTTGGTGGTGTAGATGTAGTGAGACTATGTGATGAGTGTGGTGTGGTGCAAATGTTTACTTTCTCCTCTTGACTCTCAAGTTCAGTCTTGGTTGGAGTGAGCTTTACCTCCAGTTTGGCTAGATAAGTGCATCTCTCACAGGTTGTAGTGTTGGTGGTAGGAGGAGAGGGTTGTCTGTGTAGATGAGGCAATGCTACATTGACTCACGATGCCCAGATTCATCAGATAGACAGGAGAGAACACTGGGAGCTGACCCTTGGACATGCCTGAATAAAAAACTATTTTCCTATAAGCTTCATGAATCAGATTCATGAGTGGCATCATGGTAAGTGCAGGTCTCATCTGCCTGGCTCTGATGTGGATTGCTGCCTTTTTACAACATAAACTTGTATTTTCGATAATATATCTTTTGCTATATATACTATATACTCCACATGCATGATAAAGGAATGTTTTTCAGCTTCTCCCATTACAGGTTGCCACAGCAGATCACCAGTCCACAGATTACTTGGCAGTGGAGCTTTTACAGTATCAAGTTGCCAGCCTGGCACCCAACCTTCTCAGAAGGCAAACGCACACTCACACCTACCTGCATGTCTTTAAAACTCACTTCACCACAGGGAGGATATGCACTCTGCACAGAAGGGCTGCAGCCAAGAATCGAGCCAAAGAACCTCTTGCTGTGAGGCGACAATGCTAACTGCTGCACCACCATGGCCATATACTCCATGTGCATGATACACAGTTAATATTACACTGGCCTACTTTCAATCCATATCATGCACTCTTATTTGTACATTCTAGTACAACTCATATAGCAGCAAGTGTTCACTTTACTTAAATAGTCACACATTCATCGAAGTTCACCTAAAATGTGGTTGCAAATAATTTTCTCTTTGTCTTAAACTGAACAATTAATTGCCCTTCTCAGTTATATTATGTCTGCTCTTGCCTGCTTTGTGAAGCTTTGGTTCTCTTTATTCACTTTTATTAGTTCATTATTTTTAATCAGTTAAGTATATATGTTCTTTAATCTCATAGCTTTTTTTGGCCATTGGAAACAGACTATCAGGCTATTACTGTATCACTACTTAGCATTTGCCCTAATATCCTTCCTTCAGTTTGCATATGTCATTTGTTTCCATTTCTCATATATGTACAACATCAACTATGTGCACTATTTACATTCTTCATTAAAGTCTATACAGTGCCAACATTTGTTTTATATGATACCTTTCTAACTTTTCTCCCAATAACCTTTACATTACATCATTTTCACTACTTTTCCCCTAGTTCCCTTTTTCCGTATCCCTTCCTTGTTACTTTTCCTGTCATTTTATCCCTGATCATGTGGGGGAGTGTACATTACCAGCCTTGTTTTGGTGTGAGTAAAAATGTAATCTTCCTACTCATTTGCACAATTCTTCTATCCTGGCAAACCTTTCCCGCCCTTTTTTTCCACCCATTTTTTCAGTTCCTCGTATGTTTTTATAGGCCTCTCCACCTCTATCTATTTTTCTTTTATGCTTACTCAAGCTCCTATTTCCATTAACTCATTTATATGAAGGGGATTTCATGTCTTCCATTATTTTTTTTTTATTTTTTATGTTTCTTGCTAATATTATCATTGTCACAGAGACCCTATGTTCCTCCTTTATGTGTTCCTCACTCTTAAAAGAAATATTTTTTGGTCATTATTGATTTGATACAATATCTAAGAACTTCTTTGTATTCTCCAGGGTTCCCTTTAATACTTCACATTCCCAGAATATATGATAAGTTCCTCTTACAGCCTTATTACATCTTCAGCAATCACTTCTTACTCCAGTGAACATTCTACTTAGAGTGGTTAGTGTATAAAAGTATCTGTGCAGAAACTTCTAAACTAATATCTTATATTTTCTAGTTTTTTTTTACATATTTTGGTCATTTTATTAACTTTCTCCACAGCTCTTCTGTTATTTCTTCTTATATTTATTTACTCTGTCATTGTTGTATCTTTTCTTATAATTTCCTTCTCTTCATTCCCTAACATTCCATGGTATATGAATATTAATCTTTTCATGTTTCCCCTCACTTATTCTTTAATTTATTTATTTCATGATTTTTGGTTCTTCCCTTATCCTATCTCTTTCTTTAACCATTTTCTCCCATTTAGTCCTTGATATCTCCACTCTAATTCTTTTGGCAATTCAAACTCTGCTTTTATTTGTGCTCCAGTTTTCATCTGCCCTCCAATATATTTAGCTGCGTGCAATATTTTACTTCAGTTTGTTTTCTTTTCTCTATAAAGGCCTTTTCTTTTGCATCTGCATAAAGGCTCTGTTGGACTTTAACCTTCCTGTTGGAATGATTTCTCCTCTCAATTTTTGTTTCCTCTGCTTGAAGTAGCTCTTCATTTTTGCATCTCCTTCAGAAATGGCAATTGTATCTACATGCCTGGTTTCTCTAATAGTAGTTGCCATAAATCCCCCACACTTAGATGCATAGTCACCTCACCTGACATTTTTTCCATTCTGCATAATATCTCACAACTGTTCTTCTTAATATATTAGCTAATGAGCTCATCTTAATACAGTTCTTTGCCTCTAGGGCTCCCAGCTTGCAACTGTCCTTTGGTAATGTAAGCATTTTCCCGGTCACTCTTGGTATGTCTTCCCAAAAAACATTTTTCAACATTGTTAGCTCATTTGGGAGTGCCTAGAATGCCTTAACTGGGTATAATATTTGTGACAGTAGATATGATTGCATTATTTGTATCTTGTGACCTTCATCTAATACCATCTGTTTCCATGTTTCCAGTTGGAACATTCTGAAAAGTAATTACGAACTAATCCAAGTAGTAGGCAAAAAGCCACTATTTGTATACAAAAAATGGAGAAACCTTTCTGTGTATGATGTCCCATCCTTTAACTACGTACATATTTACTATATTTCCTATATTTACAGTGACTTTGTTGTGCCTTATCTCTGCTTCCACATTGCAGTTGCTTTTCAAAGGCTAGAGTAACAAACAGTGCCTCTGTTTACTTTTTTATTTCATTATCTGCCTCTTGTCCTCCCCATCTTTTACTAAGTATACTGTCTAATTTCTCCTTTTCACTCTCAGCTTCTTTTCTAATTTTTATGTTTCACCTGTCATTTAATCTGGTTTCTCATTGTCCTCCAACACTATACAAGATTATCTTTACATTTCTATTTTTTTTTCCAAATTCTTTCCCTTTATAGCCCCTCCCCTACTATCCTGTTTACACCACCCCTGTCCCTGTTTCTAGTTTGCATTTTTATGTCTATATGTGTCCATGAGCTAGCCCTCTCTTAATTCATTTGCTTTTACCCTCATCTATCACTCAGTATCATCCCACCCCCTTAATTGTTATCATTGGCTTCACTGGTCTCCATCTGTGCCCTTAATTCCTCATTTTCTTCTATGAATCCCTGCATAATAGTAGAAAAGCAGTTCAGTGCTCTTTCCATTTTGTGTATCCTCTCCTCATGTTGGCACAGCTTTTGTGTATGGTTTGTTTTACCTCATGTAGTTCTCTCCATATAGCATCATAAGTTACTTGTGAATCTTGGCTGGTATTATCTCTTTTTCACTCCATACTTTCCGTACTCTTGTTTCTTCTGATTTTGTGTGCCCTATGATTTGTTTAGGGGATTTTTTGCCATTTTACTTAGTGTTTCAACATAATGGAGCACCATATTTTTCTGCTTTGTTACAGAGCCACCATACCAGAAGTCCCATGGGCTCTTACATTTTGGGAAGATTGCTCTCAGTTATCACTGATTACCAAGAAGAAGACATAAAAACATTGCATGACATTTTCTGTGCCATGGCCTTACATGTGTGTGCAACAGGGTTAACAAAAATAATGACATACTTGTATGGGACCATTACAAACCAACCACAACTATCAGACTACAAAGTTTGCTTTTTTTTACATGCTCAGTAAAGGCTAGTTTGACAGAGTTTGTACATACAAGAGAGACAGAGAGCTTGAAAAGCTGAGTCAGAGCTATTTTCACTAGCGGATGTTTTGTGTTGTTGCTGTTATTATTATTATTGATTCTGCTGTGCAGCTCATAGTGCTAGAACAGCCATCATCCACAGGCAAATAAGATACATTTTAGAAAGAAAAAAAAATTATTTATTGTATGTTGAGTGGGTTAGTCCCACTAGGCTAGTTGCCAATTTTTAGAGAAACCTGGAGGATATTTATACTAGTAGAGGAAATTTAGCCAGGGGATTACGGAACATACCCTACTCTTTTCAATAGGTGCAATGCAACCTTTTATATTTGCATGAGCTACCACCAATTCAGGCAGATGGGTAATTAATATAATCTCATCTGAAGGCTGACACACTGAGGAGTAAAGCACCCACCCTTCATCTTATGCTACACTAGAGTGTCAGCAATCCATCTGTGGAATGTGGGAATAGAACCCGAATCTTTCATCAGAAAATGTGATTATGCCACTGTAGACAAAGGAACTATTAGAAGAGGAAGCCCCAATAAAACACTTCATTAAAGAAGTAAGTATCTAGTGGTGGAGAATTGCTGTTGTAGAAACTGAAGGATAGGTTTTAAACAACCAGAGATGTAAAGTGGCAAAAGTTTCATAGAGATAAATGCCATGTCAATCTAAGAACAAACTGCATTATAAAACTGTACCTGGAAATAAAGAAGGCAGAATAGAGGACACAACCTGCAGCCATTGAAAACAGGTACAAAGGTCCTTGAAAATTAAACATATTTAGCAAAAAATATGAATGCTAAATGCCACATAACTCTTCCCATTTTCAGTCAGAATATATGATACCACTCAAAAACATATGTTTAAAAACAAATGTAAACCAAAAGAAATGGACTTGCTCGACGAAAGTATGATGGCACAAACCCACCAAAAAAACGAGTATCCACCTGGATAATACTCAGCAAGGGTTTAATAAGACAAATCCACAAAGCGTAAAAAAGACAGTTTGAATTAAGCGCTTTCATTTGGCTCCTGCCAAACTTTTTCAAAAACAGTTATACATCACTTCCTGTAGTTTAAATAAATAAAGTCAGTGATGTAAGCAATTAGGTTCATTCAAAAAATTAAAGAAATAGCATGTCTTAAAATCTTTTAGCAATGTAGAACCAATACATGAAAATAATACTATAATACTGTAACAAACAATGCAAGTACTGTCTCAGTAAGAAAAATGCTAAAAATCTATGCTACACAATTATTTGTATGGTTATCACAAATCTATATGAAACTGTGATAAAACATCAAACTAAATTTCTATGAAGTGTGTAAAACGTACATAAAAAAATACATCAAAAATACATCCAAAGAATACATCAAAAGAATACATCAAAAGGAGCAGCGTATAATCAGTATTTGAAGAAAGTATGCTCACCACTACAAATCCTTATTCAAAACAAGTCCAAATTGTGTGGAATATATGCATATATCCAATAGATGTTTGTATGTGGAAGTAAAACGTCCCTTAAATATCTCATAATGCTAGCGAATGTGCTCTTGTATATAAAAGCGCTCAGCCCATATTCGTAAGGTTTTAAAGCTAGCCTCTGAAAATATACAATAAAAGTAATAATTATAGTTGTTTGTTTATTCCATGAGTAATGTTCAAAATATAAATTATAAATTATATGTGTGTTTGTAAATACTTGATGCCCATAGTTGTATAAATGTGTAAATAATTTCTTAGTTGACCCATAACAATGTCTCTAAAATAGACACAATACGTTAGTGGTAATATCGTAATAGATATAAATCCAAAAAATGTATGTGCATGGAAATAAAACGTCCCTTAATGTCTAATAATGCTAGCAAATGTGCGCTTGTATATAAAAGCACTCAGCCCATATTAGTGAGGTTTTAAAGCCAGCCTCTGAAAAAAATGCAATAAAAGTAATAATGATAATTATTAGCTTATTCTATGAAAAATATTCAAAATGTAAATTTATAGATTGTATGTGTGTTTGTAAATACATGATGCCAAAGGTTATATAGATATGTAAATAATCATATCATGTGTTCCGGCCCCAAAACCCGGACCACACCACAAAAGGAGGGGGTGTATCCATATTCATAAAGGATACGTCCCTTAATGTCTAATAATGCTAGCAAATGTGCGCTTGTATGTAAAAGCACTCAGCCCATATTAGTGAGGTTTTAAAGCCAGCCTCTGAAAAAAATGCAATAAAAGTAATAATGATAATTATTAGTTTATTCTATGAAAAATATTCAAAATGTAAATTTATAGATTGTATGTGTGTTTGTAAATACATGATGCCAAAGGTTATATAGATATGTAAATAATCATATCATGTGTTCCGGCCCCAAAACCCGGACCACACCACAAAAGGAGGGGGTGTATCCATATTCATAAAGGATACCCACACCTCTAGGTCGGTGGCAATGGACGAAGCTTCGGAAACCATCCAGGTGCAACTAACCATAGGCAAAACTGCTCTACAAATTGTAGCATGCTACAGGCCACCCTCTCAAACTCAGGAACCTCACACAGCCTTCCTGAAGACACTGGAAGGTATAAATGTATCTCCAAACACCATCATATTGGGTGACTTCAACTACCCGAATATAGACTGGGAACATTACTCAAGCCCTAACTTTCTAGCCCAACGGTCCCTGGAGTTCATAAATTCAAATGCCATGGAACAGCTAGTCACTGTTCCCACGAGAGGAGAAAATATACTAGATCTCATTATCACAAACATGGGGACAAAATGCTCCACACCGGAAGTATATCCCTCATTGGTGAGATCTGATCATAAACTAATCTCACTGGAAATCCACATCCCGCCCCCACCCCAAACAAAAAAGACCACAGTGAAGAACTTCTCTAAAGCAAACTTCACACTTCTCAAGACTGGTGTGGTATCCTTCAAGGCCCCTGAGCCAGTGGAAACCACAACCCAAGCTGCGGAAGCCCTTACAAATGCCTTCTATGAACACCTCCAGGACTGCATGGATCAGGCAATCCCAAATAAAACCAAGACTCTTTCCACAAAGGGCAAACGTCCAGTCTGGTGGACCCCAGCCATTAACAAACTTTACAATAAGAGGAGAAAGCTATTACATGATAGAACAAAATCCATAAAAGGGAAGTCACCCCTGATCATTATTAGTAAAAAAATACGAGCACTCATAAAATCAACTAAGGCCAATTTTGAGAGAAAAATTGCCATGGATTCAAAGGACAATCATAAGGCCTTTTTCAGCTATGTTAACCTGGGTGGAAACTCCCAGATATGCTCAGAATTAGTCCAAAATGATACAAAAATCACTGAACCCACAGACATTGCCAACATACTGGCAGACCGGTTCTGTGCAAGCGTCACCCCTCTCCCCTAAAGGAGAGATAACTATCCCAGCAGTGTAGCCTCCCAGACATCTCAAATGCACAGGTGAAAGCTGCTCTCTCTAAAGCTAAAAAGACAGCATCAGTGGGACCCGATGGTGTCGCCGGCTGTGTGCTACACGAGCTAAATGAGGAATTAAACCCGCACATAAGGCAGCTGTTTAATCTCAGCCTTACCACAGGATACGTGCCCAAGGAGTGGCATACGGCAACTGTGGTCCCACTCCACAAAGGCGGTGCCTCTACGGACCCTGGTAATTACCGCCCCATAAGCTTAACAAGTCTAGTCTGCAAAGCTATGGAGAGGATCATAACGGAGCTCATAAACAAAGATATAGGGGACTTGCAGACCTTGGACCCAACCCAGTTTGGCTTCGTCAAGGGCAGATCATGCCTTTTGAACTTGGTCGACTTCTTCGAAACAGTCACCAAGGCCATTGATGAGGGAAAGGCAGTCCATACAGCCTACCTTGACCTTGCAAAGGCCTTCGACACAATACCCCACTCGGGTATTGTAGAAAAACTTACCAGCTTAAATGTAAACCCATATGTCACAAGATGGGTTGCAAACTGGCTTAAGGACAGAACCCACAGGGTTAGAGTTGCTGGCGCTATGTCAGACTCCAAGCCGGTCACAAGTGGTGTCCCACAGAGCTCGGTCCTTGGCCTCCTATTGTTCGGCATCTACTTCTCAGAAGTACAGGCCAACATGGAAGGACTTTGGCTGACAAAGTTTGCAGATGACTGCAAACTGGGCACCATAGTGGAAAGTGCATCGGATACGGATATCCTTCAGAAGGGACTCACGGAAACAGATAGCTGGTGCCAGAGCCATGGCCTGAAGTTAAACGCCAAAAAATGTATAGTCATACCCTTCGGAAAAAACAAGGTAACCCCAAGCTACCATATAGGTGGCAATCCACTAAGCACAGAAGAGGTTATCAGGGACCGGGGACCCAGGTTGACAGTGGCCTTTCTTTTGACACTCACATTGCTAAAGTGGTTAGAAAGACCTTCTACATTGCCCACCTGATCATGAAGGGATTCACATCCAGATCTAGTGAGGTCATTGTTCCCCTGTACTCTTCACTTATCAGACCAGTGATCGAGTACAATGCCCCATTCGGGATGTATCTCACCCAACAACTGCAGCAATTGGAGAGACCCCAAAAGTCATATGCTGCCAGATTGAAAAAACTCCAGCTCTATTCAGTTGCATACCATCTGCTCAGAGGTGACATGTGCCTGACATACAAGGCCATGTCCAACCCGGAATTAATGGACATGCTCCACCTCAAAAAATCCAAATCCACCAAAACCACTAGAGCAAGCGACTTAAACCTTAGCACGGATATAAATAGGACGTGCTGGAGGGATAGATTTATCACTCAGAGACTCCCTATGCTGTGGAATAAAATCCCGATCCATGTGAGGCAGAGCACCTCGCTGGCTCTGTTCAAGAGAAATCTTGACCTGTGGATGGGAGATCGTAGGTTTATCCCGGGAATCATCTCTGTGTCACTGCTGGACAGAGGCACAACAAACTAATGGGCACAGTATTTTTTCATATAAGGGGTGGCGTAAGCCACAAAAATTTGGGCTAGGCTTATAAATGCCTTAGGGCAGATAGCCTAATATAAACCTATGAACCTATGAACCTATTTATTAGTTGGCCCACAAACAATAACTCTAAAAATAGACACAATGTGTTAATGGTAATATCGTAATAAATGATAAATAAATGAATTGAATAATGCAATAAGTTAATATTCATAAAAGTTTTAATTAATATTCCTTAAAATATATGAATATGAATATTCATTTTATTTTATTTTATTTTTATTTTATTTTTAATATAATTATAAAAATCTTGTATTGAATGTAAAATATAAAATTAAATAATTAAATAATTAATTAATAATTTATAAATTAATGAATTTTATAAATATTCTATTCAATTAAATTAAGAAACGCTTTATCTAACTAATGATTTCAATTTTAAAATACTACCAATAGATAAACAATTATTTAAACCTGGCCAATAATTGGCATTCAACCTTAATTGCCATTCTAACTCACATCTTTCTAATAGTAATTGCCAGGCCTCACCTCTAATGTCTACCTTCAGGACATCCAACACTACAAATTTAAAGTTGTGCGATGTATTTGTACTAATGTGTTTGGTTAAAGCATTTAATTCATTTCCATCTCTTATGGTCCTTATGTGTTCACCTATACGTTCTTTTAATTTCCTTTTTGTTTTACCTATGTAGATGAGGTACAATCATTACATAGGGCACAATACACAACTTTTTTCTGTATAACAGCAAGCTTTTTCCTTTAAACAAATCTTAATATTGTTTATCATCAATTCATTTATTTCAACTACATAATTACAATATTTGCATCTACCACATCTAAAAGTTTTTCCTTGTTTTGTTTTGTAAGTGTTTTCCAAATGTTTTTTCAAGTTCATGCCTTTCTTGTACACTATAGATGGACTATTAGTAAAAAGAGAGTGCAATGTTGTATCCGCCTTAATAAGCTGCCAATTCTTCCTTAAGATGTTGTCTATAGAAGTGCTGTCTGAATTAAAAGTTGTAATGAAACTCTTAGTAAATGGGAACATTCCTGTATTGTTTGGTGTTTCAGTATCAATGTGAATCATTGTAGTATGATTATTAGTGTTGTTGTCCGAATTTACCACATTTGAACTCAATACGTTTAATATAGTTTTGTCTACATGATTTAATAAAGGTATGAAGTGCAAATTATCTCTTTTATCAATTACTTCATTCATAATATTATATATTAAATTGTCAGGATAACCTCTACTTTTAAACATGTCACACAAATTAAGACATTCAACTATGAAGTCATCTCTTTTACTAACCATTCTAGAAGCCCTAACAAATTGGCCCTTTAAAACAGCTCTCTTCTGAGTGTAAGGGTGGCAGCTATTGAAATGCAATAAACTATTACTGTATGTCTCTTTTCTGTATATTTTTTATTTGAACTCTCTATTCATAGTGTCCTTTTCCAGTAAAACATCAAAATAAGATATGGAAGTGGAATTTATGGTGGCTGTAAAATTTAAAAAGGTAGTTGTTGAGTTAATATAGTTTAAAAATTCATGTAATTTATCACTATTACCATTCCACAAAATAAATATGTCATCCAAAAAACGTAAATAAATTTTACAAAAGTTAAAAAATATTGAATTAAAAATGTACGTCTTCTCCCACATGTACATTACTATGTTTGCATAAAGGCCTCCACACGGTGAACCCATAGCCACTCCTTCACTTTGCAAATAAATGTTGTTGTTAAAAATTATAAAATTATTCCTTAAAATAATGTCAATAAGTTGATCAAACAAATTGATACTCATTTGATTTAAACCCATTTCATCCAAAAATGAATTAAACCAATCTATGCCAGTATCATGAGGAATAACAGAATATAAATCTTTGACGTCAATAGTGACAAATATATCATTTCCATTGTATTCAGTAGAACCGATAGTGGATAAAAAGTCCCATGAATCTTTCAATAAATGTTTTTCCATGTATATATACTTTTTAACTTGTTGTCAATAAATTTTGCTATAGGATTTGTGATGGACCCCTGTGCATCCACAATAGGTCTAAAAGGGGGGGTTTCTAAATCTTTGTGGATTTTAGGCACCCCAAACATTGTTGGTGTCCTGGGTTGACCAATATTCAAGTAATTAAATTCATCTATGTCAATAAAACCTTCAATAAATAGATCATAGATGATACCTCTAATACGTCTATAAGCCGTGTTTAGTTCATTTAGTGAACTCAACGTGTATGTTTCACTGTTTAATATTTTTTCTAATGCATTATTAAAGTCATAAGTATTGAATATAGTCATCCCGCCCCACTTGTCGGGTTTTATAAATCTAATATTTTTTGCCTCCTTTAACATATTTAAAGTACTATACTCATTTCTTGACAAGTTATAATTCTTATTCCTATTACTGTGTGCATTAAGAGCACGAAAATCAAGTTCACACATTCTTTCAAATGTATCCAATGTTGGATGAAGAGGAGGGTTAAAGGAACTAGAAACATATAATGGTTTCATTACTTGATCATTGTTGTGAAATAATAAACCTAAATTTAATTTTCTGATGAATAATTTCAAGTCAATAATAGAAAACACCATGTTCATTTTGTTGCTAGGAATGAATGTCTGACCTCGTGAAAACAAATCACAAATATTGTGAGCAAAAGTAAAATCAGAGTAGTTGTACACAGCGAAATCACCAGTGGTATTAGAGTACGTAATGGGCTTCTGATTAGTCGACATGCCAAACGACATATCGCACTCTAGTGCCCCCTCCATTGACCCCTCTTGTTGTTGTTCCGCCCTCTGGAAAAACTTCCACGTGTGTAAGTCTGAATCTGTGGACCCCAGTTTTTCTGATTTTGGTGTTGAAAAGATTGTTGCCATTGAATTAATCTTTCTGATCTCCGAAGGTGTGGAAACATATCTGTCTCTAAAAAAGTGTTCTCCTCAAATTCACTGTCATCACCTATGGTATTAGAATTAAAGTTATTGTTGTTATACTGTCTCCACTAGCATTAGATGTTAATTTCATTCCCCATTGTTGAGACAAAGGGGGTGCAGGATACGCTGTGCCTTGACCATGAGAATTAATATCACGTTCAAGTTTTTTAAATTTTCTGTTTTTTATAATCTTCATTTTTTCATCAATTGATTTAAAAATTCGATGATAATCAAAGTCATTATTATGAAAGGCTGAATCATTTTTTTACTATGGAATTCAATTCATTAGCTTTTTCAATCAATAAATCAATTGTCTTTTTGTTGTCAACTATAACTAAATTCATATAATCAATTCCGAATTTATCAAACAATTTAATTAAATCTGTATGTAATGGTGAGTTAATCATAAGCCCTGTAGGGAATCTCCAAACTCGTAGTCCCTTTGGAACAATACTTTTCTTAATGCATTCATAAAAGTAATTATTGACCATTTGTAGTTTTTTGATCTTTAAAAGAACATAGTCTAAATCAGATAGTTTGCCATTAAATGACTTTTGCGTACCTGTAGTACCTGTAGTAGTCTTCGTGGTCATTGAAAAACCATAAGTGTTATTTAACCACGAAGAAATTTCAAAAACAAAGAATGACAAAATAAGGAGAAATATAAGCACATCTGTAGACTTTAATGAATTATATTGCAAAATTCTACCACTCAAGTTTTAATTTTTATTTTGCTTTGGAAAAGGGAGATGCAAGGTGTGTGTCTTCTTTCGTTAAAGGATTTGTGCCACTAGTATGTTGGTCTTACAATGTGGTTTTCTGTGTACAAGGCAACTTGAAAAATCATGTGTGTTGAGAGGGATTCAGAAAATGATATAAAGGGGTAAATCTTCCCCCAGATTCTCTATAGCTTGCATGGCATGCAAGATCGGTGCAGGAGCTCAAGCAGGCAATATGTCTGCCGTGCGATCCAGGAACAACCTGCAGGGGCGTGCATGAGCGCTCCTGCACTAATCCTGCACGGACTAAGCCCTTGTATGCAAATCACTCCAATGGCAGGAAAAATCTATGCAAATGAGGTGATTTTGCAATCCAGGAAGCTCGCAACCATCTGTGCAGGACAAGTGCTATCTGCAGAAATGTACTCGGTTAGTAACCGACTACATTTCTGCAAAATCCAAAACGGAGCTGTGACAGCTCCAAATAAAGGCTGCATATCATGTAGTAAGCAAGCCAATGACCAAGTATAAGGCCATTGGCATTGCAAACAGTAAAAAACCCACAAAAATCAACTTTTATTTTATTTTAGCCGACCTCGGCTGTTTAAGCGTAGGGCAGCGGTGCACAAACGGGATTGGGGGGAAAATAACATAATGAACCTAAATTAACCATTCTAACTAAAATCACTATTCTACCATGCAAGTCAATGGTAGGCAGAAGACAACATGGCCAGTGAGTAGTGGTTGCTAAGGGGGGAGGCTCAGTGTGAGACATGTAACTATGCATTAGCAGGCAATCCTATGCAAATGAGAGGAAGGATAGTGAAATCCAGTTTTCCCCAGCATGTGAGTCAGGTCTTAACAGTGTAAGAGTAGGAATAGCTTGGTGCAAGCCTAGGAGGTAGGTGACATCATGGGTGTGTGTGTCAGGCATACGGTAAGCGGATTGGAGCCCTGTGGCTCGGGTTTGCTCCTAGCTTAGCACAGCTAAGCTAGGGGGTGTGTCTAAACCTGCCTAGCACTCTTTAAAAAGCCTAAGCAGGTGTGGGCGCTGCACACTGGGTTTTACAGAAAGAAAAAAGATGTTAAACCAGGAAATAGCAGCACCGTGCACATTTGAGCACTCTGTTTGTGTGGCGCACACCCGGGCTTAAACAGGAAGGCAATGTGAATGGAAGACAGCAGTAGGATGGTAATCATGGAGAACTATCTTAGCTGGCAGATTAAATGTATCAGAATCAGCCAATTACACATGCAGCAGACCAGCCCAGCTCTGGACACTACTATAAATTATGCAAACACCTTCCCCTCTGGTTTTTCCCATACTCTACACCACCGGTGAAAACAAGCGGGGAACTTCTAACACTCACAACAGAAAAATGATAGGGGCTGCAATAGCTATCATACAACAACTTGTGGAGGAAGCTGAGGGTGGTGAGGATGTGAATGCTGTTGACCAACCCACAGAGAGGAGATGGAGAAGAGTGTACAGACCCAGGGTAACCTACCAGTGGCTACATTAGCTGGAGATAGTGGAGGGCTATAGAGTGGACAGGGACCACTTACAGCAAATTGTTGAGCTGTGCCGGCCATGCCTGACACACAGAACTAACAGAGGGGGAACCCATCCCAGTGGATACCAAGGTATGTGTAGACCAATGAATACAAGCTACAGGTACCTTCCAAAGGCCAACTGGGGATATGATGGGGATTTCACAGGCATCAGCATCCAGGGTACTCCACCAGTTCCTGGATGCCATGACAGCACATGTCGGTGAGCACGTACATTTCCCCAACACCCGTGAGGTGTTGGCCAGCAATATGCAACTGTTCCACCAAATAGCTGAATACCCTGAGGTAGTGGGTGCTATACACTGCATGCACATATGCATCAAAGCACCACCCAGTGAGCGGGGTATGGTCTAAATCAACTGCAAGGGCTTCCCCTCCATCAACCACCAGGTCGTGTGCGATGCCCAGGACATATTAATGAATGTGTGTGCTGGCTGCCCTGGAAGCTATCACGATTCCCACATCTGGCATCTGACGCAGCTGTACCAGAGATTTGCCAATGGGGACATCCCTGACGGTCATCTCTTGGGAGATGCTGGATACGCACTGGAACCATGGCTGATGACATCCATCAGAAATGCACACACACCCGAACAAGAACTCCATAATGAGGCACACACAGAGACCAGAATTATAGTAGAGCATCTATTTGGGATGCTGAAGTCACAGTTCTGGTGCCTGGACACATTCGGTGGAGCCTTGCAGTACTCACCAGCTACATGCACCCAAATTGTCCTTGTATGTGCCATGCTACACAATATGATCCCGTGGAAACAGCTGCAGCAGGAGCAGCACCGGGCTGGGCCACACAGGCCCCCCACCATTGCCAAGGCCTGCACAGGCACAGAGTGACTCAGAGGAGGAACAACCTGCACCTGCCACAGTAGGCAGAAGGAGGCATGCCCAGTATGCCCTGGCCATGGCAAAGATGCAACGCATGGCACATACACTGACATAGGGGGGACCCAGGGAATAAAACCTCTCTCTGACTCTCATATACAGTAAAAGGGATGCCAAACATGACACTACCTGTGCTTAACCATGTGTAGGGAGTGTACTATGTGCATCCGACATAGGCAGCCCTGCAGCACCACCATCAATACTGGGACACCCACAAGGTAAGTGAGTCACACATGCCAGTCAGGGGGGTTCACATACCCAACAACAGTCACAGCCAGCAGGACAGGTATAGACAAACACAAACAAAGGCTGTGCTATGGCCTCTGAATGAGGCCTATGGTTAACCTCCCCTGCCCAGGCCTACACAGACAGACTACAGCAAGGTCAGGCAGTGGGATGTCAGTTCTGAAGGGTAGGAAGTCAGAAACTAATATGTAGGTAATTAAAATCTAAGATCTGTAGTACACTGGTATGCTTCTAGTCAGCACGATAGGTAAGACTACAGACTGAAATGGAGTACCCGACATACCAGTACAGTCCTAGCAAATGTGTACAAGTGTCAGGTGTGCCCCCCATCCTACGTAGAAATGTAGTCACAGTCAGGTGTGCCCCCCCAGTCCTGTGTAGAAATGTAGAAATAGTCAGGTGTGCCCCCCCATCTTATGTAAAAATATAGTATCAGTCAGCTGTGCCCCCCAATCCTGTGTAGAAATGTAGTAACAGTCAATGCCAAATGATTGACTGATACCCTGCAGAGACAGCGTGCTCTCTGTAGGTGTACAACTCAAAGGTTAGCACTGCAGTACAAACTACCTGGACTCGATCCACACATTCAATGCAGACAGCCATACTGGGCATGCCCACACACTTAGAGAAATGAAGACAATGTCAGTCAACAACATACTGTAAGGTCATACTGGGCATGCTCACACACACATGAAGGTCATGTCTGCAAACACCAGTGGACCAGACATATCTGGCAGCCGCAGATGTTAGTGCAGACACTCCTCAGTATGCACCACTCATGCTTTGCACACACAGTGGATAGGAACACAGGCATATATGTAAGGACAACACACTATAATAAGCCACAGATAGACATACATAGATGTGTGGAAGAGGGTGATTGTGACAAGGAGCCATCCAGGCCTGTCCCACCCTGCAGACAGCCAAAGGGCCACAACCACACGAGTGTCAAATGTCACTCACTGCAGATACAAGCCACCGGTATCTGTCACCATTACAGAGTATGTGGTGCACGTGCCAGCTGTGCAACATGACTGTTCAAGGATGTAGTCATCTAGCAGCTGTATACACATACCTGTGAAATATGACCCAGGTTGGGCCTGCATGTGGCATGTCAACACCTAGATGAATGGGTTATGGCCCATGCACACACACACTGCCCTCCCCATAGCCCCACTATGACAAGCATGCTGAGGTCATCCACTGTGAAATATACCTTTTGAAGAGCTTTAACTCAGTAATCTATGTGGTGTGACCCATAACTGCGTACTGCTATAGTGTGATAAACTAGTTAGATAGGTGTTCTAACCCTAGCTTTGGCAACTGTGTATGTGTCTGTTTGTCTATGTTGAGAGCAGTGCTTTTTAGGGTGGTCACACCCCCTACAATTTAAATGCTCTACTTTGGTATGACTGCTGATGTCATCCACCTAGAAATACATTTCTGGGAAGGGTGTATTCCAGTAATCTCTGTAGTGTGTGCTGTAACTGTATACTGCTATAGTGTGCTAAAATAGTTAGGTAGGAGTTCTAACCCCAGTGTTGGCAACTATGTGCATTTGTGTGTGTCTGTCTGACTCTGTCTCTCTAAAGAACAATGTTTTTTAGGGTGGTCACACCCCCTACAATTGAAATGTTCTAATTTGGTAAGGCTGCTGATGTCATCTACCTAGAAATACACCTCCGGGAAGGACATAGCCCAGTAATCTCCATAGCGTGTGCCATAACTGTGTTTTGCTGTAGTGTGATATTGATCTCTTTAGGGGTTCTATACCCCCACATGTTAATTGTGGATGTTCTGTGTGTGTTTCAATGTCTGTGTAGGAGCAATGCATTTTAGGCTAGTCACACTCAGTACATGTCAAATGCCCTACTTTGGCAATTCTGTTGATGTCATTCATTGTGAAATACAACTTTGGGGAACAAGCTCTCCAGTAATCCCTGTGGTGCATTCTATAACAGCTGTATGCTGTAGTGTTATATAGACTTCTGTTAGGGGTTTTATGCCCACATATGTCAGTTGTGGATGTTTTGTGTGTGTTATAATGTCTGTGTAGGGATCAATGCAATTTAGCCTAGCCACACTCACTACAATTCGAATGTCCTACTTTAGCAATCCTGCAGATGTCATCCAATGTGATATACACCTTTGGGGAAGGAGTACTACAATAATCTCTGTGGAGCATACTATAACTGTGTAATGCTGTAGTGAAATAAATTAGTTAGGTAGGGTTCTACTCCCAGACATGACAGGTGTTTGTAACTTGCATCCTGTATGGAGGTGTGTGTGACACCTGAGCCCAATGGAGAGTGGGTTTTGCAAATTTCTTATATGGTGGCCCTTGTATATACCACAATGTCCACTGTACAGGGATAACAGAAGTGAAACAGCTGAGAGGCTGGAGTGTGAATCCATACCCATACATGTGACATCAAGGCCAGGCAATCACAGTTAGCAACTCCAGTATTACCCAGAGCACACTCTCAACCCATGTCTCATACACACACACACACACACACACACACACACACACACACACACACACACACACACACACACACACACACACACACGCATGCCGAGGCAACAGACCACCATGCCTGAAAACATGCCCTGTATGGACAGATGCCAATGACACCACAGAATGCCGTTAGCATGCTATCAATGTAGGTGCAGGGTTAACCTGCTGTCCATTACCAGTACCTGCCACAGGTGGCCAAGACTGGCACATCTGATGATAATCTGTGTACACAACATTGGCCCGACACCCCAGGTAGAGTTCTAAATGTCACTGTACATGCATGTGGGAGGTGTGCACATCCCAGACACCATCCATGTCATGGACTAAACAACACATACATGGCAAGCGATGCACAGCATTGGCCACACACAATAGTCACCTAGGTGATTGGATGTTGGATACATTACCCACCTGTGTGGGCAAATGCAGAAACCACAGCCCTAAGCCACAATGCAGACCATTGTCATGTGGCCTGATGCCAAGGTTTACCCATCACCTAGCCTTAAATAACCATCTGGCACAGTCAGCCACCACATACCCATGTTGAAATGCACCCATGAATGTCAGTACTGGCACCCTGTGTGTTTGTGTGTGTGTTGCATGATGCATATGATCACATCCACACTCACTACAACCACCAGTGGCATACTGAAGCATGTTGTCTGATGTCAGACACCTCCCCATACCCTTTGCCCATATAACCTCCATATGACCCCGTGTGGTGCATGTGATACCTGCACAGTAATGTGTTGTGACAATCTCACTAGTGATGAGCAGTATCCCTGGCTCTGCCTAGTTTGACAATGTGTGTGCATTCCTGTGAGAATGTTGCTGTGTTGATGTGGGCACCTGTTCATGCCGATAGGCATGTGTACTTCACCTACCGTATAGCTACCATATCCCTGTTGCAGATGTCGCTCACCATTACATATATGTTCTGAAGATTCAACAACAGATAACCTATGTGGTGCATCCAATAACTGCATAGGACTATGATAGCATTACAAAGTCATCAGTGGTTTGATACCCTGTGCTGGTAGGTGTGTGACACAACATGCTTAAGTTTTACTCTCCCACCCCTCCCTGACTTGTCATTACCTCTGTCTGCCTCTCTCACTCCCTCACTGGTGGATGTGGTGACCTTCACCTGTTTTGCTTAGGACGCAGCATGTGCATTTTAAGTGATGCTCATGATCAGCTGACGACCTCTGCACGAATTGCAGACCTCCCCTAGCTCATTGCATGTGGAACAGCTGTGGTAACATTCCCATAGCCAATTGCATGGAAACACACTCCAATATCTAGGAACATCATGTTGGTGTTGGGCCTTTCCATTCACTGTGAGCAGGAACTGGATCTGTTGTTTGGCAAACAGCATCTCAGATGGATTGGGGTTTACCTCTGACAACATACACTGTTGAAACAGGCCAACACACAGCAGGGGGATGTGCCTGACCTGACTACAGACTGTAAGTGCTGCTATACTGCATTTGGAATCATGTTGGTTTAACAGGGTGTGTGCAGATATGGCTACCCTGCATGTATTAATATCTGTCATGTCAGTTTTATGTTTATGAGGACTCCCCATCTGTAGGGTCGTCTGCAAACTGGGCAGTGTGTTGTGCCTTTGGTTTCATGTGTTACCCACAGAGCATGTATCTGTGAACTGCAGAAGGTAGTGTGAGGATTGCAGTCTGTACATGTTGAAAGCTGGGACAGTTACTGACTTCATATCCCTCATAGGACATATGTTGCGACAAACCCTGTTACAACAGTAAGTGTAAGATGTTATCACAGCAACATGTCATTATTGGCATTGTGTATGTGCTTCCAGCTACAATTCTGTCAACCTTTGTACATCTGTCATGCATTAAGAGGTGCATATGTGCTGTACACCGTAATTAGTGTCATCATATCTGATAACAAGCCAGTGAGATATCAGACTTTTACACATATGTAAAGTAGGAGATATATTTGATGACATAACCTGGACATTCTGTGGTTGTTGGTACAGTACTGAGGTCTGTGTACTTATGGTGAATGTTGGCAAAATGTGTGTATTGTCAGTATGTACCTTGACCTGTGTACAGACTGTGGCAGATGGCATTGTTCTAGGTCCCATCCTATCTGATGTTACATGCTGCTCTACTGTATGTTACCGTATTGGCTTACATGTTTGTAGGGCCATACACACATATGTCCCATACTACAGACAAGCATCAGACCGTACTGTGTAGTGGCCCAGTATATGTAGGGTTAGTGTGTGAGTTGCACATATGAGGATGGTGTTGAACAGATAGTCCTTATACTGTAATATTATGCTAGCGTACCATATGTGGCTGTGGCTGTGTTCACATTGGTTGTGGTTATGCAATTCCACACAGGTGTATTTTACCCTGTGCTGAGACATGCCTGTAGAGCCTGTTATATATGCAGGTACATGTGCATTCCCCCATAGGAGATGTAGGCCAGTGTTGAGCCAGTCTGCCTGTAGCCTGCACAGTGCTTTGTTACATGCCTAGCAGCTTAGTGTACTTACCCAGTGAGATGTCATGTGCAGATACTTGCCAGATGTACTGCTGCCGGGCCTCCCTTAACAGTCATGTATGTCAGATGGAGCTGTAGGATGCTGTACAGATGCATGTCAATATCTAGTGGGAAGTATGTGGCCATGGCACTTCTGTAACAGCAGTTATGTGTCAGAACAGACAGGGGTGTGTGAATGCATAACCTATGGGGGCGAATGTATACCAGTCATTATGTTATACCTATCTACATGGCTGTTAACATCCATATAGTCAGGCTTGGTCCACAAGTCCTGCACTAAGGGGTTCTGTGTATATCTCTGGACTGTACAGAGTGTGTCAGAATGTCCACAGCTATTGGCGAATATCTCTGCTGTAGTCCACAGGAGCATTACGTGCTTGCAGTGGTACTGTACTATGATGTCCTTAGGGCGTCTGTCAGTAGTCAATGGTGCACAAGGGAAAAGCAGATGTGACCTCCCACACACACCATATCTGTGAAGATAATCCCTATTACAGTAGCAATAGTCTACTAATATATCTGCTATACATACCAACATCCCCTTGAACTACAGAGTTGGGACTATAGGGGCTGAAGTGGGGCTGCACCCCATGTTCAGGACATATGGTGAATATATATGTACATATGATTATCCAGATATCTATATAGATAATTACACATGTACATATCGGCATATATAGATGGGTGTGTATGTGTACATAGATATGCATATACACACCCAGATATATACATATACAGAGTCTACACATATGCAGATAGTGATACATATGCACATATACGTATACCACACTGCCATTCCTGCCAGCAGTCCATAGCTGTTGTATCCCCCACACATATGGTGGGGCTGGGGCCATATATGTGTGGGCTTCACCTACACAATACATGTGTGCCCATATGCACTCCAGAGGCCAGTGTATGTAACAGTGGTGTATGGCCCTGTATTATTGAGTCTAGGGGAGATGCACCATATATATAACTTAGGCTCTTACAAAATGTGTGGGTATCAGGGGTGAGCAGCCATACAGCATCTGGATGTACAGTAACATACATTTCACCTATCTTGACATTACTTATATAAAGTGGGTTACTGCAGGCCTACTGCCTCCTGCCATACAGACTGTTCTGTTTGCCAGTAGGCCTGTGATGGTGTCAGTTATGCCTTGTTATGTATCAGTTACATCTCATTTGGCCAACTGAAGTATGTACCACCTAGTGATTGTGTACAGAGTGTAGATAGGGGCTGCTGGACTATACACCTACATCACTTACTGCTGATTGTGTAGTATTCTGTGGCCAGTCTGTCATTACTATTGTACGATTTGAAGGGCTTGGCCTGGACAGTAACAGTTGTGGACCTTTCCAGACTACTGTATTAGTATAACGGTTTCACAGTTGCATTACTCTGTTTATATGGATGTCAGTGTCTGAACAGCTATATGACATGGCATATACATCTGTAATAGTACACAAATAAAGATATTCCATTTCTGCAAACCTGTGTGTGGTGTTTTATCCTATGACCTCTCTGTGGGTATATGTTGCAGGCAATATATGTCATTTGTATGGGTGGCTCATCCAGTGTCCAGTTGTTAGGATGTTAACTGTAGGCATAGTGGCTGTTCCATATTGTGTGCGCCTACTACATGAGTATCTTACTGTACATATACCTGACGTGTGTATGTGTAGACACACGTATATCTGTATATAGGAGTGTATATCTATATCTATCTATCTATATATATATATATATATATATATATATATATATATATATATAAATGTATATCTGTATCTGCATATATGTGACTGTGTATATGTATCCTGGGGATGTTGATAGCTTCCACATTTTGCATTTCCTATGGGAGCCAGACTGTACTGCATAATATGTTAGCAATATCAGCCTGACATCATACAGGTGGGATGTAGTACTGTTAACATCTTGTGCCCATGGCATGTCAGGACCTGGTTATGAGATCTGCAACACTTGGTAGTGTATTGCAGGGCGGAGGTGTTTGGCTGTGGTGGGGTGGGTATACATATTCGTACAAGACGTATATTGTTTGGGGCTTCTCAACCTCATTAATTTTGCATGTGTACATTTATGGTTTATTTAATCTCCCATTGATATCTACACATGTATGTCCATATATACCTATATATATATATATATATATATATATATATATATATATATATATATATATATCTGCTTACATATATGTAGCTAGTTGTATATGTAGACATATAGGTGTAGATATATATATGTGTCGATGTAAGCATTTGCATGTATATATGTTCATATATATTTATATATATATATGTATATATTTCTAAATATATATATATATATAAATATACACATATATAGATATGTTGTATCTGTTTAGATATTAATATATTTATACACACATACATCTAGATGTTAGTATACATTCTCTGTACTGTTGCATGACTGGGCTGGATGATATGTTTCTGAAAACATCAGATTTATTTATATCTGGCATGGCTTTGTGGCAAATCATTTTGTCTATGGTGTGCAGGGTCCTGGGTTTGAGCCTTGCAGAGGCTGTTTATTTTGTTGCTGGGCAGAACGTGGGCCAGTCGATACAGAGTGATTAAGGCACTTTAAAGCAGTTGTAAGCAGGTTTGCACGGGTTTGCACGGAGATAAGCACTGCTAACTTCCAGTTACAGTTTCTTATGCTCAGCATCTAAATTGCTTAATCTTTGTAGACAGTGTTCACCCCCACACAAACAGGCTTAGACCCGCTTACTGCTGCTTAGAAGTGCTTACTCCCGCTTACCTCCGTGCTAATTTCTTTAAAAGAAAAGAAAAAAAGGGTTGATAGGAAAGTGGTGAAAAAGGGGCACAAAGAGGGAAAGACAGTAGGGAAAATTACTAGGGATGTGCAGGAAGGGTGTAGGGAAGATCCATAGCTGCCCATTTCTTCTACAGAAACAGCTGTGCATATATACTACATTTGAAGGTAGATTTGGACACTCAAACCCCTGGGAAAGGGGTGAGGACAACAATAATAAGTTGTGATACCAATTAGACTGGATTACATGTGTCCAGTGGACATGTGTGCAAAATGGACAGCTATGTATGGGGCGAGATTTTTTTGTGGGAACAGATTGCCTTTTTTTTTTCAGGTGAGAGTGGGATGTTGGGGAGGGGTAGTATGTATATTTGGGTAGGTAGGTTGGGTAGGTTAACAGACAAGACACACAAGATGCACACAAGGGTGGTATATGACACATGTGGGGGGTAAATACCTTGATGGGGAGGGGTTTCAGGATATCGGAAGCCCACAAGCCCCCTAGTGGTAACAGTGGGCTGAGGTCCCCACACATAGGCAGTCATCACTGCACCTTCACAGTCCCAAAGGTGGCTGTGCTGGGGGCTGAGCCGCAGAGCCAGGCTGACTCTCTAATCATGACATGAGGCCCTTGAGCTGGCGTAGAAGATCACTGAACTGCTCGTTGATCGCTCTATGCACCACAACCCCGACCTGGTGACAGGTGACAGGTGCCTGTCCACGCCCACTCCAGGGGGGCGAACCCCATCCCCTGAGGTGGTTCCACATGAAGGTGGTGCAGGACCAATGGACCGGGAGGTCTGGGGTTGGGCCCCAGACATGTTGGTGCCCGGTGCCTCGGCCAGCTGAGGTGGGACAGGTGGGTCCACTGGGACTGGCCTTCCCAAGCGTGCTTTAGTGTTTAGATTTCATCATCATATATGGGTTAATAATAGTCCACACATTCCAGGGTTAGGTATAACAGCATGCATAGATATTCCCTATAACACAGACACCAGATATGGAACAGTTGCATAGCAAACAAAACACATGCATATATGGGACCACAGTGGTGATAAGAACAGCATGCAGGTATTTTGATGGCACCATGCCAACCATGTTGGAATAATTCAATATGGCACGTGCATGGGAACCATTAAAATAGTTTTCAAACAATTACACATCATCAGAGTCATTACATGCCAGTTTGGGTGAGTATGTTGATTATTGTTGGAGATTAATTGGGGGGGGTGTCAATTAACAAGTAGTATATTCCTGTAGTCCACATTACTTTCATAGTCAGTGCTGTTACTACCCTACCCTATAGCCTTATTTTGGTCAGTGATATGGCTGTTGTCATCATTACACATAACCTGCTTTTACCTACAGTACACACCACCTCTTACCTGGTATACCTGTGGAGGGAATGTTTGTTAACACTCGCTGTTTATACACATATGCCCGGATTCTGGGTTGATGTTTTGCACTATGCTATCCAACTCTTTCTGCACAGACTCTGGCCATGTGCTGATCACATGCTGGTGTGCCTGGACATATCTAGAATATTGCCCTCTTCCACCTTTAGTGACCTGACACACACATATACATGCTTTCCTACACAGTTATATTATGTAGCACAGTGTGGGCGACAGTAACCAGTGATACTTTATTATTCAAAGAAACTGCAACACTCACAATCCCCTACAATACCAGGGTGGACAGTACCAGCACTGGTTATATTGGTCTGTATTTCTCAGCACAGTTCGTATCCAATGTACCTGTGGGAACAATGTTTGTTAGCACTACCTGACTGTTGCCACACAAAGTTCCAGATTACACATTAGTATAATGCACATACATCTCGTTACTGTACACACTCTGGTCACAGCTTGACAACATGGGAGTGTAGATAGGCCATACTTGAAATATTACTCTCCTAAAAGTTTTGGGGGCTGCTACAGTGACAGGTGTGTTGTCATCATGGTTGACAATCACTTGTATTCCCTGTTTGCTGGCTACACATCTGGGATCATCCCACAGATTTATCAGGGGGACAGGCAGCAGATATGGGCACATATACTGGACATTCTGGCCTCAAGTGTATAGTTGTGGGGTATGAATCTGTATGCAGTCTACTTCCACTCCCAGAATTCAGATTATGGCAGCGTCTGCTATAACTTAAACACTGTCCATCACAGTTGTGTCTGCTATATTGATATTGCTGTATATCTCCAATCTGCTGTCTGTCTTATTAATCTCCTGTACTTATGCATTCTGACCTTGTATAACAACACTCTTATACAGAATTCCTAGACAGTTATATGTTGTAAGACAGTGTGGGTGACACTGATGTGTAATACCTCATTATTCAGAGCAACTGCATATCATTCTTGTATTTCTGCCACAGTGTTGGTATCTGACAGACCTTTGTGAAGAATGTTTATTAGCACTACTGGAATGTTCCCACACACAGTACCAGGTTCCACATTATTACTGTGCACATACATCTCACTCTGTTACTGTACACACTCTGAACACAGCTTAACAATTTGGGGTGTAAGTGGGACATACATGGCTTCTTAGTCGCATAAGGTATTGGGGAGTTGCTAGTGTGCCAGGTTTGTTGTCATAGAAGTGTGTAAATCAATTGTATTTCCTGTTTGCTGCCTATACATCTGGGATCATCTCACTGATTTTCGACAGGGATAGGTTGATAGGCAATAGATATGAGCCATTTTAATAGACGTTCTGAACATATCTGTACAGTTGTGGGGTATGATTATGCATGCAGACTACTACCACTGGCAGGATTTGAACCGTGGCTGTGTGTGCTAAAAAAAACCAACAGTTCACAACTCAGTTGCATGTGCTATTCATTTTTTTGTCTGCATTTTCCCTGTTTACTGTCTATGTGTCTCTCAGTTGTACAAAATGGCCTCTGGGGATTATGCCTGTCATATACAGGCATTCCTACACATTCAATTTATGGTGCATGATGTGGGTAACAGTGCTTAATACTACAGTACTATTATATGATTGCACATCTACATTACCATATGATACTAGAATATACACATGCAGTCCAGTATTTAGACCTGTATTGTCAGGATATTACACTTTTATTGCCATACAAACAATATGAGACTCTTCCTGCCATATTCTCTAGTGTATGTAGTACTTGCCTTGAACAATATAGGTTTTATACTAGCAATTAATTTACTACTACTTTTATTTTTATTTCCTATGACAGTAAAAGCCTAAGTATTACTGACCTGCCTCATGTCGCAACCGAGCCAGGCGGCAGATGTGGGCCTCCTGGTTCGCGGCCCGCTCTGTTGTAGCTGTGGGGGACATAAGAGGAATATTTATCCATACCTATCCATGATATACCTGAGCTGGCACTTATTACACACATACTGGGGTGATACTTACACACGTCTGGAACATCCCCTGATGCTCTAGCCTCTTGGAGCCACTCATCCAAGAGGTACACCTTCCATCGCTTCAGGTCAGCATAGTGGTGCCTGACCTGCTCACCAGTTCAGGGTATGCCAGTGGCACTTGTGAGGTCACGGGCGAAACGGTCCCAGGCCTCCGCCTTATATTGGGAGTCCTGGTACTGGCCCTGCAGCAGTCTCTGTGCATGGTCTTTACTAGGAATACTGCCATGACCTTGGACTCCTGGATGCACCAGCACTGCACCTGGAAGCACACACCTTCTCCCCTTACTGCCATAGTGCCTGCAAGGGGAAGCTACAACCAGTTATGAGATATATTCCCGCCTCTTGGATTTAAGTAGGGCCGATTTCCCACACTTTTCTGTGATTGGTCGGTTTTGGAAAGGCTAAACTATGGGCAAACCTGCTTACCTAAGGCTGGCATTGTATAAAGGGGTATACCACTGGGCAGAAAGAGTTAGCTGGTCTACACATTGCTCACACCCCCTAAGCTGGTCTGTGCAATGCTTAGCATTGCTTACATTAGACCTTCATTATAATGCCTTTTTGGCATTGTGTTATTATTCATTACACCTTATATGTATGCCTGGTATCCCAGATTGATGTGTACATAGACTCTGTGTGGTCCTTGTGTTTTATTAGGGACTTCAACACTATATTACAATTTCACCTCACTTCTGGGCTTACTGCTGTACTCCAGTTCACATATTTATGTTATGTAGTGGGTTATGGCACATATGACTGTATACTGATGCCTTTCACAGGTTCAGTTTGGTTATACTATGGAGAGGACATGTTTACTACTACCTCATTCTTCTGTACATCTGTGATGGCTTGGAGGATAACTACTGAGACTATGGTGTATAGGATCCTGGGTTCAAGTTCTGCATGGCTGTTTATTTTGTTGATGGGCAGAACAAGGCCATTGGATACAGAGTGATTAAGGCACTTTTGTGCAGTAGAATTATGACCCCTGCCTCTGGGTAACCTGTGTGAATCTGTACAGCTGTGAGGTATGGCCACAGCAGGATATGGCCATACTGTTATGTTAATGGATGGGAAAGCATGGGATCTTCTGCCACCACTGTACCAAGGTGCTGAACCATTTACACAGACCCAGCAGCAAGTGTCTGCAGCTTCCTCTCCAGAATGGCATAAGTGTGCAAGAATAGGTAGGCTGCTGACCACAATACTGGACACAGCTGCATTCACTATGTGTTCCCCAGGACATCACTGCAAGCAACTATATCTACCAAACAGTACTAGTTGACATAAAACATCACAGTGTATAACAGTGCATATGTCTGAATATCTCTGATAACACCAGGACCATGTAGCAAAAGCAGCACAGACACAATTACCTACAGTAACCCACTATCCTTTGTCCATTTTGACCCCATATTGTCAACTGATCTACAGATATCCTGCAGAAACAGTTTGCTAGCTGTAGGTATAGAACATAAAAGTCTGCATTGGAGTACAATATACCTGGAATGGATTCACACTTTCGATATAGAAGGTCATACTGGGCATGCTCCCACAGTTTGAGAAACGAAGGCCATGTCAGACAACAAAATGCTGAAAGTTCATACTGGGTATACTCACACACTTAAAGAAATGATGCCCATGTCTGGCAACAACAGTGGACCGTACATATCTGACAGTCACAGATATTAATGCATACACTCCACAGTACGCACCAGTCATGCTTTGCACACACATTGGATAGGAATATGCACATATATCCATGGACAACACACTATAATAGGCTAAAAGTACACATACATAGATGTGTGGAAGAGAGTGACAGTGATAAAGAGCCTTCCATCATGAGGCCTGTCCCAGCCAGCACACATCCAATTGGCTAAAACCACATGATGTGCAAATGTCAATCACCGTAGACATTTGCCTTTGGAATCCCTCAGCATTATAGTGTCTGTGGTGCTACTGCTAACTGTGCAACATGACTGTATGATTCAGTAGTCATTTAGCAGTTGTATACACGTACCTGTGGAATATAAACCTGTGTGTGCCTGAGTGTGGTGTGTCTGCCTCTAGATGAATGGGTTATGGCCCATGCACACACACTGAACTCCCCATTGCCCTACTATGGCAAGTCTGCTGATGTGTTCACCTTGAAATACACCTTTGGGAAATAGTAGCCCAGTAATCTCCGTGGTGTGTCCTATGACTGCATAATGCTGTAGTGTGATGTACTAGTTAGGGAGGAGTTTTATCCCAGACGTGGCAACTGTGCATATGCGTTTGTCTGTTTTAGGGATCAATGCTGTTTAGGCTAGTCACACTCACTATAATTTCAAATACCCTACTTTGGCATGCCTGCTGATGTAATTCACTTTGAAATACACCTTTGGGGAAGGAGGAGCCCAGTAATCTCTGTGGTATGTACTATAACTGCGTAATGCTGCAGTGTGATAGACTAGTTAGGTCAAAGTTCTCTTCCCAGACATGGCAAGTGTGTGTGTTTGTTTGTCTGTGTAGGAAGCAATGCTTTTGAGGACATTCACAGTCACTACAACCTCCAGTGCCCTTCTTTGGCAAACTGTCTGATGTCATTCACTTTGAAATACAACTTTGGGGAAAGAGTAACCCAGTAATCTCCATGGTGTGACCTATAACTGTGTAATGCTGTAGTGTGATAAACTAGCTAGGTAGGAGTTCTATGCCCAGACATTGCAATTGTGAAACTGTGTGTGTGTGTGTGTGTGTGTGTGTGTGTGTGTGTGTGTGTGTGTGTGTGTGTGTAGGGATCAATGTATTTATGGCCATTCACAGTCACTACGCACACCTACAAATCGAGAACACTGATAACTGTACAGTAACAGAGACCTGATCCAAGCCTCCAGAGAGCACCCCTGAAATACCAGGTACAGCTCCCACCACACCTGTTGGTCACCAAACCAGGACCAAAACAATAAAGGTGGAGGAGTGTCCATATTCACCAAGGATATTAACACCACCAGGCTACTTGCCCAACAGAATGCATCTGAAATACCCCCAGTGCAACTAACAGTAGGTTAGACTGCATTCCAAATTGTATAACTTGCTACATATCCCCCACCAAGCCCCATGATTCCCACTACAGCCTTTGAAACATACTGTGAAATATTATGATACAAGCAAACACCCTAATACTGGCTGAGTTACACTACCCTGCCATTAACTGGGAAAACTACTTGTGTACCAACACGTGTGCCCAACGGTTCTTGGAAGTCGTAATTCCCAATGCCCTGGATCAAGTAACCCATAGTCCCACCTGGGGCTCAAATATCCTAGACCTGGTCATTACCAACATGGGACATCAATGCTCCACACCTATGGTCAACCCATCAGTGGTCAGGTATGCCCATGAGCCAATCACCCTTAACATCGACATCCCTCTCCCACACCCCAGTTAGGAAACCTCTGTAACACACATCTCCAAAGGCAATGTCATGCTACACATGTCAGACGTGAGTAACATCATGACACCATTGCAGAAGGGAACTGAAAGGACAACTGCAGAATTATACATGAAGGCACTGTGCGAGCACATCCACTTGTGCATGAATCATGCCATCCAATATTGAACCGAGATGCTCCCCATACAAGAAAAGGGTGCCAGTGTGTTGGCCCCTTGCCATAACCATACTGTGCAACAAAAGGAGGAAAATCTTGCAGAAATGGGGGACTTTCCAGGATGCATAATACTCCCTTACCAGCTACAGTAAGAGGCAGAGACCCCTCATAACATCTACCAAAGCTAGTTACAAACATAATATAGCCACAGATGCCAAAGACAACTGCGAGCCGTTCCATAGCTATGTGAGGAATCTAAATGGCAATTCTCAGAACTGCTGTGAGCTACAACAGGATGGTACTAACTCTACTCCTCCCAGGGATATTGCCAATATCTTGGCAGATTGATTCTGTGCTGACTGCATTCCCCTCCGAACCCCCAAAGGGCCCATCTCAACATGGAGAGATAGCCATATGCCAGTAATAATGGCCACATAGGTAAAAACACACTCTACAGAGCTATGATAACAGCAGCCATGGGACCAGTCTACATCCTGGGCTGTGTACTACATGAGCTACAAACTTCACCTGCACCTCACCTACGTGCCATGTCTAATCATAGCCACACTTCAGGCTTCGTGCCAACTGTGTGGCACACAGCTACAGTTATCCCAGTCCACAAAGGGGGATCCACCTTGGATTCTGGGAACTACAGCCCCAGCAGTATGATGTGCCTGCTCTGCAAGGCCATAGAATGTATTATCATGGAAATTAAAACAAAGGCATTGGCAACTTGCAAACACTGGACCCTAACCAGGTTTGGTTTGTGAAGGGCCAATCATGTCACCTCAACCTGAATGACAACTGTGAATCCATTTCCAGAGCCACGGACAAGGGTAAGGTGATTCACACAGTCTCTCTGAACCTCACCAAGGCCATCTACACTATCCCCCAGTCTGGAATCATAGATAAATGTATCAAGCTGGTCATTGCACCCAATGTCACCCAATGGGCTGCCAACTGCTGTACTGACACAACCCACACTGTAAATGTAGGTGACACCAACCTGAGCCCCAGACAAGTGACAGTTGGAGTACCGTAAGGGTTCATTACTGGCATCACCTTTGTTCGGCATCTACTTCTCTGAAGTACAGTCCAACAGTAAGGGACACTGGCAAACAAAGGTCGCAGATGACTGCACAGTGGGAGCCAATATTGAACCCCACATGATGTGGAGATTCTACAGAAGGACCTTACAGAAAGACATGCTTGGTGCCTGAGCCATGGTCTCGATCAATGATAAGAAATATATAGTTATTCCCATTGGGAAGGAACATGTACCTGTGAAGTACCCCATAGGTGGCAGTACACTAAACCCCTAAAGTGTGATAACAGACTTAGGGACACAGGTGAACAGTGGTCTCACCTTTGATAACCACATCACCACAACAGTCAGGAAACCCACCTATGTGGCACACCTCCCACTAAGGGCTTTACATCCAGAAAAAGGAGCCCATTGTCCCACTGTAGGCATCTCTTAGTAAACCCAGTACAGACTACAATGGCCTGTTATGTATGTACCTCACAAGACATCTGCAACAAGTAGAGAGGCTGCAGACATACCTCACAAAATGACCAAAGGCCTAAACCAGATGCCCTATGCTGACTGCCTGAAAATCATCCAGCTATACACTGTCATGTATTGTGTTCTCAGAGGTGATCTGTGCTTAGCATACCATGCCATGGCAAACCCACAGCTGTTGGACATGCTGCACTTAGAGAATTCCAAACCCTCACAGGCACATACTCCAGGGATCCAAATCCTGTCATCACAATGAACAATACATGCAGGAGGGATGTGTTCCTGACCCAGAGACTCCCTAGACTCTGGAATAGACTGCCCATTCATGTCAAGCAGAGTGCCTCTTTGGCCCTCTTCAAAAGGAACCTGGATGATTGTATGGGAGATAGGACATGTACCCCGGGGATCATGTTAGCTGCCCTGCTAGACAGGGGTGCAGGGAAGTACATATTGTGGGAAGTCATAGCCAGAGAACTGTCATGTCTAGGCATGTATAGGCCCTACGGCTGATAGCCTAGTATCAATGTATGACTCTATGAACCTATGAACTACACTTTCCATTGCCTAACCTTGGCAAGGTTGCTGATGTCATTCACTTTGAAATACACCCTTGGGGAAAATAGCCTAGTAATCTCTGTGGTGTGTCCTGTAACTGTGTAATGCTGTAGTGTGATAAACTAGTTAGGTAGGAGATCTATTCCTAGACATGGCAAGTGTGGATGTTTGTGTGTGTGTTTGTTTGCCTGTGTAGGGAGCAATGCTTTTGAGGCCATTCACAGTCAATACAGCCTCCATTACCCTTCTTTGGCAAGCCTGCTGATGTAATTCACTTTGAAATACACCTTTGGGGAAGAAGTAGCCCAGTAATATACGTGGCATGTCCTATAACTGTGTAGTGTAATATAATAGTTAGGTAGGGGTTCTGTTCCCAGACATGGCAAGTGTGGATGTCTGTGTGTGTTTGTTTGTTTGTTTGTGTAGGGGGTAATGCTTTTGAGGCCATTCACAGTCACTACAACCTCCATTGCCCTTCTTTGGCAAGTGTGCTGATGTCATTCACTTTGAAATACACCTCTGGGGAAAGAGTAGCCCAATAATCTCCGTGGCATGTGCTATAACTGTGTAATGCTGATGTACTAGTTAGGTAGGAGTTTCAATCCCAAACATGGCCACTGTGAAACTTGGTGTGTGTGTGTCTGTGTAGTGTACTATAGTAGTTAAATAGTGGTTCTGTTCCCAGACATGGCAAGTGTGGATGTTTGTGTGTGTTTGTCTGTGTAGGGAGCAATGCTTTTGAGGCCATTCACAGTCACTACAACTTACATTGCCCTTCTTTGGCAAGCCTGCTGATGCCATTCACATTGAAATATACCTTTGAGGAAAGAGTAGTGGTGTGTGCTATAACTGCGTGATGCTGTAGTGCGATGTACTAATTAGGTAGGAGTTCCAATCTCAGTCATGGCAACTGTGTGTGTGTGTGTGTGTGTGTGTGTGTGTGTGTGTGTGTGTGTGTGTGTGTGTAGTGGGTTTTGCAAATTTATTATATGGTGGGCCTATTATATGTCACAATGTCCATGCCCAACCCATGTCTCATACACAAACACATTCAGCTAGGCAACAATCACTTTGTTGGTAGTTCCCTGCATATTGCCCACAGATAGTAACCATGGTGTGATTGCAGCAGACTACGGAGGGCATGGCACCCTGTCCTATTACTACAATAGGCACACAGTTGCATACAGTGCTCCTTCATTATGTTCCCCACTGGACGCCTTCAACAACTGTAGTGCCATCAAATGTAACCCACAAAGGACATACCATGCCTTAAACACATGCCCTGTATAGACAGATGCCACTGATACCAGGGAATACCTGTATCATGCTGTCAATGTAGGTGCAGGGTCAACCTGGTGTCCATTGCCAGTTTCCACCACATGAGGCCAAGAATGGCACATCTGATAACAATCTATGTACACAACATGGCCCAGATACCCCAGGTGCAGTTCCACATGTCGCAGAACATGCATGTGGGACGTGTGCACATCCCAGACACCATGCATGTTATGGACTAGAGAAAACATATATGGCAAGCATTGCACAGTACTGGCCACAAACAATTGTAACCCAGATGACTGGATGGTGAATACAATGCCCACCTGTGTGGACCAATATAGACACTACACCCCTGAGCCACACTGCAGACCATTTTCATGTGGTCTGATGCCAAGGTATACCCTTTACCTAGCCTTTTACAGTATTCTGGCACAGTCAACCACTATATACCTGTGAAGCAATGCACCCATGCATGTCAGTACTGACAACCTGTGTCTGTGTGTGTGTGGAGTATAATGATTTCGACCCCATTCACACTCACTACACCTCCCATTGGCCTACTAAAGCATGCCTTCTGATGTCAGACACCTTGACATACCTTTTTTCCATATATTATCCTGATAACCCATGTGGTGCATGTGATACCTGCGTATTACTGTATTGTGGCAAACTAGCTAGTTAGGAAGTCTAATCCTGACCCTGCCAACTGTGTTAATATGTGTGAGTCCCTGAGAGAGTGTGGCTGTGTCAACATTGACACCTGTTCATGTGGACTGGCACGAGTAATATACCTACCTTATCCTTCCTATATCACTGTTGCAGATGTCACTCACCATCAGATATACTTTTGGACAGCTTCCCAACATGTAATCTCTGTGGCACATGCAATAATTGCATAGACATGTGATAGCAATACATAGTCAGGCAGGGGTTTGAAACCCTGTACTGGTAAGTGTGTGACACAAACATGCTTAGATTTTACTCTCCCTCCCCATCCCTGTCTTACTTTGTCTCTGTCTGTCTCTCTCACTCCCCTCTCTGGTGGATGTGGAGAAGTACAACTGCTTTCCTTAGGCAGCAGCTTGTGTTTTGTAAGTGATGCTCATGATCAGCTGATGGCCTCTGCATGAATTGCAGTCCCCCACTAGCTGATTGCATGAGGAACAGCTGTGGTAACATTCCCATAGCCAACTGCATGGAAACACACTCCTATACCTAGGAACATCATGTGGGTGTTGGGCCTTTTCATTCACTGTGAGCAGGACTTCATGTCGGTGTTTGGCAAACAGCATCACAGATGGTATTGGGATATACCTCTAATAACATATACTGTGGAGACAGACCAACAAACAGGAGGGGGATGTGCCAGACATAACTACAGAATGTAAGTGTTGCTCTTCTGCATTTGGAGTAATGTTGGTTTAACAGGGTTTGTGTGGATAGCTGGTCTACATGATTTAATACTTGTCATGACAGTGTTATGTGCTTGAGGAATCTCCCACCTGTAGGGTTATTTGCAGACTGGCCAGTGTTTGGAGTCTTATGTTTCTTGTGTTACTCACAGATCACCTATCTTAGAACTGCAGAAGCATAGTCTGAGGACTGCAGTCAGTACATGGTGACAGCCATGAGAGTTACTGACTTCCTATCCCTCATAGGACATATGTCACAACAAACCCTGTTACAACAGTAAATGTATGATGGTATCACAGCAACATGCCAGTATTGGCCCAGTGTGTGTGTGGCTCCAGCCACAAGTCTGTCAACCTTTGTACATATGTCATGCAGTAAGAGGTGCATATGTTCTGTACACCATTATTTATTGACATCATAACTGATAACAAGCCAGTCAGATATCAGACTGCTAGACAAGTTATGTATAGTAGGGTTTTTTCTGTGGACATAATCTGGGCATTCTGTGGTTATGTGTACAGTAGTGGGGTCTGTGTGGTGATTATCGACAGTATGTGTATTGTATATACTTATCTTGGCCTGTGTACAGACTGTGGTAGATGTCATTGTTCTTGGTCCTGTTCTATCTGATGTTACATGCTGCTCCAGTGCATGGTACCCTATTGGCTCACATGTTTGTAAGGCCAAATACACGTGTCCCATACCACAGACAGGATTTGGACCACACTGTGTCATGACCCAGTTTATGTAGGGTAAGTGGCACATATGAGGATGATGTTTATCAGACAGTCCATATAGTGTCATATTAAGCTTGTGGCTGTGACTGTGTTCACATTGGTTGTGGGTATGTATTTTCTCACAGGTGTCTGTTACTCTGTGCTGTGACATTCCTGTAGAACCTGCTATATTTGCAGGTATATGTGTACCCCCCATACAAAATGTAGGCCAGTGTTGTGGCAGTCTGCCTGTAGTTTGCACAGTGCTTTGTTACATGCCTAGGAGTTTAGTGTAATTACCCAGTGTGATGTTATGTCCAGATATTTGCTAGATGTACTGCTGCCAGGCCACCATAACTGTTGTGTATTTCTGATAAAGCAGTAGGATTCTGTATAGATGTATGTCACTAACTACTGGGTAGTATGTGGCCATGTGACCTCTGCACCACCAGTTATGTGTCAGGACAGAAAGACGTGTGTGAATGCATAAACTGTGTGGGCATATGCAGTCCAGTAATTACGTGATATACCCATGTGCATGGCTGTTAACATCCACATTGTCAGGCTTGGTCCACATGTCCCGCATGAAGGGAATCTGTGTATACCTCTGGACTGACGAGAGAGTGCCAGACTTTCCATATTTATGGGTCATATCTCTGCTGTAGTCCACAGGATCATTCTTGTGCCATCAGTGGTACTGTACTATGATGTCCTTAGGATGTCTGTCAGTAACCGATGGCGTACATGTCAATATGTCAATAGATGTGACCTCCCACACACAACATGTCTGTTAAGACAACCCCTGTTACAGCAGCAACAGTCTACATATATACTAGCAATACATACATGACATCCCCTTGCACTAAGAGGTTGAGATTATTGGTGATGAGGTAGGACTCCACTCCATGTTCTATATGTAGATATATATATATATATATATATATATATATATATATATATATATATATATATATATATATATATATATATATATATATATATATATATTATTTATTTATTTATATTTATATATATATATATATACACACACACACACACACACACACACACACATATATATATATATATATATATATATATATATATATATATATATATATCCATATATCTATATAGATATATAGACATATACATATCGGCATACATATATGGATAAATATATATACATATTCATATATATATATATATATATATATATATATATATATATATATATTTATATGTACACTCATATATATATATATATATATATATATATATATATATATACACATATACAAACACACACACACACACACACATATATATATATATATATATATATATATATATATATATATACATATTTATACATATACACAGCTATATATATATATATATATCTACACATATACAGATATATAGATATATATGCACATATAGTTATGGATATCTACATATATAGCGACATAAATAGGTATATCTGTTCAGTTATATATGCACATATAGTTATAGATATCTACATATATGTCAACATAAATAAGTATATCTGTACATATATGATGCACACACACATATATATATATATATATATATATATATATATATATATATATATACATACATACATACAGAGAGATCTGTAAATGGCCATATATATGCTACACTATACAGAAGTGTATAAATACATATATATATATACATATATATGTGTATGTACATGTAGACATATATGTACATATGTATATGTATATATCCATATCCTTGTCATGTGTAAACATTATTGTTGTGTATACCTTCCCAGATGTATCACACCATATGTATCTGATATGTGTAGATATAACAACATATGTGATACAACAGTAATATCACTAACAAGCACTACACAATTGTAGAAGTCACAGCAGTTGTTCAATACTATTCAATATGTGTACTGACAGATATATTGGAAAAACAGCAACTGTCTTTACAGCTGTCATGGTGTAGTGGTTAACTGTTGTGACTATAATGTACAGGGTCCTGGGTTCAAGACATGTAAGGGCTGTTTATTTTGTTGCTGGATAGAACAAGGGCTGTTGGATACAGAGTGGTTAAGGCAGTTTTGAGCAGCTTTAAGCATGTTTGCATGGGTTTGTGTGGAGGTAGGCACTGCTAACTTCCAGTTACAGTTTCTAATACTGATTTAGCTTCTCAATTGCTTAACCTGTGTAGGCATTGCTTACCCCTGCACAAACAAGGTTAAACCCGCTTTCTGCTTCTTAAAAGTGCTTACTCCCGCTTACCCCCACACTAATATTTTAAAAAGAAATGAAAAAGAGTTGATAGGAAAGTGGTGAAAAAGGGGCACAAAGAGGGAAAGACAGTAGGGAAAATAGCTAGGGATGTGTAGGACGGGTGTAGGGAAGGTCCATAGCTGCCCGTTTCTTCTACAGAAACAGCTGTGCATATACACTGAATTTGGAGATAGATTTGGACACTCAAACTCCTGAGAGAGGAGTGAGGACAACAATAATATGTTGTGAAGTCAATTAGACCAGATTACATGTGTCCAGTGGACATGTGTGTGAAATGGACAGCTATGTATGGGGCAAGATTTTTTTTTGGGAACAGATTCCCCCTTTTTTCTCAGGTGAGAGTGGGATGTTGGGGAGGCATAGTAGGTATATTTGGGGAGGGAGGTTGGGTAGGATAACTGACAAGACAGCATACAGGGGCAGTATGTTACAAATGTGGGGGGTAAACACCTTGATAGGGAAGGGTGCTTGGAAATCAGAAGCCCATGATCCCCCTAGTGGAAACAGTGGGACTGAGGTTCCCACCCATGGGCAGTCACCACTGCACCTTCACAGCCCCGAAGGTGGTTATGCTGGGGGCTGAGTAGGAGGGTCAGGTCAACCCTCTAGTAGCAACATGCGGCCCTCAAGCTGGCATAGCAGATCTCCAAACTGCTGGTTAAACTTGCTACGCACCACACCCCGGACCTGGCGATGGTTGACAGTGTCCTGTCCACATCTGCTTCTGAGGGGCAAGTCCCAGCCTCTGAGGCAGTTCCACCCAGAGGTGGTGCAGGACCAGCGGACAAGGAGGTCACAGGGTGGGCCCCAGATGTGCTGGGGCATGGTGCCAGAGACAGCTGAGGGGGGACAGGTGGGTCCGTTGGGACCGGCCTACCCAAACGTGCTATGGTGTTTCAATTTTACAAAATATGTGGGTTAGTAATAGTCAATACATTCCTGGTTGAGGTATAACAGTATACATAGATATTCCCATTAACCCAAAACATCAGATATGGAACAGTTACATAACAAACAGAACATATACGTATATGGAACCACAGTGGCCATTACAACAGCATGCAAGTACATTGATGGCAGCATGCCACCAATGGCGGAGTATTTCAACATGGCACATGCATAGAAACAAATTTAAATATTTTTCAACAATAGGACATATGTCCCAACAGTAGATTTAATCCAGCACATACCGATTGAGCTGTGTATTTAGTTTATTGTTGCAGATGTGGTGAGGTGGAGATAAAGATGTCAATTACCTAGTATATTCCTGTAGTTCTCATTACTTTCCTAGTCAGTGCTGTGATCTGTACCATACAGGTATTAGTACACTACCCTATGGCCTTAGTTTGGGCAGTGGTATGGATGTAGACAACTATATACATGAACTGAGTTTTACATGCAGTATAAACCTCTTACCTGGTATACCTATGGAGGTATTGTTTGTTAACACTACCTAACTGTTTCTACACATATTCCCAGATTCCAGGTTGATGTTATGCACATACCTGTCCATCTCTTATTGCACACACTCTGGGCATGTCTTGACAACTTGCAAGTGAACCAGGACATATTTTGACTATTACCCTCTTAAACCTTTGGTGAATTGCACAATAACAGGTTTGTTTTCATTGACATTTTCCAAATATGTACAGGCCTGACAGTCAGTTATATGACATGAAATGCTGCCTACATGTCAGAGATTAGCACACTGATATGCCAGGGGGACAGGGTAATAGCCGGCAGATATGAGCCGATTAACTGGACATTCTGGACAATTCTGTACATTTGTGGGATATGATTAGTCATACAGCTTACTACCACTCCCAGGATTCGAACATGGCTGTGTCCGCTAAAAATAAAACAATGTCCATCACAGTTGCATGTGCTATATAGATATTGCTGTGTATCTCTTGTCTGATTTCTGTCTGTAATTCTCCTGTGGTTTTACAATCTGACCTTGTCATTACAACACTCTTATACAGGATTTCCTAGACAGTTTTATTATGTAGCATAGTGTGGGTGACAGTGATGAGTAATACCTTATTATTCAGAGCAACTGCAACACTAACAATGCCATACAATACCAGAGTAAACAGTACCAGTACAGGATATCAATCTTTTATTTCTAGGCACAGTTTTCGTATCTGACAGACCTATGGGGGCAATGATTGTTAACACTACCTGAATGTTGCCACAAATATTATCAGATTTCACATTAGTATTATGCACATACATCTCATTCTGTTACTGCACACACTCTGGTCACAGCTTGACTACATGGGGGGTGGAGATGGGACATACTTGGCTTATTACTCTCATAAAATTTTGGGGGGTTGCTTAAGTGACAGGTTTATTCTTATATATGTCTGACAATCAGTTGTATTTCTTATTTGGTGCCTAAATGTTTGGGATCATCCCACTGATTTGCCAGGGGTACAGAGTGACAGGCAGCAGATATGGGCCAATTTATTAGGCATTCTGAACAGTTGTGGGGTATGATTCTGCATACAGCCTACTACCACTCACAAGATTCAAACCATGGCTGTGTGTGCTAAAAATATAACAGTTCACATCTCAGTTGTGTTCTATTCGGATTATGTCTGTCTTTCCACTGTTTTCTAAGTCTTCCTCAGTTGTACTATATGACCTCTTGGGATTACAACAGTCATATATAAACATTCCTACACATTTTATTTATGTAGCACTGCTTAATACAACAGTACTATTAAAAGATTGCAACTCTACATTACCATTTGATACCAGAGTAAACACATGCAGTCCAGCAGTTAGACCTTTATTGTCAGGCTATTATGCTTTTATTTACATACAACTGATATGAGACTCGTCCTGCCATATTATCTGGTGTAGCAGTACATGCTTTAAACAATACAGGTTTTATACAGGCAATTAACTTACTATTACTTTTAGATTTATTTCCTATGACAGTACATGCAAGAGTATTACTAACCTACCTCGCATCACAACCACTGCAATCTATAGGCATGGGCTTCCTGGTTCGCAGCCCGCTCATCTGCCACTGTGAAAGATATAAGAGGAATATGTGGCCATACCTATCCATAATATACATGAGCTTGCAATTATTAAACAGGTAGTGGAGTAATACACACATCTGGGACATCCCCTGTCCTCCTAGCCTCTTTGATCCATTGATCCAAGAGATCCCCCTTTCTCTGCTTCAGGTCAGCACAGTGATGCCTGACTTGCTCACCAGTTTGAGGTATGCCAGTGGCACTGGTGAGGTCACAGCTGAGATGGTCCTAGGATTCTGCTTTGTATTGGGAACCCTGGTACTGGCCCTGCAGCAGTCTCTGGTCATGGTCTTTCACAAGGAGTCCTGCCATGACTCTGGACTCCTGGATGCCCCAGCACTGTGCCCAAAAGTGCATACCCTCTCCCATACCAGTCATAGTGCCTACAGGAGGAAGCTGCATCCAGTTATGAGATGTATTCCTACCTGTTGGGTTTAAATTGGGCTGATTTCCTGCAGTTTGCCATGATTGGACGGTTTTCAAAATGTTAATCTATGGGCAAACCTGCTTACCTGAGGTTGACATTGCTTAAAGGGGTATACCAATGGGCAAACTGATTTAGCTGGATTACACATTGCTTACACCTAGTAAGCTGGGATGAGCAATGCTTAGTGTTGCTTAATTTTTAATTTGCATACTATTTGCTTTTTGGCATTGATTTATTATTCATTGCATGTTATATATGTATTTGGTATCCATGATTCATGATTATGTACATACACTATATGGGGTTCTTGTGTTTATTAGGGGATTTCAACACTTAATTACAATGACACCTCACATCTGGGCTTAATGCAGTACTCCAGTTCACATATTTATGTTATGTAGTAGGTTATGCAACATAAAACCGTATATAGATTCCTTTCACATGTTCAGTTTGATTTTCCTATAGTGAGGATCTGTATGGTGATACCTCACTCTTATGGTACTGCTGTGATGGCTTAGTGCTTAACTACTGTCACTATAGTGTGCAGGCTCCTAGACCTGCAAAGGCTGTTTATTTTGTTTCTGGCCAGAACAGCGGCTGTTGCATACAGAGTGATTAAGGCACTTGCGCAGGTTTGTGCAAAGGTAAGCAGTGCTAACCTCCTGTTAAATATGCTTACAGAGAGTTAGCTTCAATATTGCTTAACCTGTGTGTGCATGGCTTACTCCATGTGCAACAGGCTTAAACCCACTTACTACTGCTTAAATATGCTTACTCTTGCTTAATAGTGCTTACTCTTGCTTACCCTGGCACTAATTTAGACAGCAATGTAAAATGGTTCTTGGGAAGGTGGTGGATTTGGAAAATCTATGGATTTATCATTCATTACATAGGTTCATAGGGTGGTACTAGGCTATCGGCCCTAGGGCCTATACAAGTCTAGCCATAACAATTCCCTGGATATTTCTTCCCACAATATTTACTTTCCTGGACCCCTGTCTAGCAGGGCAACTGACGTGATCCCAGGGGTGAATTTCCTATCTCCCATCCAATTGTCAAGGTTTCTTTTGAAGATGGCCAAGGAGACACTCTGCTTGACATGCATGGACAGCCTATTCCAGATTATGGGGAATCTCTGGGTCTGGAACCTATCCCTCCAGCATGTTTTGTTCATTGTGATGACAAGGTTTAGATCCCTGGAGTGTGTGGCTCTGAGGAATTGGGATTTCTTTAAGTGGAGCATGTCCAACAGCTCAGGGTTTGACCTGACCTTGTATGTTAAGCAGAGATTGCCTCTGAGTAAACGATATGCCACAGAGTATAGCTGGAGTTTTTTTTAGATGGTCAGCATAGGACATAAGCTTTAGACCTGTGATTCTTTTAGTGAGGTATTTCTGCAGCCTTTCCAGCTGTTGCAGATGCCTTGTGAGGTACATACCAAACAGGGTGTTATACTCTATAATGGGTCTAATGAGGGATGAGTACAGTGGAACAATGACCTCCTTTTTTCTGGATGAAAAGCCCTTAGTGATGAGGTGTGCCACATAGAAGGATTTCCTGACTGTTGTGGCGATGTGGTTATCAAAGGTGAGACCACTGTCCACCTGTGTCCCTAAGTCTCTCATCACTCTTTCAGTGTTTAGTGTGCTGCCACCTATGTGCTAATTCATTTGTACATGTTTTTTCCCAAAGAGGATAACTATACATTTCTTGGCATTAAGCTTGAGCCCATTGTACCTTCGATTTGTATCCCTGATTCATGTGTACATATACTGTATGGGGCACTTGTGATTATCTGTGGATTTTACAACATTATGACAATGCCACCTCACATCTGCATTTCATGCGGTACTCCAATTCACAAATATATGATATTTAGTAGGTTATGCAACAAAAATTATTGGTCATAAAGTGATTTGACATGGTAAATGGAATGTACTGGAGTGAGACTTGAACTGGGAATGATTGCTCGTAAGGTGAATGCTCTGTCCACAACACTATTGTAGTACTGCTTCATTTGCATATATCTTGATTTTTATCCTCTTGTGCCATTTAAGCTGTTATAAATGTAGCTAAGCGATGGGCAAACCCATGCTTCTATAGTTAAATTTTATCTGTTTTATAAAAAAAAAAAAGCTTGTTTATATTTCATATTTTAACTATTGCTCATAAACTTGGGGGGATGTTGCTGGGGGTATGCAAACACATATGGCGGTCTCACTCATTCTTAGCCTAAACTGCTGTTCTTGATTGCAGGGGCATGTATATTCTGAGAGTTCTGCTCTCAGACATGCCCCCTGCACTCCTACATGCTCCGTGTCTGTTTAGGAGCTCAGGCAGAGCATCTTCATTAATATGTCTGGTGCGCTGCCGTCCTGCTCCTAAATGGCCACTTCTGTGCAGGACTAAACTAGTCCTGCATGGAAGTATAGTGAAACCAGAGGATGATGTTTTAGGCCTGAATATCACAACTGTATTACATATTTATTTTTAATACATTTTTTTTTATTTTACTTTGAAGAGAAATGAAAGCAATTGACTGTGCTCTTTGAAAATAATGCAGTTTTTCAATTTCCAAAGGCCATTCTAACAAGAATTTAATCCTAACTTCAAATGATAATTTTTCTTTATTGAATTAAGACATGAAATGCTGCATATTCAAATATCATTTAGGGAAAGCAGACAACAAATCTCAAATAATTGAATAACAAGTAAAATGTGCATTTTGCTAAACATAAAATGAAGAAGGTATCTATTCATCTGAGAAAAGATAATTATTATTTTTTTTAGTTCATCTGCAGTGGTGGTGCTGAGGTAGTGTTGTTGCTTCACAGTAAGACAGTGTCCTGTTCGATTCTCAGCTAGAGCGTCTTCTGTGTGGAGACATGCGTGAATAGGCATGCCTTCGTTGAAGGTTGTGTGTCAGAGCTGGCAACTCGGCACGTAAAAATCTACTGCCAATCATTAGCGGACCAGAGTTCCGCTGTGGCGACTCCTAACCAGGAAAAAGCCGAAAGACACAACAACAACAACAACAATCATAGTAATTCTATGATTCAGATAAATGTTGGGTTTCATGGCCTAAAAAAATGCAATTGTATATGCCTTGGGAATGAAATGATAAAACAGAGAGCACACAGATAGCTAGGTAAAATTACTAGTGGCCGTAGAAGTATAGGACCATATATTTGTAACAAAATGAAACATTACAATAAATGTCTCAGAGTAATATATCATGACTCTCAGGTATAGAATATACTTAGTGGCACCAGCTGAAAGGAAACAGAGGAAACATACAACTTTGTCTTTACATAATGTCCTTTACTGCATATGTGTTTAAAGAACAAGTGTATAGGGGTTATAATTACAGTAAAACAATTGACTTATTTGATTGAATTGTATTTTTACATCTAATGTAATAAAAACTCAGAAAATAAAATTTTTAGGCGATTATTTTAATTTGCATTTTGAGACAGAATTCAACACAACACCCACATTAGAAACTGAGGAAAATGCAAAATGTCTGACTGATATTAAGAGCCAACTGGCTAAGTAATCTGTTGTGTTTGTGTAAAAGGGCCTATTACATTCTCATTCTGAGATTCTATTATGAATATTTCAGGCATTAGTAACCATCGACAAACAGCATCTAAGACTGCATTAGAAATTTAAAGCACAACCATACATTTCACCCAATTGCTTTAGCAGCTCAAAATCACAGCTTTTAATGTGAAAATGGCTTGGAGTCTAACAAGGAGGATTAACTTTCCTTAAGCACCTATTTATTCTCCATTTTCCATTCTCTGAGTCTTTGCTGAAGCACTTTTATGGCAGTCAAGTAAGATGTAGAGATAAGATGGAGAGAAAATATATTTCAGGGAGTGGTGATGCAAACTAAAGGACTGAGTGATGATGGAGTCAGATTTCTATTGAAACCAAAGAATTATAAAGTAGTCTTGGTAAGCAGCAAAAATTATTCAACCTTGAGTCAGATATGGACATTCTGATGGTGCAGGTTAAGAAATAATACATCATTCAGTTGAAAGAAAGCCAAATTAAAATTTTGGAAATGAAATTATTCAATGTTAACAATAAATTGGATCACATGAAAAACAAAGAAAGGAAGGGGAACTTGAGCATAATGGGGATGCATAACAAATATCGAAGAGAAAAAATTAGTGCATGTTTTTTTTCTAAAACAGACTGCTAACTACAGCAAATCCACTCACCTTCCTGGACTGAGAGATCAACAAGGTATCAAGGTACCCCCAGGCTTAGGAAGGTTATATGTATTATCCATTATTCCAGAACAATTAGATCTTCAATCTAAGGTGAAGAAATGGTAGTCCATATGTATCAATACTTTTTTAAATTATTTATTTTTGGAAAGAAGTAAGGTGGTTCCATTATCTTGAAAAAGCTTGGATGTTTCTTGATAATATGCAGGCCAAGGATGGTAACTCAATCCGTCTCTCGCGGATGGTCCTGGGATTGGAAATGGAAAAGGCTGCTAATGTTAAAAGGGGTGGGGTGGGGGGACAAGATGACAAGAACACAAAAGTCTGCTTCTTCCAAGATATGTAAAACGTGTGGGGTCCAGACTGAATGTAGTAAAGAAGATGTTGTTTCTATGCCTGCTGTAAATAATCAAAACAATACAATGCCTTCTCCAAGAGATCCTTAATCATAAGAGATCAGAGAAATGGATGTAAATGTTGGAGAATTGAAGGTTTGAGTTGTGTGTGGCTATACCATAGAAGAGGGAGAAGGTGTTGCCAAACAAATGGGTGAACCAAGTTCTGCCTCCTGCAAAGAAGATAAGCATAGCAGTCAATTTCTGAGTTCCTTAAAACATGGTGGCAACAGTAAAGAAATGGTTATCAAACATATTGATGCCGGTGATAATCTATAAACTCTGAGCAGTACAGAAGGTCTTACAACTACCTCGCACTGGTTACAAAAGACAGACTAGGTAGAAGAGTTGCAAACAAAAAGTACTGTTCTAACTATATCACTCTTACAGTGTATGTGTCAAAGTTTTTGGACTGGAACATTCAAATGCATTGTTTTTGTGCTCTGCATTTCTGCAAAATATACAGTGACTTTCATTTAAAATTACTCTACTGTACATGGTTGTTTAATAAACATGTGTGTTATATATTTATTTATTTTTAAATTGGTTTGCTCATTGAACATCTGTAAATCTGACAGGATGAGCAATTTATGAAGCTAGAGATGAACCATTTCCAGACTGTAAATGACAATGTATCAACAAAAGTTATAAGAAATATTATTACATCTGATTGGTATTAGTCCAGTAAGAAAAGTAAAAATAAGTTTCAGCAAAGATTGTAACTTTTCTTTTTGCATATACATATTGAAATATTCTCATTAAACAATATCTTCAAGTTAAATGTTATTGTGGTTGAAATGATATGATAACTCTATCACAGTGCACTTTACATTACAGGGGAATGTAAAATAATTTAATGAGTATGTGTGTATTTTGAGAGTTTTTATACATTTCATAAGTAACATAATATGTCCTTGTCTGGAACTGGGGAAGGTTAAATTGTTGACAGCATTGTTTGCTTCTTAGCTTAAGAGATATGACATATTTTATATCCACACACACTGAATAATTATTTAATGTCCTGTTATTTAATCAGTACTATTATGGGGAAGAAATTAAGGTTGAATATTAAAGTTTACACATTTCTGTATTCAGTATAGTAGTATTCATTTATAAAGTATATCTAGGAATTTGAAGTCGGAGCATTTAATTTTTATAAATTATGGCTGCTATGGTAGATTTGTGAAGGGAAAGGATCTGGGGAGATAATATGCTGCCTTTTAATGCTATATGCTTCGTGTACACCATGGTTCAACATTTTGAGTGCAATCCAGTGGTAGATCCAAGTGTCATTTTTGGCACAACTCAGGAGTAGGGGGAGGATAGATCTTTCTAGTTAGGGAGGTGATTAGAGGGAGGGAGTTCTAAAATGTTAACATGTGTTTCCTGGAATGTTGGTGTAAGTCAAAATGATGATGGAGAAATTTAAATGAAGTTAAACAGATATGAAGGGGATGCAATTTTCATCATAGCAACTACATAAAAAAGGAGAAATGTTAAAAATGGGAGGAAGGCCATGACTTGTGCTGGGTTCTGTCTCTGTGAAAGAGGCAAAAGAGGAAAACTATGGTTATGGTTAGATGTAGTTTAAATGGGAAAGTAAGATTTGCATAAGAAGATAAGAATGAAAGGTATGTTATTGCTGGTGTATCAGTTGAGGGATAAGTTGGAAGCTGAGGTGTACTTATGGCCCAACTAAAGATGACTCTCAGATTTTTGCAGATCTCTGTAGAAAATAGCAGTTTGACGCATAGGCAAGAGAATGGTAGGTGATAGTTTGGTATTTTAAAATAATGGTTTGTCTGAAGCTAGATTATAAATTTGGTAGAGGGGATCCACATAAATTTTGAAAGAGAGAAAAGAGAAGGATATGTTGGTCAGTGTATAAAGGTTTAAGAACCCATTAGTTGACTTAAAATTTCTTTGAATTCTATAATAAGACTTTGATTATTTTTTCTTTTAAACATTTTTATTTGCTTGTAGCTGACATAGATTCCTTAAATGAGTATGCCATTACTGATTTGCTGAAGTGCAAACATCTTGTACAGTGTTCTAAATGCTAGGTATATTTAAAGGTAACACCTGATAACAGTGATGATCTGCATTCCTCACATCAAACGTTAGATGATTTGCTTACCCTTAATATTAATGGTGGTAGTAAATCTTGACTTATTGATGATGATTGCACTTGTAGAATTGGTACAGCTTGGAAAACTGTTCTTGATTATTTAAAGGCTGGGCTGATGAGATAAAAAATATTAGGAACAGTACAAATAGAACACATTTAAGAAAAGAACTGTCTACTGTCAGTAAAGATCACTCAGTCCCTATTAAACATGATACTACAGATGACAAGTCTGGAATTCAGGAAAGATGTATTCATCAGTCTGATGATTCAGAGCTTGCAGAAGAAAAGAAAGAAAGAAAGAAAGAAAGGAAGAAGTTCACAACAAATAAGAAAGAAAAATACATCTATTAATGTCTATAATGCAAAGAGAATATATACTAAAAAGGTCAGTGCTTTGTTATACTACACACATATTATAAGGAATGATAGCATTGTTCACTTCGAATCATTCAGTCTACAGAAAAAGGCATCATTTTTACAAAACAGAAGGTAGAAAAAAAAAAAGAGGCAAGGGACAGTGACAAGGAAGAAATTGACACTGAACTTGGAAAGACTGAAGAACATTACTGTAAGCAAATAGAACAGAAAGACCAAAGTTGACATGACTCAAGCTGTGAAAGTACAAAGATGGATGCATGAGAAATGTATGCTTGCAAATCTAATAAGCAATGAAAACAGTGGGATTAATGGTGATGAAGATCATTACTTTTAACAATTGATAGAGACGAAACTATTGAATTAGAAGATGAAGATTCTTCCGATCTGGTCCAATATTATATACTGGTAATTGGGGGCTCAGTTATTAGAGGAACTGATACATTTGCAGATAAGGTAATGAACATCACTTGATGTTATGCTTACTAGGAACAAAAATGCAGGATGTGAGAAAGGCCTCAGAATGCCTTAATTTAAAGGAGTATGTATCTCAAATGCAAGGACTCTCTGATTGTTAGCAGGGAACTTACATCCCTCTTAGATAACTGTAGCTTATACAGGTGTTAGGACATGTATTTCACAATCACATATAGAAAGGAGAGTCATGCTAATGTGAGTGAAAATACTTTTTGGGTAAATACCTATATGGAAAAATAGCCCATTTTAAAAATGGAAATGTGTACAGTATCCAAGCTTAATTTTGGACACACATGTTTAGACAGGATGGCATGCATTTATCAAGACAAGGGAAGAGAACTTTTGCAGCAGATGTATTGCAATATTTGACTAACACAAGACAGGAGTTTTGTTAGGTCAGAAATTTAACAGTTTACAGACAGCAACAACTGATGTATCTCTGATGATCGTTAAAGCTATGAGCATTAGTAATAAAGTTTTTTTAATTGTAAAATTTGCCACATTCCTTCAAAACTGGTGTTTTTGTTTGTCAAACATGGTTACAGAACAATGGCTGGAAATCAGTTTTGTCAGGGTATAAATGCTTTACTGTAACAAACAAGCTTACAAAAAATCAAATGGAGGTGTTGTGATAGGGATCACCGATTGTTATAATACCGTAGTAGAAAAAGAAGTGAGCAAACGCTTATGGAAAACCCAAGAAATGCTGCAAATATGTTTTCAAAGAATGGTGCTTTCCTCCTTGGCTACTGCTGTTGAAATTCTTGTTAAGGCGCTTCTCCTTGTTTCTTCTTTAAAATAACTTTTATTAAAATGTTTTAAAACAAAATAAAAGCTACAACCTGACCATTTGAAAGTTAGCATTATAACACAAAAAAGAGAGATGAGCGCTTTCGGTTTATCAACCTTCTTCAGATCTGCTTAACATTTGCAGCTACTTCTATTTATATTCATGCTGCTTGCTTAGAGTCATCCCCCACAACCAATGGGAGCCTCTATGCTAATTCTTGATGTACTTGTAGTCCAATCCAATGTTCTAGTTCTTATTTCTTGGAAGCCAATTACATTCTTCCATGCAAATGAGTTTTAATAAATCTACCAATGTTTATTCATTCCTTTCACTCACCTAATTTGCTATTCTTTTTCTTTTGCTCCAATGGCTTGTGTGTATCCTGTTGCAAGATGCAGGCTCCTCCTTTTTATGTCATGTTCTTATTTGCCTTTTGTAGAAACTAATCACTCTCCCTGCATAGCATTTTTCATGTATTTCGCCTCTATATTGGAGGCGTCTGTCTGCCTATAACAGGGCTACAACCTCTTCTCTTACACAGGTTGTCTTCATTAGGTAAACCACAAGTACAATGGCTTTCTCCTTTGTTTTAAAACATAGGATCAAACACTTTCTTGTATATGCTCTTACTTCCATGTCATCAGGTCTCTTTCAAACTGATAGCACTTACTTAACTACATAGATGCACTTGCTAACTCACATCATAAATCAAAAACTTTTTTTTATTTTATATCTTGCTTCTTAATATCAAGTCTCTTTCTGACTAGGAGCGCTTGCTTATATTCGAAGATGTACTGCTGTTTCCTGTTATTCTATCCAAGTTTTACTTTGTACAGAGCTCTTTACTCAGTCTTATTAAGAAGCTATCCTAATTGTTTTTTAATGTTATGTAATCCATTGGTTGGCAAATTACACTTCTTCTCCTTTTTTTCCCATACTAATTCCAAACTCTCTGCTAATTCAATGCCTTTTCTTCATTTGCTGACACATTTCCGCTAACAAGTATCTTTGATCTCCGTAACACATAATTTCTCCTTTCTAATTGATGTAAATAATGGATGAACAACGGTCTTTCTATTCCTTTAGCACTCTAAATTTCAATATTTTTCCAGACTTCTACATGCACAGTGAACTTGATTTCAGTTTATTTATAGTTTGGAGTTTATTCTCCTTCCATCATAATATTCAAATCGGGACTAGAACCCTGAACCCTTTGTTTAAGGGTCTAATGCTCTACCAACTGAGCTACGTTGGTAGATGCATAGTTCAACTCCGTCTTAGTTTTCTTTTCTTTCTAAGCAAGCTTGAGGAGGACTATAAGATATAGGCCAAAAAATATATATTATAAGCAAACTACATTCTTTTTATCCCTTTGGTGCTCTTGGTTTCAATGTTTTCCAAACTTCTTCTTGCACAGTAAACGTAGGTTCAACTGTTTTCATTTATGATTAGGGATTTCTTCTCCTTTCACCATGGTGCCCAGACTAGGACTCGAGCCCTGGACCCTCTGAATAAGGATCTGATGCTCAACCAACTGAGCTACATTGGTAGATGTATAATTAATTTCCCTCGTAGCTTCCTCTCTTTTAAAACAGGTTTAAGCGGGACTATAGCATTTAGTCCGGGGAATTGGTTGGATTGTAAATTAATTATCCATTGCAACTCAATTTTTTTCTGTTCTATTTACTATATCACCTCCTCTTTCCATAGGCTTAATCTGTGCCATAACCATAAATCTAAAGTTATGGTCTGTATTTTCTTTAATATGTGCATAAAGAGCATTAGTCTCTATTTTATTATGAATGTCCCGTATATGTCTTAATACTCGTTCTTTGAATTTTCTGTTAGTCTTACCTATATAGAATGCTTTACATACCATGCAGCTTGCTACATAGATCACATTCTCACTGTTACAAGTTGCTCTTTCTTGAAAGATGTAAACCTTATTTGTCATCGGATGCTGAAACCTATCTCTGCTCATAATGTTCTGACATGCTTTGCATTTTCCACATTTGAATGTTCCTGTTGGCATAGATACATTCTTTGCCTCTTGCCTATCTATGTCACATAGGAGCCTCTTTAAGTTCTTCTTATGTTTATAAGTATAACTAGGATGTTCTCCTACTATGTCTTTTATCTTCTGGTCCATTGTTAGTATAGGCCAGTATTTCTTAATGGTTTCTCTTATGATAACATTATCTGTACTGTACGTCAAAGGACATCTTACTATTTCCTTTCTTCTATTCGGCTCCTTTTTTTTGCTCTCTTTATCAATTTTAGCTGAATAGTATGGTCTCCCTTTCTTCCTTCGAATAACTTTAAGCTTGTCTTCATCCATTTTTTCTTCCTTATACCCTCTGGCTGTAAAGTTGTTCATTAATCCTTGTATTTCTTCTCGAAATGTATTATCATTGGTACACAATCTGGAGACCCTTTGCACCTGGTTGTCCTTAATATTTTTAAAAATATGGCCCTGATGCATGCTAGTTCTATGTAAAAGATGGTTTTTCCAAGTTGTTTTTCTATACAAGGCTGTTTCCAATCCTTTGATTTCATCCATAATAATATTAACATCCAGAAATTCTATTTTCTTCCGTGACATTTTGATTTCAAACTTTAAGAAATCTGTTGTTGTTGTTAGAAACTGAATGAATTGCTGCAACAAACTTTCATGCCCTCTCCATATAAGAAGAATGTCATCAACAAAGCATTCATAGAATTGTATATATTGTTGTCAGATATTATTTTCATCTTTGCTCCACTGGCATTCCCATTGGGCTAATACTATATTTGCATAACTATTGGCACATGGAGTGCCCATGGCTACTCCCCATTTCTGCCAATAGACATCATGCTCATATAGAAACACATTGTTTTGTAATATAATTTCTAGTAGCCCACATATCCTTTCCACATCCTTATTCAGTTGGTTAGCTAGTATAAAGTTTCTAATTGCTTCTATACCATATCCATTCGGTATGTTAGTAAATAAGTTACTCACATCCATTGTTGCCAATACCATATGCCTATAGTTGCCACACTTGTGAGCTTCAGCATACAATTTCTCTAATAATTGTGCTATATCTTTTAACACTGTAGGTGCTTTCTCTAACAGATTTTTAAGCTCATCTTCTATGTAAATGGAAAGAGACTCCATGATCCACCCTCTTCCTGAAACTATAGGTCTTAATGGCGGATCATTTAAATTCTTGTGTACCTTCGGTATGCCTTTTATTTCTGGTATAAGTGGATGTAAGGTTTCAAAAAAACGCATACAAGTCTTCATCTATTATTCTACACATTAATTTTTCATACAGATCTTCTTTGACTTCCTTTATCAATCTTTCTATTTGTTTAATACCTATCTTAATATATGTAGTTGTATCTCTAAGAAGTTCCTTCATCTTGTTGTCATATTGTTCCTTTTTCATGATGACCAATGCACCTCCTTTGTCAGCTGGTTTTATCACTATTTCTTTGTTAAGTTGCAGTTCTTTCAATGCCTTGTGCTCTCTATAGTTCAAATTGTGGAATTGTTTTCCTTTTCCTTCATCTTTGTGTTGTGCTATTTCATTCTCACAAAGTTTGATGAATGTTTCCACCTGAGGATGATTTATAGGCACAAACGTACTTGGCCTCTTATAGGTTTGTTTTAAATCATCTGAACCCATACTTTGTATATTTTTGGTGCCATATATGTATTTTAACGTTACATTTCTTCCAAATGTTTTTAAATCTATTACCACCTCACTAAGTTGGGACCTAATGGAGGGTATAAAGGTCAGGCCTCTTTGCAGAACTTGGTTTTGTTCCTCACTCAATACATAGTCTGAAATATTTATCATCAATGACTCAGTATCCTTTTTTCTACTTCTTGTTTGCCTCTCCTCTAGGTTGCCTTTCTCTTTTTCCTTTCCCTGCTTAGGGATCTTGGGGCTCTGTCGTTCTGTTGATGTATAAGAAAAGGGAGTTGTTGAAAAATTGGTGCATATTTTTCTTCCTTTTTAGGTACCGCTCCTAGCTTACTACTTTCTTTATTATTCTCTTTATTAACTATCTGTGGTGTTCTTGATCCCTCCTTCTCTGTTGTAAATACAACTTCTAATTCTTCCATGTCCTCAGTGACTATACTGCCATTCATTACTACTCCTTCCTCTTTATTATCACTCCTCTGTCTAGTGCTTTACTGTAACAAACAAGCTTACAAAAAATCAAATGGAGGTGTTGTGATAGGGATCACTGATTGTTATAACACCTGTGATTATTACATGTTCAGTAATAACACTAGTACTGTAGAGTGTGTCACTGTGACAATAAAGACAACCCTGGAACATATAACAATTGGTGGAATGTACAGACCACCAAAACCAAGTGCTGATGACCTAGAGGAATTCATGCATTCTTGCTTGAAACAGAAGAGGGAAAAATAGTAATGGCTGATGACATAAATTCAATAACATTAGTAAGGAAATTATTTACAACTTATGTTGAGGAACAACACTTGATTTAGATTATTAAAAGGACTACCAGTAAACAGAACATACTAGACATTGCTTGTGTTCCTAAGGAAATATATTACTTAGTGTGAAATTTAACCATCATTTATGTCAGCAACTATGGGATTATAAAGTTTACATTGTTGCTAGATAATTCTGCCAAACTAAAAAATAAATGAATGCACAAAAGATTAATAACAGGCTATATGGAAGCAAAACTGTCACTACATGAAACTAATTGGAGTGATGCATTCAGTGGACAAACAGCTGAAGGAATGCAAGATGTTTTGAAAGAGAAATTGAATGCAAACAATCAAAAAATGTTTAACATCATAATCTAAGCACTCAAGGTCAGGAAGATATACTTACATAAGGAAAAGACACTTGATTAAGATGAGAAACAAAAATTTAAGAAATGGAAAAGATGTTGAACTATAATTTTGAAAACTAAATAAACATGCTGGAAAGAGAAATTAAAATAGTAAAAGACAATATCAAGAACATTTTGAAGAAAACGTATATAAATATATTGAGCATAATATGAACCTATGTTATAGATAAGATGTAGTAGGAGTAAGGAAGTACAAATTGATAAACTGTGTGTAGAGACTAAAATGTATTCTCAAACACAACAGATTGTATATATATTTACATAATCTTATGCAAGGCAGTGTGGCTCCATAAAGGGGGTGATAAATTGCCCTGGTAACATTCAGGTAACTTCAGATACTAAAATTAACTTAGATTATATTGAAAATGAACTACACAAACTTCACCGTGCAAATCACAGAGCAGACTCAAAAGTATTAATAATGACCTGAGAACATTTTAGTATGAATTAACAATACCATTATATAGGGTCTACTTCACTTCACTTGAAAGCTCATTTCACTGAAATTCAATTGACTGAGCACATTTGACTGAAAGCTCACGTCACTGAAAACTCATTTGACTGAAACTCATTTTGTTGAAAGGTGTATGCCCTTTTCCCCATTGTAGTGCAATCCTGGAGTTAGTATATATAGTAAGGGGGGTATGGGGGGCACAGCCCCCCACATTGATGGGTATGGGGTATAGCCCCCCACATAGTTTGGGTATATATTGTCTTCTAAAAAGAGTTATTCATTGGAGTTGTAAGTATCCATTTATATGGTTTAAATGTATAAAATAGGTGGGGGGCTATACCCCCCCGAATGTGGGGGGCTGTGCCCCCCTTACTATATATATTAACTCCAGGTTTGCACTAATTAATGCCAAACTGGTCAATATTAATCAAAGAAGGTCTGTTAAAAATGGAAATTGGATGCTGCTAGCTAAATTTATGAAACAGGCTATGAATGAGGGATGTAGTCAGCCCAGGGTAATATTTTCTATATAAAAAATCAGCAAAGTAAGATTTTTTGTTTAAGACTCTAGAAGAGGTTTGGATGTGCCAGGGGTTCAGGTGTTGGGTGACAGCCAACAAAAGAAAAAGATTGTCAATGAATGGAGACAAGTCACAACAGGCACAAGTAAAATGGAGAACTGGGGAAGGCTGCCCACTCTTGCCCAGCATCTTTTTACTGCTGACTGGGTTCTTACTACAGGGAGTTAGACTAATTTTACCTAGTGGTGCAGGTAATTGGAAAACTTTTCATTTGTTTGCAGATGACTGCATGTCGGTTACAAGTAGGCTGGACTTAGCAATGGAGAAAGTCTGGTGAATTTTGATAGTTCTAAGGCGAAATATCATCAAAATGCAACTGGGAAAAAATGTTCACCTGAAACTTGGTAGGGTGGAAGGTACTACTACAGGTAGGGAAAAGATTATTAAGAAGGAGATGAAATATTTGGGAATAAATGTGTTGAAATCTTGTGATGGAGGAGTTTGCTCATCATGTCTTAAACATAATGAATAGCTGGACATTAACGGGAAGAGTAAATGTAGTTAAAATGGTAACCCTACCAAAGGCCTTATATTTATTCAGACATCTGACCACTGGGATATGATGCAAACAAATTCAGCAATTACAGACTAGTGTATGCAAGGTTTTTTTTTTTTTTTTGTATCCTGGCAGCTTTAATCTCTTATAAGAGAAATAAAGGAGCAGAGCTGGGTGAACATGTAGGATTTATTCACTTGGAGAGTGAGTTGAGGGACAGCATATTAGGAAAGAAAGTATAAACAAGTAGAATACTGGTGGAATACCTGGAGTGATATGGTGCTAAGGGTTGTTTTATATGGGTCTACTAAAAGTGCTAACATGTCAGTAGATTGCAAAATATTTGCTTGCTGCCACTTGCTCTAAATGTCAAGTGGCATACCTCCCACTAGCCTGTTCCTAGTTAACTATCTAGCCCTCCGACAACCCAACTATATTCAACTCCATAGCCTTACCAGTGCCCTAACTTTACCATGAAAACTCTCATCCAGTCAGTAATCCAAGTCATATCACTCCCCTCTTGCTCCCTCTCCCTAAAGTCCTCAGTGGATCCATAAACTAAAATTCTACTCCTTCTCCCTAACCCTAAATTCCCCCCATTTAAAACTCCCTTTGTGCTCCAAAACCCTAAAGTTTTTGATCACTCCCTAACTATAAACTACCATCCTACTCCCTAAATATAAAGTCCCAAATCTCTCCCTAACCCTAAATTCCCATCCTACTCCATGATCCCTAAACTTCCTCTTCCTAAACCTAAATCCCCCTTTCAGTCATAGCTTGAAACCCCAGACTGCTCTCTCACCTCTTCACAGCCTCTCTCTCACTGCAGCTGCTGTACAAACCTTGTCCAAGCATGGCCACTGTGTCTGGTCAAGGTGTGGTAGCTCCACTTTCTCTTGCATAGCTGCCATACCTTGTCTGCACACATAGTCAAGTATGAGTGTGAGTAGCTAGCCATGCAAGCAACAAGATGTCCAAGTGACTGGTAGTAACATTTCTACTATTTCATTTTTATTGTTGGCCCGCATAATCAAACCATAAATTATGTATATGCCTTGAGTTACATAATTGCAATCTTAACATTTTCTTAAGAGAAAAAAGTCCAATTATGAAACTTGTTCACATATGTCTGTGTGTAATGCTAGTTTTGCCAGATAATGCCTTTTTGCCCTTTTTGCCCTGATACACATTTCCTTCTCTGCCAGTGAAAGAATTTGGCAGTTTGAATATCAGCGAGACTAAAATGATAATGTCAGCTAGATCCCATCTGTCTTGGTGGAAGTAATACTAAAAGGAAATGATATTCTTTGAGATGCTCTTCCTTAGTTTTCTGTTTTAGTGGTGGAACTGTTGCCACTGTAGGCATTGATTTGTCCCTTGTTCTTATCCCTTCAGCTGAAGCAGTAATGGTCTGCAGTTGAAATCCAAGAAAACGCAGTCAACAAAGGAAAAAGCATAAGGTACCCACAACAGGACTGACTCTCTTACACTTATGACGCTTATACTTGGACACGTGACTCCTTTATCTTGTCAGCAATAGATACAATCTTAGGACTTTGGAATAAAAAGTCTGCAAAAAATGTCCATATTCTCTACCAATATGAACCATTAAAGGCAGGAATGACACCAGCCTTAGAAGGCAGTGTGTTTTTTTTATAAGAACATTTACATCTGCTCTGTAAAGTAGAGAGAAAGAGCCCTGCCTACAACCAAGGTGACTGGAGTTCGATTACCAGCCCTGACACTGGAGGAGCTAGTGGGAGGAGGGAGAATGAAAGGGCTGTGTTCTCGTTCTCTCTCTCTCTCTCTCTCTCTCTCTCTCTCTCTCTCTCTCTCTCTCTCTCTCTCTCGAGGGAATGAGACTGAGTGCCAGGTTAAGGTATTACCGGAGATCACAGTGAAGTACATACCAGGCCAGAGGATGCAGGGCAGCTCTGGAAATTACATGTTACTGAGGAGGTGGAGCATGGCTTTGTAGTGCCCCATTGATTGCTACTTGAGGACAGGGTCCCAGAAAGACATACTACAGCAGATACTGGGATGTTCACCTGACTGGCTATGCCTGATTGCAGCCTGTAACCAGCATGGGGAGTTAGGGCTTAAATGCCATCAGCCTGCATTATCACACTCTGTTCTTTGTCAGAGAGACCATCACTCCTAGTGGCCACAGGAAGATGTAAAGGCACTTGTTTTCAGAAACTGCAGCTCCGGTCAAGTTGAATTATACATCCATAATTAAATCCAAGATACTCCACAAGTAAATCTGCAGATAGGCTTCTAGTACTCCACAGGTAAATCCACAGACAGGCTTCTGGTACTCCACAAGTAAACCCAAATTTAAGTTCTTGCTATTCCCTACATTCTTATGGGTATGCTATCCCAAGGGTCTCCACTCTTGGTCCTGAAAATCCATCTAAGTGGGGAAAATGATGTTCCTTTTTTGTTTTCTGGGTCTTGCTACTAACAGCTCTTTAGCAGCAGATTCAGATTCAGTCTGCTGCTATGTTTTACTACTGTAATGTTTTGTGCTTCCATCAAGTTTATACCAGGTCATACGGTGTAGACACAGCACCTCACCATAGCCAATGCCAGTGGCTCAACAGGTAGCACACTTGAATGAGGTGCAGTAGGTTTTATTCTTATGTAGGATCTTTGGATTAATTTTCCAAAATAGATACAGCAGGTATCCAAGGCAGTTTCCATAACTCACACATATTGCATACTTGTGAGCTATACACCAGGTTTGTTAGTGGTGACATTCCTGCAGGGCATCTAGTGGAGGATGCAGGTTATGTAGTGGAGCCCTGGTCTGTAACATCCATAAGAAACTCACACACAACCTGACTGACCAAGAATACAATGAGGCAATGAGGGCTACCATAGAACATGTGTTTGGTTTGCTTAAATCAAGATTTGGGTGTCTAGACACATCAGGAAGTACACTGCAGTATGACCCAGGCAACTCATCTGAAACACTTACAGTTTGTGCCCTGCTACACAACATAATTCTCAGGAAAAAGCTTCAACAAGGACAGCAAGGGTGAGTACCACAGGCAGGGCCAGTAATAGCAAGTACAGATGAGGAGTCTGAGAGACAATCACCAGCTGCAGATGGTGCTGGCAGATGGAGATGAGCGCAACAAGTCTTGCCTCTAGCTAAGATGCAAAGAACCGCAAACACAATCACTACCTACGTCAAAGCCTAAGATCCCATGCACATACCAGTAGCAAAACTGATACCTGTTAATTCCACAACCTTTACTCAAGCATGTAATGATTGCGTTCTGATAGCATCAGACAGTGATAAACTCAGGGACACAATTTGTGCCTGCACTAATGACAAGGTAAGTATGGAACCTGTAAAGAAAAAAAAGTTATATAACTGATTGTTCTCATATGGAAATATATATGGTCCTAAGCAGAGCATTCATCTCAGGTGTACATTATGTCAGCAATATCTCCACTATTAGATTTTTGCAATATACAGTTATGTATCATAAACAATAGTGTTCATCAAGCATTTCAATTGACCACCTTCTATAAAACATAGAACAGGTCAATTATACCCTCATTTGCACAGTAATACCAACAATCAAGACTGAAGTACATAATGACTCCATTGTTGTAATGACAATACTAACTGAAATACAATGTGGTTCAACAATTAAAGAAGCAATTACTCACAAATGAGTAGGAACACAAACTGAACAACCTTTCTCCTGTAATGCATATTAAGAAGTGCAAGCATGTGAATAAGCAAGCATATGTGCATCAGACATATATGTAACCCTACATCATGTCATGTGTAAAGGGCAAAGCATAGTCATTATCATTTGCACAGAGTGGGGGTGACAGGCAAGACTGACACAAAAGAAGTAAGTGTGTGCAAGTAAGAGACACGTGCATTTATCAGAGCCATCTGTGGGACACAGTGACAGTAACAATGAGTTTCACCTGTCCAATTGCTCTATGAAACTTGCCATATCCTATTTGTAAGCCATGAAGATATCCATCTAATCAAGAGTACATCAATGCCTAGTTATCCAAGTTTAATTCAAATGCTAAAGTTAAATATATACATTACAACATATTTTTTCATTCATAGCTATTATTATATTGTTATAGAACATCATGATACAGGAGGTAATAAATCTACTTTCAGTATATGCATGCAGATATATAGTTTCAAGTCCCAGCCTATCCAGTTCTGACCATAACTTATCCAGTATTACCATCTCTATTATTTTTCCACAACATTAAAGTAGACATAAGGATCTGTATGACTCAGGGTTTGTCCTATTCCCCATAACTGCATGTCTCCAGTGTTGAGGAATCTTTCCACATTTATATGACCTAGTAAATGATAAATATAATGGTACTGTAAGTTCTTCTGAAGTATTTTCAGGTCATTATTACAAATTCTGTCAACTCCCTGTGGTTTGTTTGCATCCAGTTTGCATACCTCTTTTTCAGTACAATTTAATTTGATGTCAGTATTTGAGGTTACCTGGATGTTACTAGAACCAAACTGTTTTACATAAGATGTTGTAAATATATCTATAATCTGTTTTGTCTGAGAATAAATTGTAGAATCTACACAGTTTAGCAGTTTGTATGTCTTTATTCCTTCTGGGTCTTATGTGTCTATAAAATGATTTTCTATTATGCTCAATATCTTTATATAAACATTATTCCAATTTTTCTTGAACTTGTCTTACACTATGCTTAATTTTTTTTTTTTTCAACTTGTGTATTTCAGTTTTCAAAGTTGCAGTTTGACCTCTTTTCCATTTCTTATATTTTTTTCTTTCACCTTAATTAATTAATTAATTAATTAATTATCTAATTTGACATTTGTTAACCGGGTTAGTCCATCTGAGCCAATGGCCTGGTTTCAGTGGAGACCCAAGGAGAAAAGCTCCAGTAATACAAACATAAAAAGATAACATAGTAGGTAATATACAAAACCCAAGAAAAACAGTGCAGCAATACAACATAAGCAAACATTACGTGTGCAGTAATTGGGTGAAACAAATAACTAATAAAAATAAAACAAAATGAAGTAAATACAACTAGTACATTTAAGTATTTACACTAATGACATATCTTTCCCAAGTAGCATAATGTGGTATTGTCTAGTGAGCAGATTAGTCATTGAATTATTAGATGTAGACAGGTAGTGAAAAGAAAAAGGAAGGAACATGCAGGTTATGGAGGATTTAGGCAAGGACAGGCTTTTGAGTTCAGAAAGTAGTGCTTGACTTCAGTTTTAAAGCAGCTGGAACTAGTGATGCTACGGATGTGAGGTGGTAGCCTATTTTGGACAAGGGACACAGAGTGTTTATAGAGGAGTTTACCATAAGTTTTGTTGGGTTTATAGATGTCTAGGAGGCGCTGGTTGGAACTACGAAGAGACCGGGTTGGGGTATAAGGGGATACTGAGGAAGAGAGTGATGGGCAGGCTAGTGGTTTGTTGAGTAGGGAGTGTGTCAGCTGCAGCTGGGCAAGTAGCAAGAGCTGAGGGAATTTTAGCCATTATAGCTGTTTCAGGGCAAGGCAATGATGGGATTTATAAGGTTGGTTACTGTTGTATCTGGCTATGTTATTCTAAGCGTGTTCTAGTCTGGATAGAAGGTTTGACTGGAGGTGAGCTAGGAGAGGGGAGGCATAGAGGAAACATGGAAGCAGATGGGCTTGGGCAAAGGTGGGTTTGGAGTTGGGAGCAAGAAATTTCTTATTCCTGTAGAAAAGACCTAGTTTCACGTTAGTTTTTTTGTTACAGTGTTCAATATGGATGCAGAATTTGAGTTGGTCATCATTTATTGTACCCAGTAACTTAGTGTGAGGCTCAGCTTTGATGAGGGTGTTATCTAGTGAAGAAATAGTAAAGATGGATTTAAGGTGGTGGAGAGTTTTGGGGAGAAATAGTAGGAGCATAGTTTTTTGGGGTTGAGTATAAGTTGATGCTCTGTGAGTCATTTTTCCACAGATGAGAAGGAGTTTTGGGTGAGAGAAAGAAGTTTAGAGATGTTGTCAGCACAAGGGCTATGATTAGAGTCATCAGCATACTGTATGAGGGAGGAAATGTTGCAGGAGGAGTAAAGATGATTGGTGAAGATGTTGAATAGGAGGGCGCCAATGATTGAGCCTTGAGGGACACCAGTTTGGATAGGTAGGAAAGGGGAGCAAGCAGATTGCCATCTGACAGCCTGGAGCCTATTTGGCAGATAGTTTGAGAACCAGTGAATAGTAGAGTGGTAGAGATTAAAGTCAGTAAGGTTAGTAAGTAGCTTGGAATGGGAGACAGTATCGAAAGCTTTAGAGAGGTCGAGAAAAAGGTAAGACACAAGGATGTTTTTGTCCCTACCTTAATCAAGTATCTTGTACTTATGGAAATATATCCTTCTGATGTGTGCCTAGATTCTGATGTTAAATATTTTTTTTTGCTTTCAAACAATTTCTCTTTCAAAACTTTCCACATTTCTTCTGCAGTTTTTACATTAAACACAACTACAATTAGTTTTAGACAGTTTTGCTTCCATATAATCTGTTATTAATTTTCTGTGCATTGGTTTAGATTTCTGTTTGGCAGAATTATCTAGCAACCAATTAACCTTTATAACCCCATGATCACTGCACATCATTGCTGGTAAAACTTGACATGAATTAACAGTAATTTCTTAAGGAACACAAACAATGTCTAGTATGTTCCATTCACTGGCAGTTTTTTTACAGTTTGAAGCAATTGTTGTTTCTGGGCATACATTATGAATAATTTCATTACTAATGTTGTTTAATCAATAATTTTTCAGTCTGTATCTGGTATATTTAAGTCCCCAGCCACTATTATTCTTCTCTCCTGTGCTTCATGCAAGAAATATAGGAATTTGTCTAGGTCATCAGCCCTTGACTTTGGTAGTCTATACACTCCAACAATTTATATATATTCCAGGGTTGTCTTTATTTTCACAGTTACATAATCTGCAACATTGGTGTTACCTTCAAGCATTAAATAATCATAGGTATCATAACTATCTTTAATCCCTATCATATCACCTCCACCTGATTTTTTGTTAGAATGTCTGTTACAGGAAAAACATTTATACCCTGACAGAACTGGTTTCCAGCCCATGTTCTTTTCCCATGTTTCACAAACAACAACAACATCAGTCTTGTGGAAATGTAGCAAATATTTCAATAAAAATGTATTATTAATACTTCTAGCTTTAACAGCCATCAGAGATGCATCAATTGTTGCTATCTGTGAAGTGTTAAATTTTTGAACTATCAAAAATCCTGCCTTGTTCTTGTCAAATATTGCAAAATATCTGCTGCAAAATTCTCTTCCCTGATTTTGACAAGTGCACGCCATCCTGTCTGAAAACATGAGTGCCCAAAATGATACTCGGATAATCTATACCTTTCCATTTTTTAAATTAGAACATTTTTTCATGTAGGTATTTAGCCAAAAAAAATCTTTTCATTCATGGCAATGACTATATGTGATTTGTGAAAAAACACTTGTGTAAGTTATACCATGTAAAAGGGTTGTAAGTTTCCTGCTAACAGTCAGAGAGTCCTTGTGGATATACCAACATGCTTAAAAACACACCCATACTTCTGCAAATTAAGGCATTCTAAGGCCTGCCTCATCCTGTATTGTAGCTCCTGGCAAGCATAACACTATTTAATGTTCATTATCTTTTCTGCAAATGTTAAGTATCAGTTCTTCCAATTATTGAATCTCCAATTACAAGACTATCTTTTCTGACCAGATTTGAAGAATCTTCATCTTCTAATTCAATAATATCTGCTCCATCAGTTGTTACAAAGGAATGATCTTCATCAGAATTACTCTTATTAATCCCATTGTTTTCATTGCTTATTAGATTTGCAAGCAAACAGTTCTCATCTGGCTGGTTTTGTACATCCACAACTTGAGCCATGTTATCAGCATTTGTCCTTCTCATCTTTTTTTCTTACAGTAATGTTCTTCATTCCTTCCATATTCACTTTTAATTTCTTACTTTTCACCTGCTCCTTACTTGTTTTTTCTACCATCTCCTTTGGAAAAAGCATGCCTTTTTCTGTAGACTGTAGGTTTTCTGATAGAAAAAAATGTTATCATTCCCTGTAAACTGTGTTACATAATAAAGCAGTGTCCTTTTTAGTATGTACTCTCTTTGTTTTACATACATTTATCAGTTTCTTTTTCTTATTTTTTATTTGTTGTGAACTTCTTTCTGTCTTTCTTTTTCTATTTCCTTCTATATGCCTGAATCCTCAGACTGTTGAATACTTGTATACAGAATTCCAAAGTTGTCAGTGGCATTATCTTGTTTCATAGGGGCTGAGTGATCTTTACAGACAATAGAAACTTAATTTCCTAAATGTGTTCTATTTGTTCTTTGCCTAACATTATTTATCTCACAAGTCCAGTCATTAATATATATATATATATATATATATATATATATATATACATATAGAGAGAGAGAGAGAGAGCAACATTTCTCCAAGCCATGCCAATTGCACAAGTGCAATCACCATCCTTAAGTCTAGATTTACTGCTAATAATGGTACACAAATAATCCAACTTTTGACATGAGGAATGCAGATCACCAGTGTTATCAGGTGTTACCTTAAAATATACATAGCATGTCTTATACTATACAAGATATCTGTGCTTTAGCAAATCACTGATTGCATACTCATTTAAGGAATCCATATTCATCTGCAGATGAATACAAATTTCTAAAGGAAAAGAATAATCAAATCAGTTACCACAGATTTCAGAGAGAACTTAAATCAACTTCTAAGAGAAAAGTTCCACAAACAAGATACAACTGAATATTATATTAAAGTACAGTAACATTGCTACTGTGACCATACAAGTTGTGAAAATCCACACAAAAGCCAGAATTCCTTTACATAGCATGTGAAAACACACAGTAGCTTCTTCTCACATTCACTCACAGTCGCACCTCTTTTTAACAGTAAAGATCAATAAATCACAACCCAAGACAAGATTGCTTAGATAAGCTCTGGATTGTCCTGTCTGCAGTCTGTATGAATGTATAGCAAACTAGGCCTCTTGGGATAGCTAGAGTTTGCCTGTCTAAAACCTATATCCTTTTCTAAGAATTAACAGAGAAAATTAAAGGTAAAACAACAAAATATAAATCAAAGTAAATCTTCCTTTCTGTGAGCTATCCCTTCCTTCCGACAAATAGTGAAAAACAGAGTTGAAAAAATAAAATAGAAATTCAAATAAAAGTTTGTTTTTTTTTACCAAGCTACTGCACAGTCAATCACAAACAATACAAGATTGTTTAGATAAGCTCTGGATTCTCCCTTCTGTATCACTATTCTTCCACCTCTGCATTAGTGCAATGTCTGACGCTGCACAATAAATAGAACTAAGGCAAAATGGAAGTAAACAGTTATTGCAATAGTTTTAAGATTGTATTTCCTTTATTAACATTACCCTGTTGCACTTCATACCACTGTGTTAAGCTGTGTTTATTCTGCTTAATATACTTTTCAACAAGCTGAAGAGTCGGATACACAGACTACAGTGGCCAGTAGGGTAACGATGATGAACACATGCATTCACATTTGCTGAAGGCTTTTTGTCAAATGTTAAGTATGAGATGTATGACTTCCTACAGGGTTGTTGTTGTTTGTCTTTTCCCGGTAAGGGGTCGCCACAGCAGAACTCCGGTCCGCTAATGATTGGCAGTAGATTTTTACGAAATGCCAAGGTGCCAGCTTGATGCTCAACCTTCAACGAAGGCACGCCCATTTACACACGCATGTCTTTCAAAAGCTACCCAACCGCGGGGAGGACATGCAGACTCCACACAGAAGGCACTCCCAAGCCAAGCCGAGAATCGAACAGGAGAACCTCTTGCTGTGAGGTAACAATGCTACCGCTGTACCACCGCAGCTATTATGTTGAGATAATACTCAGGTATAAATGTTTTCCATGGAATACTGTAAATGTTTGAATACAGATGAATGAAAAAGTGTTTCAGAATGTTCTGTCTGACTCCTGTGTCTGTAAACTGTGGCTACACCTTACCTTAACTCATCCTTATCCTGCTGCTGCACTAATGTGCCTGCTCCTTATTGGGGAACCTATCTTGTACAGATCTTTGAGTGAAAGTCAACACAGAGTACTACTAATTCCCATTCTAAGTTCAACACTTAAAGATATAATTACACATGCGCTAACACTTTCACATGAACAGTGCAATTCAACTTGGCATAACTGCTCTCAAAGAATAAAGAAAAAAAGAAAAAAGAAAAGGAAAAAAATAAATGCCTATTGTTTTAGGTTGCACAACTTTAGTATGTATTACTTTTGTCAGCAGGTGATCTTTACTTCAGAATGATGTTGACTCAATTAATGTATGCCTGGTCTACAGTTTTTTACACTTGCAACTGTTACATGTTTGGTTAACCTATCTTCACATAATCCATCACTGTTATTCTGGAATGCACTGCCCTACGTAGGACTTGTGTTTTTGTCTTGGCAATGCACATAGTGCAGGTATGAGCCATTGCAAGTGTGCAGTCATCCTGACATGAAATCACAGCAAATTTTGATTGATAGTCCACTGATGTAAAAGAATGAATGTCTATGGCATCCGTAATGTAAAACATCAATAATGTCCCTCCATGGGGGCGTGGCTAGGATGCTGAACTGATAGCTGCACTTCATTTCAGCTCTCTTACCTCAATACAATTCCTGACAGGAATTTTACAAAATAATATTTAATTTGAAGAAATGTTTATTACTAACTTATTTCTAATAACTCTGAGCATCTATAAGAAAGATTTTATTGTCAGAACTTGAATAATTCCTGTCAAATTAATTACTGGAAAATCAGCACCAATATCAGCTTTACAGCATGAGTCATCTAAGGAATACAGCACAAGACTCTTCTCTCAAAAAAGACCTGCAGTCTCTCATTACAAATATACAGGAACTTACAATAAAAATCGACAAGGTGGACAATAAAATAGATACTTTTAAAGAAAAGTGCTCACAACAACTGTAACAGCTTCAAGAAATGTTTACACAGCAGAAAGGACAGATATCACTTATTGAACAGTCATTAAGTGACATTGACACTAGAGTCCAAATAGAAGAACAACAAACTGAATTCTTACTTCAACAGAATACATATTTACTACAAAAGCTTGATGATATGGAAAATCGAACAAGAAGAAATAATATTAGAATATATGGTCTACCAGAAAAATCTGAAGGGGACAATATGATAAACTTTTTACCACCTGGATACCAGATGTAACAAAAATACCTGAAGCTCTTTCATATGGTATAGAACGGGCGCATAGATCACTAGCAGCTTCTGGAAATGCTTCTTCTCCGGGTAAGAACAAGCCGAGATCTATAATTGTGAGACTTTTTTCTACACAAGATAAAGATCTTATATTAAGAATGCTTGGGCAAATTCTCCCATCAAATACAATGATTCATTAATAAGATTTGACAATGATTATTCTACAAAGGTGGTTTCAAAAAGAAAAGAATTTCTACCAATAAAAAAAACCTTGAAGAAAAAGCAACTGAAAGTCCATCTTTTATTCCCAGCAAGACTGAAAGTTTTTCTACCAAATGGAATAAAAATCTTTGAAACAGTAGATTCAGCAATAAAATACCTTACCAACAACAACATCCTAACACATGAAGAATGTATGGACTGGACAATAAGTACACCGAAGAGAAATGCTGAAGTAAATAATTGGAAAACTGTTGAGCAAAAGAAAAAAAAAAACTAAAGGACAAATAATCTTACATATGTTATATTCTGTAAAAATCTAAATAATAATACTAACAACAAAAGAAAAGTTCTTACTGTCTTCAAGTTACACCAAAACAGGTACTGTTTTCAATTATATTTTAAATGTCAAAATTAGCATAAATGTAAATACATTTATCTCAAATCACATCAATATACTAAGCATAATTTAAACATTACTCTATTTTTCATTATTATCCATCTATTATTTTCATATTCTTAATCAGAGTAATCAATGCATAATAATGTTCCTAAATAGTTTATTTATTTATTTATTTATTTATTTATTTTCTCTCTTTGTGTTTTGTTGTTTTTATTTGTTCTCTTCTTTTATAAAATCTTCATTAACTTATAATATTTTAATCAGTATATGGTTATATTGCTTAATAGGTATAGTAATGGCTGCTATATAACTTATTATCAGTTACATCCCTGACAGCATTACTTTTTATAAGTTAAAAGTGTCCCTGTTTGGATAAACGCCAATGCTGGGCAGAAATGTGTTGCTTTTGAAATGAAGTATTTCAGTTAGGATGTATCATAAGACTACTTTAAATAATCTTAAAAGATGTTCTGCCTTTGACCCATATGCACATACTGATATAATCCAGTGAAAAAATATGTTTTAAGTGATATTTTGAGGCTATAAGTCAGGTGTGTTGTGGCTCCAGACATCCGGAGTTGAAAGATGCTTGTGACTAGCTTAGATATCCTGTTGTCTTTTCTTTTGTAGAGAAATAAGGCATAGCATGTTTAAAATGCAAAGTTTGATAGTTGTGAACACTACTCTGCAAACTAGAGTGCTCGCGTGCACACTACATGAGTTTGTCACCAAGTAAGAGAAGGAAAAAGAAAAAACACATACCTTTTCCCGCTTGGTTCTCGAGACAATTTAACAGCCACAAACATCACTAGAAACTTAAGTTACTTATTGCTTGTTGCATTTACTTGTGTATGCCATCCCCTGACTCTTTCTAATTGACGTCTAGTCAGAAAATAAGCTAGGTTCACATTTAAAGATACAGAAACCTAAATTCCTTCTAAGGAAACGTAAATAATATAAAAGGTTCATATAAATATACACAGATATATATTTTTGAAGCACTTTCAGTTTATGGCTACTGATGTCTTCTAGCACCTTGATAGATAAGGACATATATCTGCTTGTCTTTCTATCAGTTTAGATTTCCAGACATTTTAGCTATCCCTTACTATGTTTTATACAGCAGAGTTTAAAGAGCAGAAATTAATCATCAGCAAATAAAATCACTGCTGTTTTACAAATTCTCTAAAGAAACTAGTAAACGTCAAGCAACTGACAAGTTTATTTTAAGGAAAATTGCCATTTCCCACACTGGTGCTCCTACAAAATACTACTAATGTCCTGCTACCAAAATATGCCGTCAAGTGGACAAATGGGATGCAACAAGAAGGTTAAATGTACATTTAGCAAATCAAACATTTAAATAACAGTATAATATGCTAGATAGAGAAAGTAGAAGCAATAATTATATAAACAACTATAATAAGTAACATAACAATAGTGGATTTAACCCAATGTGTCAATTATACAATATTTATATCCCATGCAGCTTTGAACTTTGTCGAAGCATCTGTGTTCTGCACACATATTGTATTAAATCTAATTTGAGTAGAAGAGGGAGAGGCTTAGCCCACACCCTAATTTATTACTAAGTTACCATGCATTATGAACATACATTGTGGCAGGTACTCAATGAGCTATCCATCCTTAGATGGCTCATGATGTTCCCGTTTGCTCATCTGAATAATGACTGCGGCTGTACTCTTCTTATTATATTACCTGGCTGTGGCTTCACCCTTCTTATAATATTACCTGGCTTTTTACATTATCAAGAATGACACAATACTAGTATATGCGGGTATATCATGTTACTGTTAGTGTAAACAAAAATGCTTGACAATGCAACTGTAATTCTTAAACCTTTCTGCAGACAAATGTATTGTCTAGCAGTTGAGAGCCTGATTGTTCCTAATCAGCAGACCTGTATTTTCATTTTCCAATATGACTACATGAAAAGATGCCAATATTAGTCTGCAAGTTTAGTAAGCAGTAAATTCATTGGGGATTAATTCGAGGAGACACTTATATTATAGCTAAAGCACTTGACATTTGATAAATGTATCCTCTCAATGATGCGTTCTATCTAGTCATTAACTATAAAACAACTTTTCTGAGAAATATTGTTGTAATGCCAGTTAATGATTTGAATTAAATATTTCTATATACAGTCATAAAGCAATTACCAGGATAAAATAATACTCTTGCAGTGCATGGATCATCATAGCTATCCTCTGATGTTAGAGGAAAAACAAGCTTCTTAAACACCTTTTTGACATAATAAAACATAGTTTAAATACATTTTGTCTATTTACTGCAAAATGGGTTAGGAATTTTAACCTGTAACATTTTCATACATAATAGTTTAAATCTTAGCAGCTTCCATTATTTTAATATGTTCTCCAGTATACTTTTATTCAGTCATAAGATTAAATTACTGGTGTTAAGTAAGTCAAAATTATATCTCCAGCACTTATTGTCAGCAGATAAACTCATTGGTTAAGTGTCAGTCTAAGCTGTAAGAGTTAATATGTGATATACATAGATGTTTGCTTTAAAAATGTGGTCAAGTGCACTGCAGTTTTACCTCTGTACTGTGTCAGTTTTGATTATACAAAGTCCCTCTGAAAGTTGATAGAAGTGTTAACAACAAAACACTCAATCAAGTAACAACATTATAAGTAGTCTCTTGGATAAGGGAGATGTCTAAATTGTGATCTTGTTGCCTCCAGCCATGGGAAGTGTCTTTGAAAAGCTGAAAAATGCAATCAGAGGAACATATTTAATGTCTACTAAAGAAATATTAATATACTTGTACATTGTATTGCATTTCAGTTTATGTTAAACATGAAATATGATGTGGTTTCAGAACTATTCATGTTTTTATTCCAATATGACTTTGCAAATATTAATTTAAACACTGGTTTTGGACTTGAGTAGTCTAAAACAATTACACAACAATGGTACTGTATTATACAGTAATGTCAGTAAATAGTTTTCAACAGATGTATGAAATATACAGTTATAGATTTTAACATGATGTTTATTAATACCCTAAATTATTTTGAAATGATACTACCTTAATCTAAATATTTGTACCTTTTGAAACCTGATTAGAAATAAGTATTATTGAATTACAATAAGATGAGTAAAGAATATATGTATATATTTTAGCTGATTAGATTATCTTAATATATTATTCAATTATCTTTATTTAAAACTAAGAGGATAAGAGAAACTGATCCAAATATTATTTGTGAGGGTAGAAAGTTTGTTTGGTTAGATTCACTAACCAAACAAAGAGGTATATTACCTCATAGCGATAGGGAATGTTTTTAAGGTTAAGAATTACAAGTTTGGAAGTTCTTTGTTTTTTTTATTCTATCACTTTGGTGTCACTCAGAAACATGCAAAAATCATACAAGAAAAACTTTTTGAATTCTGTATCCAAGATGGAACTAAGAATAAACAATATTTACATAAACTCACACATAAAACAAACTCAAAACTAGGAAATGAAATGTTTATCCATAAATGTTAATGGTCTAAATAATAGTAATAAAAGGAGAAGCCTATTCAAGTACATAAACTTACATAAACCACAAATAGTCTTTTTACAAGAGACACACTTATTAGATAGAGATATAAACAACTTAAATATTAATAATTACACAGTACTAATAAACTCTCAATACAAAACAAAAAAAGAGGAGTAGCTATACTACTGCAACTCAACTATAACACCTAAAATAATTACTACTCATCAAGATACATCAGGTATGTTTTGTCTAGTTTCAATAGAGTTAAATAAGAGAATCTATACGTTAGTAAATCTATATTGGATCCCAGGACTAGGATTAAAAACAGTTAAACAGCATTTTGAAGAGATGATTCATTTAACTAAGGGTAGCCTGATATTGGCAGGAGACTTCAACTGTATAATGAATGAAAAAGATACAGATTCTAAATCCAAAAGAAGAAAACAACCTATCTCTAAAGCACTATCAAAATTTATAGATACATTGTATTTAAAAGATATAAATGAATTTGCAGAACCAGACTCACTAATCTTCACATTTTATTCTCATAGATATAAAACTAACTCTAGAATTGATAGAATATATGTTGCCAATGACCTAATAACAAAAATTGACAAAGTCAAAATCATAAATTGTCCTTTATCTGATCATAATGCCATAGTCTTTGAGTTAGAGCTTACACCATTTTATTCAAATCCCATTACTAGGATACCTTCCTATATCACAAAATTGACAGATTTCAAAGAATTTTATGAATAAACAATCAAACACTTTCTAGAAATAAATTACACAAAAGATATTTCAGAAATATATGTCTGGGATTCATTAAAAGCAGTTACATATGGGAAGATATTATCCTGGTACATAAATAAAAGGAAGTTATGGAATAAAGATATGCTAGACTTACAAAACAAAGCAGATAAATTGAAACTGGAAATACAAAAGGGTAATGCTACTCAAGTTCAAGAACTTACACAAATCAATAAGAAGTATACAGAATTGCTACAACATAAGATTATGTTTAACTTAGAAAAGATAAAAATAAACTCATACTCTACTAATTCAGCACACCTGAGATACTTAACTAATAGAACAAAAAAATAATTAAATCTAAGCAAATAAAAGAAATATTTATTCCCAATACTAACAAAAGAGTTACGGAACTAAATGATATTTTAGAAGCATTCAGACTCCAATTTAACATTGATAATTCCATAAATACTCAAGATACACCTACTAAGGATATAAAAAAATACTTAGAAAACAATATTCATATTAAATGAACACAAGAACAAATAGACATTATAAACAAACCAATCAATATGACAGAATTAAAATCACAAATTAAAAAGCTCAAGACAAATAAAGCACCTGACCCAGACAATATGCTACCAGAAATGTATAAATTAATACCCAATCAAGCCATATCTTTATTATTAAAAGTATATGATACAGCCAATAAAGATTTTAATATACCACCCTCTTGGAAATATTCATTGATATCCCCAATTATCAAATCAGATAAAGATGAGAAACAGTGTTCCTCATATAGGCCAATATCATTACTCAATATAGACTACAAGATGTTTATGGCTATATATGCAGATAGGATCAAACACTTTCTTCCTTTCTTAATTCACAAAGATCAAACAGGTTTTATTAAAGGAAGAAATACTTCAGATAATATTAAAAGTATACTAACATTAATAGATTATAGCAAACATAAAGTCCTAAATTTAAATGTAATCTCATTAGATATTAATAAAGCTTTTGATTCAGTTAACTGGAACTTTCTTTCACTAGTTTTAAAAGAATATAACTTTCCTTCTAATTTTAATAATTGTATCCAAATACTATATGAAAAATCTACTGCATATGTTAAACTGGAATCATATAGATCAGGCCCTATAACAATCAAAAAGGGAACTAAACAAGGTTGCCCTTTATCACCATTGTTATTTGCATTACTCATTTAACCCTTTGCAAATCAAATCAGATCAAACAATAACATAAAGGGCATTTGTATTAATAAAATGTTAAACCTTAAAATCCAACTCTTTGCTGATGACATACTATTAACTCTCTCAGATGCAAATGAGTCTTTGAATGCTCTATTTAACTCCATGAATAAATTTCAAAATATTTCAGGCTTAAAATTTAATGAAAACAAAACTAAAATTATGCCCTGTAATTGTAAAAAAAAAATAATATAAACAAAAGATTTTCCAAATATATAGTAACAGAAAGTAAATTATTATATCTGGGAATAAATCTACTCAATGAATTAACAGATTCTCTAATGTTTAACTATAATAAAATACTAGACAAAATAGAACAAACAATTGGTTACTGGAATAAATATATCTTTTCAACAGCAGACAGATTATATCTTATTAAAATAATCATATTTCCCAAAATATTATACTTAATACAAAATTTTTCATTGCCACCTCCCAAATATATTATTCAAAGATACAATAAACTAATTTTAAATTTTCTATGGTTTCCAAATAAACCCCGTATAGCCTTAAATAAACATTTGCCAGATTGGGAAGATGGTGGAATTAATTTACCGGATATTGATTTATATATTACCTCATCTGTTATTAAAAACATAACACTATGGTTAAATAATTCATACACACCTATATGGAAAACAAGCCCATGAGCAGATTTATATAGAAATCAATTATAATCACATACAAGACAACTTAACAGTAATACCATCACCCCTTATATGGATGTTAAAAGATTATTTTTTAGGGAAAAGGAATAATATTAATAAATTGCCATCAAACTATGTAAGCTCTACACTTTCAGTGTTCAAAACATATATAAACAAAATACCAAATATTAATTCTTGGATTTTTCTTATTTTCCCTATAGCTTTTACACCAAATATTCTAGATACATTCCAAATATCTAAAATAAATATACTTAAAGAAGAAACATTACTCTTTTGGCATCAACTTATAGAGAAAGGGAAAATTCTAACAAAGGAACAGATAATTTAAAATTATAATATAAATAAAGACAATTGGCTGTTTTTACAAAATCTAAGGCATTTTCTTATAAATAAAATAGAACAAATGCAACCTTCAGTTAGACATGAAGCTCCAAAACTCATTGAATACCTTATTCTTATCACAAAACAGCCTTATCGGGGTACAGGTTATTTGTCTAATATCTATAAAATTGTTAAAAAAACAAAAAACTATCATGTAAAATCATACTGGGATTATTATACTTTAATAAACAACCATCCTCCAGTTGAAGAAGAAAAAAGTAATATTCTAAAATCTTCCAAATTTTCTACATTATCAAAATACTGGCAATTATTCACTTGGAGATATCTACACAGAAGTTTCTATACACCACATAGGTTAGCCAAAATGTATTCTATTGAAGATCAATGTTTTAGATGCCATACCAAGATAAAAGCAGATTGGCAGCATGTTTTTTATGAATGTATATGTCTCAGTATGTACTGGAAATCCATTAACTATTTTTTTCAGACTGTTTATAATGATAATTTTCAATTATCAAAGTCTTTAATTTTATTCAACTCTCCTATTCCAAACTGTGTACCAAAAAAAGACACTAAAATCCTATGGTCACTATTGGCAATTTCACGTAAAATCATAACTATACACTGGAAAAATGAGGCTTCGCCTACGTTCAAGGAATTTGAGACTTTAACAGCAACAGTTGCTCACATGGAAATATTAACAGTGAAGAACAGAACTAAAAGATCTACTTCTTACTATTACTCTTGGATGAAAGTACTGGAAATACTCGAAAAGATTGAAGAAGATATATCATCTTATGTTTCTAACTTTATATAATATAGAATTTCAATGTTATTTGCATAGACACCAATGTAAATAGTTATATAATGGTTTGAAGTTAGTAATGTTTTAGAATTGTAAATATGTTATTTATCTTTATTTCATGTAATGTTTAAGACATCTTATTTGAAATAATAAAAAAAATATTTAGTGAAAAAATAATGTCCCTCCCTGACATATCTGACATTACAGCTGTAAGGTCCAGTTATTCTTGTGTACGCATGCTGAGGCAGTTAATACAGCAGTAGTGTTGGCTTACATATATAAATTCCCTGTATATACATCTCATGTGCAGTGACTGCAGTCTATGAATTCATCTCATAATGTATTTTCTGTCCTTGCTGACTGTTATCTCAGATCAGCATTAATTTAGCTTGCATATCACATTGTCACTCCCCTTTGCTACACTGCAGCTTTATATCCCTATCACATCCTGTCTTAGCATGTCCATTTTTGTTTATGTGCATAACTGCAGTATTGTCATTGACATTAACTATCAATACATCAGTATTGCAGGATTTATTTCAAAAATGCTTCTTTGACACTTCAGTACATTTGCTTGCAGTATAGGAGTACACTTTACACAGTCCCCCTTCCATATTAATTATGCAGTATAAAATAATTATTATTTGTGTACAATTTCCCCACTTTACTTCCCCTCCTTTAATATTATTTCAGTGTACTTGCCCTTGATATGTCTGGGCTACAGCACAAGCCATTTTGTTTATATTTTCTGCTCATACTTACAAGCACCTTTCCATGGCCGTGAACACTATTGCTGGCCACAAAAAGGTGCTTGCAAATGTGTAAGCGTGATGAGCAGTGTGCATATTCAGTTAGCACTGCTGCTCATCACACACTTATATTGTGCAAGCTTAGCATGGTGCCTACACATTTGTTAATGAATCCTAGGGCAGGTGTTCCTGACAATGTATGCCCTCAGATAACTCAGCTCATTACTCAACTTCAAAAGCATTGGAGTATACAACTAAAGGTTTATTAAAATTAAAAGTAAGTAAGACTGTCTACCTTATCTACAGATATGCCTTCCCTTTGTGAGATCTTTCAGAGAACAAGCTATTGTTGTAAACTCGGATTTATCCTTTCTATATCATCCTGCTAGTCTTAAAATGCTTTAATTTGTCATTTGGTAATAAGTGTACACTTTTTTGACATCTTTTATTTTATTAGTTTCAGGGTCTAATTAACCCCCTTTTAATCACATACCCTATGTCTGGATTCTGTTATAGAATACTTACTTTTGGCAGCATTAACTGCAAGGAGTGCCTGAATACACTGCTACATTATCAGGGTACAGTTTAGTAAATGGCATGAAGTTTCAGAATGTTATACATAAGCCTTTGAAAAGAGGTAGGATCTGTGACACATCCAAAGGATAAGGCAGTAAGATTCTGCCAGTGCTCTTTGCTAATATCTAGGTTGGTCAAAACCTGGCCTTGTATAGGCTGTCTTTGAGCTTATCCATTTATCCACCTTGGATATTGGCGAGCAGTGGAATATGGATATGTCATTTAGTTTTTGGAAATATTTATTTACTGACAATTGATTACCTGGAAAGTCTGAATGGCTAGAGGACGATTTTCAGTGGAGGCCCAGGGAGAAAAGTTCCAAATTATTACAAAACATTTTAAGCAAAATAATTATACAATCTTCAAAAAGAAGACAAAAACATCTGCAGTTTAAATAATTATAACAAATTAGACATAATATGAAAACATTGGTTAAAATTGATGCAAGGTATATGACAATTATTTACTATTTAGAGAAATGTTAGTTTGTAGAGAAATTAAAGTTAAGTTAGTCTTATATTAATAGGAATTGCAATACGAAGTGCGGAGAAATACAGTTCTATGGTATATTTAGAGTGAAAGTCAAGGAAGATAACTAGATAGCAGTAAGAAAGTAAGTGAAGAAGGGAGAGTAAGGAAGTATAATAAATGAAAAGATACCTGTTCACATTTAGGGATATAGTTTATCCTGAATTTTAGCAAGAACAGAGACAGATTTTAACTCTTTAAGAGTAGTTTTGAAAGATGGGAGGGAGAGTAAGGAGTTCCAGACCTTAGAAACCTTGTAAAAGTACAACCCAACAAAATGATGGAGAAACAAGCTCAAAACAAACCAAAACCAAAAACGAAGCTTGTTGGGGAGTTCCAAATAAAGGTCGGAAACTCAAGAAAGGTGCTTTATTCAAACAGGCAAGGTTAACGCCACAAATCACATACGTTTTCGACCCTGGTAACCAAAGTCTTCCTCAGAAATGCATAAAAACCAATTGTATGCCTTTTTATACTTAATCCAAACTTAATTGTCCAATAAGAAACTTATAAAAGCTTGATAAAATGTGCTGATTAAAACATACTTAATCCAAACTTAATTGTCCAATAAGAAACTTATAAAAGCTTGATAAAATGTGCTGATTAAAACTTTGGTATTTTGCACATGTAACAAAAACCACATAAAACCATTATAATACATACCACGTATACTAAAATATAAAAAAATATGCTGAACAAGTTTATTAAAATGTATATTATTTAAAAATGTATTATAAATAAATATATTGAGTTATTTAATGAATAAATAGTCAAATTGAATAGAAAAGTTCCAGCAGTACAACCAGACAATTACTATCCAACACTGCCACCTTGTGGCTAAAATGTGAAATTTCATAGCTTAGCTGCTCTGAGCTTGAGTACAGAGGAAATAGAAGTTAAATCATTTAAACCTGGAGGTTTGGTGGAATCCAAAACTATTTGCCAGAATAATTCCCTATACTCAAGTTTGGCCGCCCACATACCACCTCTTATTTCCTTAGGGACAATTTCCAACACAAAAAAAGAAAAGGAAGCCTGGGGACACTTTAAGGTGTGTCTAAATAGTGCATTTTTATTGTATTGTTTCCTGATATCGTATAAATGCTCGTAAATACGGTTCTTCAATTTTCTTTCTGTCTTGCCCACATAAAATGAGCTACAGACATTACACATGGCAATGTACACAACCCCCTGTGTGTTACAATTGGAAAAACAATCACTCACTATTTTTCTGTCCCTAGATGGAATGAGGATATATGTTTGATTAATAATGTGGGCACATTGTGAATATGCTCCACATTTGAAAGTCCCTGGCCTACGTGATGAGCCATTGGCTTTTTTGGATCCATTAAACTCAAAAAACTGCTTAAAATTTTGATCCTTTCTATATGTAAATTTCAAAGTTTTATCCTTGAATATATCTAAGTCAGAAAGTTCAACAAACTTGTTCCACTCCCTGGTAATAACTTCCTTTATGACTCCTGAATCCCCTGAATAATCAAATATAAAAGCTTCACCAGGGTGGTCATAATTATTGTTTGGTGCTTCTGGGTAAATAATGTCTTGTGGTTCCTGCCCTAAAATGGGAGAAAACCTAACTTTTCTCCCCTGGACCACCACATCAAGCATTTCGTCCAAAAGGTATTGTGGGTATCCGCTTTCCCTAAACATATCTAAAACATAGTTACTCTGAATAAAAAAATCAGTGTCATTAAATGTCATCCTACTGATCCGTACAAGTTGACCTTTAACAAGGTTCTTTTTCTGAAAGAAAGGATGTCCACTTTTAAAATGGAGATATGAATTTGAAAAAGTGCCCTTGCAAAAAATGTTGGATGAAAATCCTCTGTCAGTTTTAGTAAGGGTAATAGCCAGAAAAGTAAGAACATGGGGGTTATAGTTGTAAGTAAATTCTAAAAATGTAGTAGTACCTATTAGGTATTCCAAAAACTCAATGAATTGATCGTGTGAGCCCTTCCAAAAAATGACAATGTCATCCAAAAATCTTTTGTATAGACACCAATATGAAGCAAATTTACTCTTCAAAACATATAACTCTTCCCACTTGGATAAAATAATATTTGCATAAGTAGGGGCACATTTAGCACCCATTGCCACTCCTGTAGTTTGTTTAAAGAACTCACCCTGAAAAAAACATAAAATTATTTTTGAGAATGACATCCATGAAAAGTAAACAGTTATTAAAATCATCATTGGAAAACAATTTGCTGTCCCTCATACTCTCCTCTAACCAGAGAAGACCAATGTCATGGGGAATAGACCCAAAAAGGTCCACTATATCTAAGGTAATGAACACCAGATCAGAAGAAAGTAAATGAGGACCAACACACCTAAGAAAGTGCCATGAATCTCTTAGGGTGGTAACACCTTGGTAGGAAAGTTCTTTCAATTTCTCATCCACAAATTTGGCAAGTGGGGTGGTGGCTAAACCTTCTGAAGCAACAATGACCCTTAAGGGGGGATTCATCTGATCCTTATGGACCTTGGGAATACCAAAAACAGAGGGTACTCTAGGTAGTGGATTAGTTAAAAATTGGAAATTCTCTTGGGTAATAGACCCCTCAAGAAGTAAATCATTGAGCAGTAGGTTAATTTTTGAATAAGATAAATTTACCTCGTTGATGGAAGCTCTAGAGTATTTGTTATGGTCATGTAATAAATCATTCATTTTTGATTCATAACTTATAAAGTCCATCAAAACAGTCCCACCACCCTTGTCAGGTTGCATAACCCTAATATGAGAATTGTTCCTAAGATCATCAAACACCCTTCTTTCTTGCTGTGTTAAATTTGAAAAAATCTTGTGGTGGGCAACCATATTCCTAATTTCCCTTTCCAACACGGATTCAAAATTTTTCAACTGGGGATGTAAAATCGGGTTAAAAACACTTTTTCTCTTCAAGGGGTCAATACGGAAAGTGTTGGATTGGGTATCATGAAAAATCAAGGCCAAGTTCAATTTCCTAATAAATAGTTTGAGGTCCACTATTAATTTGGGAACATTTGCTTTCCTCAAAGGAATAAATTTAAAACCCTTAGAAAACAGTTCAAAATGTTCTGTATTCAGTGTCAAATCAGTATAGTTAAAAATGTTATAACCCTTGAATTGAAAAGTGCAACCATGCTGAACTATCTCCTTATTAGTAGTAATTAGAGTATTTGATGGTTCAATATGGTGAAGCCCCAATGTCATAACATCAACCATTACCTCCTGTTGTTCCATCTGCGGTTGTGATACTGGACAGGATTCTGGTTGCGAATCCTGTCCGACCTCCTTAAAGGTGGTGGGGGGTCTAAGGGAAAACTTTCATGATCCTGGTAAAACAATTCGTGTTGGTCCTGGTCGGATACATGCTGGGGGGGGTGAGGGTTTGGTCTGGTAAGCGTTAAAATAGGAACCATCCATGGAATAAAAAGACTTAGGTGGGGGGTATGCCTTACCATCCCTGTAGTCCCTTAAATCCCTATCTAGTTTAGCTTGTTTCCATTTCATATTGTTACAACATCTAGACTCACTCTCCAAAAATATATCGAAATACATTTTCTTTTCAGATTCAATGGTAAAAACCAAATCATTGATGATGTTGTTAATTTTCTCAATATCATCTAAAATAGAACTCCTAATTCTTTCATTCTCAGATATAATAGCTCGTACAACATCCAAACCACATTTATCAAAAATTTTCACCAAATTAGAATGAAAGTCAGACCCTGGAAGAACATTGTTAGGAAACTTTACAATCCTAAGCCCTTTGGGCACAATCTCCTTATCAAGACATTCCCTAAGGAATGTACAGTCACATCCCAAACGTTTATATTTTTCTAAGAAATAAAATAAATCATCCAAATTCTCCCTATAAGTCTTGACAACAGGTTTATTCTGTCGTACAGTTTTAAATGAACCATCAATACTAAAATTTTTCTCCAAAAATGCTTTGAAACCATGTTCAGATATAACAGAAGAAAAGTCACCTTGATTGTAAAGCAGGCGTTCAGCTTGCCCACCTTTAGGAACATGCATCCTGTTGTCACAAACAGTTGGAGTTGTCGAGCGTAGCAAACGAGGAAATTCATCAAGGTTGTCAAGATTTGGTGTCCTGTGCCCTTCTGGGCATAAGTTAACATTTGAAGAAGGTAAATCCTGAGTAGAAAGTTTATTCCTGGTTGTACAACGGACGTACATGCTGGTGTGAGCAGTTTTACCAGCTGGGATAACTGTCCAATCACTTTGCGTAATTCGCCAGTAGCTGCATGTTTCGGTGATTCAAGTTGAGTTTCACCCTCTGGATTCCCCGCCATCACAAAAACTGAAACCCAACAAAATGATGGAGAAACAAGCTCAAAACAAACCAAAACCAAAAACAAAGCTTGTTGGGGAGTTCCAAATAAAGGTCGGAAACTCAAGAAAGGTGCTTTATTCAAACAGACAAGGCAGAAATGCATAAAAAACAATTGTATGCCTTTTTATACTTAATCCAAACTTAATTGTCCAATAAGAAACTTATAAAAGCTTGATAAAATGTGCTGATTAAAACTTTGGTATTTGTTACATGTGCAAATTGTTTTTTATGCATTTCTGAGGAAGACTTTGGTTACCAGGGTCGAAAACGTATGTGATTTGTGGCGTTAACCTTGTCTGTTTGAATAAAGCACCTTTCTTGAGTTTCCGACCTTGTAAAAGTACAGACAATGCTGAGTGGATATGCTAGGTTTGTAGACAGACAGGAGATTTTGGTCACTGGATTGCAATGACCAACAGGAAACATAGCTGTGTAAAATGTTTTCTAGTGCTGGGAAGGCAGATGGATGCTGGATAATTTTACAGATGGCAAGAATTTGTGTATATTTATTTATTTATTTATTTAGTTAGTTGATGTGGCAGTTCTAACCAAATTAGGCGTTTCAGTGCTATACAATAAAGTGCTATAAAATAATTACAAAATCTTTTAAAGCCATTTAGCATAGGGACCGACACAATCAGACTATTCCATTCACTACAGGACTCCCTTTTTTAAGCACTTTTATCCCTCCTTTAGTTAATGATTTGTCTTTGGGATTCATATATCCTACACAGTTTGGGAGTTATCTTATTCATTGCCACAGTTTCAACATGATGCTGTATTACATTTATTTTAACAGGCAGATTATAAGAAAATATTTATTACTTCTCAGTAAAGCTGCTCTCTTCTTGCTACTTGGTTTTCTAGGACTTAGACAATTATCTGATTTTTATTTATTTTGCATTGTTGTTTAATTATTTTCATCATGACTTAATGTAATACACTGAAATACATATGTCTGTATGTCATCATTATCATTGTCATCAACTACTCCTTTATCAGATCTTAACATGGAGTTGGGAGAGTCGCATCAAAATTAGTCAATGTTATCAAATTACCTAGAGCCAATGTTTGCACTGCTGATTGGCTAACACTGACATTGAACATCTATCTCTCATTTTATGTATATATATGTATATATATATATATATATATATATATATATATATATATATATATATACTTTATATGCTCAAAATCCCAAAATATCGAATTTCAGAATCTCGAGCCTATAAAGTAGAACAGATGGAAATCGCGAACACGGAAATGTCGAATCCGACAATGTCGAACCCGCAGTATGGATAGCGCATTAGGTGAGTGTTGTTTATTTTAGGGTTTTGGGGAGGGATAGTGTGTTTGTGAGTGTGTTGGGACATTTTATATGTGGGTTAGGGTAGGTAGGTCAGAGTGGGAGTGTGTTAGTGTTGGGAGTGGTGGTGTTTGTATATCTGTGATGTGTGTTTGTGCAGGGATAGTGTGGAATGTGTGGTGCTGGGTTGTCTGTGTTATGCAGTGTAGTGTGACCTCAGAGTTAGTATATATTAGTAGGGGGGTGTGGGGGGCACAGGGGGCATGCCCACCTGCATATAGTAAGAGTAGGTGTGTGTGTTTGCTTAGTTGCATGCATGCGTGTTGTATTGCCTTTTGTACAGTGTCAGGAGGTGTGTGTGTTTGTATGTGTTGTGTAGTGTGTGCTGTGTCTTTTCACTGTTTTATGGTTTCAGGAGTTTGGGTTTCGCAGTTTTGTGGTTTTGGGAGTTTTGTGTTTGCGGTTTTGTGGTTTTCGGTTATTGGATTTTCAACTTCATGGTTTCGAGATACTGAAATTTGATATTTAAGTATTTTGAGATTATGAAGTAAATCTATATATATATATATATATATATATATATATATATATATATATATATATCTATATATATATATCTGACATATTCATTTGTTCAACAAATTTATTCGGTTCCTGTTTTGTCAATCACAAGAGAGAAAGCTTCTTCCTCTCTATAGGACCCATGATAGAGCCCATACATAGATTTTCCTTAGTTGAGTGTGTGTGTGTGTGTGTGTGTGTGTGTGTGTGTGTGTGTGTGTGTGTGTGTGTGTGTGTGTGTGTGTGTGTGTGTGTTTGTGTGTGTGTATGTGTGTGTGTGTGTGTGTGTGTGTGTGTGTGTGTGTGTGTGTGTGTATATACATGGTTGACATTTCAGAAAGTCATATGGCCGAGACCATATGATCGACTTTCAAAATATCGACTATGTAAAAAAAAAAAAAAAAAAAAAAAAAAATCACTTTCCTTCACACTGCTACCAGGGGGGCAAGCCCTCCTGCATCCCCCATGGGGGGCTCTGCACCCCACACCCCTGGAACTTAAATACATTAAATCCCAGATCGCACTACAGTTCAAAAGATGGAAATCTTTCCATTCTTCACTGTATGGAGATGCTGGTTCCACATGGTCGACATTTCGAAAGTCGATTATATGGTCTCAGCCATATGGTCTTCGACTTTCTGAAATGTCGACCATGTGAAGGGGACCCACATATATATATATATACAGTATATAGCTAGATATAGATGGACAGATATATAGATACAGATAGATGCATACATATACATACAGATATATATATATATATATATATATATATATATATATATATATATATATATATACACACACATACACACACATACATGGTTATATTTTACTACAATCATTGACCCACTACATTGACCTCTGTTAATCAACCAGATATGGTCACAATTCCCAAAATGAGCTAGCTGATATCATAATGTTGATTCTCAGTCTTGTGTAACAATTTCTTGGGATAAGGTGTTAATCATAACTAAATACTCACATGTTCTGACTTTCTATGAAGGATAAGAAGATGTCAAATGAATAGATACATGAAGAAGGACATTTTCTGCTTTGCTATATTTGTGGGTCAAAC
>NC_056744.1:1104546676-1104549176 GCF_019279795.1 Protopterus annectens | reverse complement strand
CATGTTTATATGAAACAAAGAAACAAAAAGTCTTATAGCTAGACAAAGATTTGTTTCACTTGCTCATAAAATGTGAGATTTGGGATCATATTCCACATTTCATTTCCTTCTTATAATAGCTTCCAAAAATATTTAATAATCTTTTTCTCCAGAATATACTGTATATTCATCTTTTACCCAGAAAGGTATCTTTTATCCAAAGTGTTATTTATCTCTCTCTGTTTTTATTATCTTTCTTTTTATAAGCATACATTGCTTATTAGATTTTTTTAAAATGTTAATATTTTACATTCATGTTCTAAAATAAAACAGTTCCCATAAGAAGGAGGAAACTAGTTCAGAAAAAAAGCAAATCCCAAGAAGGAAAGACATCCCTGATCAGTATCAGTAAGAAACTGAAGTCCTCATGAAATCATCCAAGGCTAACTTTGAAAAAAAAAATAGCCAAGAATTCAAAAGATAATCACAAAGCCTTCTTTAGTTATGTTAAGAATCTAAGTGGCAACTCGCAGATATGCACTGAGGTAGTGCAAAATAGCAGAAAATATACTGAACCTACTGATATTGCCAACATCCTGGCAGATAGAGTCAGTGCAAACTTCACCCCACTCTCACCTCCAAAAGGGTCCACAACAATGCTAGAAAGGTGTAGTGTCCCAAAAATCACAGACGCACAGGTGAAAACAGCCCTTTCAAAAGCCAAAAACACAGCATCAATGGGACCAGATGGTGTCCCAGGCTGCGTCTTGCATGAACTACCAAACGAACTAACCCCCACCTAAACATGCTGTTCAACCTCAGCCACTCCACAGGCTATGTGCCCATAGAATGGTGCACAGCGCAATGGTTATTCCTCTCCACAAAGGAGGGGCCACAACTGACCCTGGTAACTATTGCCCCATAAGCCTGACTAGCCTGGTCTGCAAGGCTATGGAATGCATCATCATGGAACTCATTAACAAAGACATTGGGAACCTCCAAACACTTGACCCAACCCAGTTCGGCTTTGTTAAGGGCAGATCATGCCTACTAAACCTGGATGACTTCTTCAAGACAGTCACCAAGGCCATAGATGAGGGAAAGGTGGTTCACACAGCCTACCTTGACCTCGGCAAGGCTTTTGACACCATTCCCCACTCGGGTATTACAGAAAAACTCACCAGCCTGAACATAAACCCCTACATCATGCAATGGTTTGCCAACTGGCTTACAGACAAAACTCACACAGTAAGAATAGCAGGCTCCAGGTCCGACTCTAAACCAGTCACAAGTGGTGTCCCGCAAGGCTCGGTCCTGGGACCCCTACTGTATGGCATATACTTCTCAGAAGTACAGGCAAACATAGGAGGACTATGGCTAACCAAGTTCACTGATGACTGCAAACTGGAAGCCATAACTGAGTCTCTGGCTGACACGGACATCCTCCAAAAGGGCCTTACTGAGATGGACACCTGGTGTCAAAGTCATGGCCTCAAGCTAAATGCCAAAAAATGCATAGTCATCCCATTTGGGAAAAACAAACCACCCACGAATTACCACATAGGTGGCAGCCGCCTTAATACAGAAGAGGTAATAAGAGATCTGGGGACCCAGGTAGATAGTAATCTCTCCTTTGACAATCATATTGCCAACGTAGTTAGGAAATCCTTCTATGTGGCCCATCTAATTACTAAAGGGTTCACATCTAGAAATAAAGAGGTTATAGTGCCCCTCTACTTGTCACTCATTAGTCCCTTCATAGAGTACAATGCCCCATTTGGGATGTACCTCACAGGACACTTCCAACAGCTGGAAAGACCACAGATGTACCTCACCAAGAGGATTACTGGTCTCAAACATATGTCCTATGCAGCCCAACTGAAAAAACTCTGACTGTACTCAGTGGCATACCGCTTACTCAAAAGTGATCTCTGCCTGACTTACAAAGCCATGTCCAACTCAGAATTGATGGACATGCTCCACCTAAAGAAATCCAAGGCACTGCGAGCCACGTGTTCTAGTGAGCTAAACCTTATCACAACAATAAATAGAACATGCTGGAGGGATAGATTCCTGTCACAGAGACTCCCCATGCTTTGGAACAAAATTCCAAATTACATCAGGCAGAGCCCCTCACTAACACTCTTCAAGAGAAACCTTGACGAGTGGATGGGTAACAGAAAATACACCCCTGGGATCACTTCATTGGCTCTGCTTGACAGAGGATCAGTTAATTGACCAATGGGGTGGCGAAAGCCGACACACTCTGGCTAGGCTTATAAATGCCCTCAGACAGATAGCCTAGTACCTACCTATGAATGTACGAACCTATGAAGGAATTCAAATTTAATGAAACAATTTGCAAATGCTTCTGATCATATTACCAGATGCAACTTGTTTGAACAACAAGGAATCTAAGCATTTAAGGATATCTAAAACATTGATAAATATCAGTCGGTATCACTTAATTGAAATTTTAAATTATGAATCTGAGAACATGGTGCAACCTTGTAGTCCTAAC
>NC_056744.1:1104446676-1104541676 GCF_019279795.1 Protopterus annectens | reverse complement strand
TATATTACTGCCAGAAGGCAAATATAATGCAAATTAACTATTAAGCAGTGCTAACCACAGCACAGCTCAACTTAGTAAGAGTAAGCAATGTGTAGGGGAGCCAATCCAATCTGCCTACTGGTATACCCCTATAAGCACTGACAGCCTTAGGTAAGCAGGTGTGCCCCTAGCATAATCTCTTCAAACCCGGCCAGTCACAGGAAAGTGTGGGTAAATGGCTGTATATAAACCACACAGGTGGGAATATGTTCCATAAGTGGTGGTAGCTTCCTACTGCAGGCAGAATGGCTGGTGTGGGTGAAGGCACTCATGTTAGAGTGTGGCGCTGGTGCATCCAGGAGTCTTAATGCATGGTATGGTTTCTGGTACAACACCATGAGGAGACACCACTGCAGGGCTAGCATCAGAGCTCGCAGTGTAAAACGGAGGCCTGGGACAGTCTCGCCCATGACCTCACCAGTGCCACATGTATCCCCCAGGCTGGTGAGTAGGTCAGGCATCACCATGCTGACCTGAAGTGGCAGAGGGGCGATGTACTGGAACAGTGGATCCAGCACTCTCAGCAGATGGCTAATGCCCCAGTACTGAGTAACCACCCATTCCACTAAGTAGATAAGAATTGACTAGCTTGTGTATACTATGGATAGGTATGGCTACATATCACTGTATACCTCCAACATCTGCAGATGAGTGGGCTGTGAAACAGCAAGCCCATGATGCTAGGTTGCAAAGGCTGCGTTGTGAGGCAGGTTAGTATTCCGCTGCATGTACTGTAATAACAAATACATATAAGAGCATTAGAAAGTGTTGTACCAGTAGGAATACATGTGTAATATTCTGCAAATAATGCTATAACCCCTGGAGTCCTTCTGAGTACTCTTCTGTCATATGTAGTTGAACTGTTGCATACTATAAATAGTACTGCTGTATTAAGCAGTGTTACCCAGGTTGGTATGCAGATAAAATGTGTATGAAGGTCTGTATAACAATGTTGGAAGTGCCAATAAGTCAGTCATATTGTACAAGTGAGGGAGACACAGAAGACAGTAGAAAGCTTCACATCAATTATCTGATGGCACAGTGTAGTGTGATGTTAACTATAATTTTATTGTCACACACAGCAGGGGTTTGAATCCCGGGAGTGCCAGTAAGCTGTATGCATAATTGTACCCCACAACTGTACGGATTTTGTTACAATGTTCAGATAGAAAGCTGTATGTATAATTGCACCCAACAACTGTACAGAATTGGCTAGAGTGTTTAGATAGACAATTGCATGCATAGTCGTACCCCATGACTGTTCCAGTCTGTCTAGCATGTACAGACAAATGGCCCATATCACCAGCCTGGTACCCGGTCCCCCTGAAAAAGCAGTGTGAGGAACCCAGAAATGTAGGCAGCTGTTAATCAAATATAACAGCAAGTCAAACATGTACATAGTCATAGAATGTGTAGGAAAGACAGACCTGTCATTGTAGCACCTCACCCAAAGTGTATGACAGCAATACACAACATATGTTGCATTAACACTTGCATCTTGTCATGGCTGTATGTAAGACACAGGTCACATATATGATAATCTATAAACATACCAGTGTACAATATAAGGCCATTGGGTAGTGTAATAATACTTGTGAGGGAAATATCACTGCAGTGAGAAGGAATGTCATGAAACTACAAGGATATGTCAGTTGTTAATTGAACACTCTCTCACCCCTACCATATGTGCGAGAAAGCCCAATGACACTCCTCAACTGGTATGTGTACACTCCAAACATTTGTTTGGACATATGTCCTAATGGGTTACACATATTCACATTTGTTGCTATGCATGTGCCATGTTATAATACACCCATAATGGTGGTCTGTTGCCATCAATGACACCTGCATGCTCTTGTAATGGCCACTGTTGTTCCACAAATGCATGTGTGCTGCTTGCTCTGCAGCTGTGTTAAATCCAGTGTGTCGGGTTAATGGGAATACGTATGCATGCTGTTATACCTAATCCTGAATGCTGTTGACTGTTACTAAACCATATCTGCCATAAACCGGTGACAACACAGCTCGTATGGGAAGGCCGGTCCCAGTGGAACCACCTGTCCCACCCCAGCTGGCCATGGCACCGGGCACCAGCACATCTTTGGCCCAGCCTAGGACCTCCACCTCCGTGGGCACTGTGCCACCTTTGGGAGGAACCGCTGCAGGGGATGGGGCTCGCCCCCCTTCGGATCGGGTGTGGAGGGGAACCTGTCACCCGTCAACAGGTCCAGCCGTGGTGCATAGGGAGCTCGATCTGGAGTATCGAGAGCGGCTATGCCATCTTGAGGGCCAAGTGGTGCTATTAGAGGGTGAGCCTGCCCCTCCTACATAGCCCCCAGCACAGCCACCGTTGAGGCCGTGAAGGTGCAGTGGTGGCTAGCCATGTGTGGGGACATCAGTCCCACTGTTTCCAGTTGGGGGCTCATGGGCTTGCGACTTCCACAAATATAAATACTACCCCTCCCCAGCATCCCACTCTCACCTGAAAAATAAAACAAGGGCAATCTGTTCCCACAACAAAATCAGGGCCCCAACATAGCTGTCAATCTTGCACACGTGTCCACTGAACACATGTAATCTGGTCTATTTGGCATCACAATGAATATATGCTGTCCTCACCCCTCCCCCAGAGGTTTGAGGGTCCAAATGTGCCTGCAAATATAGTGTATACGCACAGCTGTTGCTGTAGAAGAAATGGGCAGCTATGGACCTTTCCCATACCCTTTCTGCACATGCCTAGCTATTTTCCCTACTGTCTTTCCCTCTTTGTGCCCCATTTGTCACCACTTTCCTATAACCCCTTTTGCTTTTATGTCAAATAAATTAGCACGGGGGTAAGTAGCAGTCAGCACCATTAAGCAGCAGTAAGCATGTTTGTGTGGGGATAAGCTATGCCTATACAGGTTGAGAAATCTGAAGATAACTGACTGTAAGAACCCATAAGCGGAGGTTAGCAGTGCTTACCATTGTGCAGACCCATGCAAACCCGCTGACAACTGCATAAAAGTGCCTTAATCCCTCTGTAGCCAATGTCCCTTGTTTTGCCCAGCAACAAATTGTAGTGCCACTCCAAGGCTCGAACCCAGGACCCTGCACCCCATACACAAAGTGATCTACCACTAAACCATGGCAGATATACATAACCTTATGTTTTCACAAACATATCATCCAGCATAAGCAGTCAACAGTACAGGAAATGTACTAATATCATACCACACAACAACTTAATGCAAGAATTATTGACAAAGTGTGCAAAAATGTGGGTACAAGTAGGGATATATGGCAAATACTGCTCTAAGACACCTAAAATGTTGCTACTCACACAGTGATATGTATTATAACACATATCTTGAAAGAGATGAAGTCTGAAACACAAAAGTGTTGGCATGAGTTACTTACTACAGTCCTGTGATCATCCATGTCAATTGCCAACAGAATGAGGTACAGGCCAAAAATATGATCCGAACATGCGTGGACATATGGACAGATATATATCTAGAAATGTAGACAGATAGACAGCGATATGTATATATATATATATATATATATATATATATATATATATATATATATATATATATATATATATATATATATATATACATATGTACATATAAAGATATCTATAGATGTATATAAATATAGATACAGATAGAACTATGTACAGCATTACTACATGGGAACAAACACCTGAACCACTCACTACAACATAGACCATATGCACTGTTAATGGGGGTGGGAGCTCAAATGAGGGATACCTGGTAATTAGTGCTCTGTTACCCCCCCCCCACATCCCTAACGGATATGCTGTGCAATCCATTACCCAGCACATGCATATTTTGGCTACAGGACCCTCAACGACACAGCCACAATGCTTTCGCAGTAAGCCAATTCACCTGTAAATGTCAGAGCGATATCTGTAATATAACATGCAGAAAAGTCATTCTAACGTAGGGAATGTAAAATGTGGAAGGGGTACAAATCACAATGGTTCATATATGCACATGACAAATATGTTCAGACATATAGAAATACATATCTATATATATATATGTATATCTTTAATATATATATATATATATATATATATATTGGGATATATATATATATATATATATATATATATGATTATATATATATATATATATATATATATATATATATATATATATATATATATATATATATATATATATATATATATATATAAATATATATATATATATTTATATATATATATATATATATATATATATATATATATATATGTACATGCACATATACACAGACAATAGGTATTAGTAGCCATACATATGTAGAAGTGTGGAAGTACTGGGTGTAAAGTATATCCCTCAGCCACAAGCCCTGTAACTGGTTCCTGTGAAATGTGCAGTGTGGCATCCTGTCCCACAAATGAGAAAACTTACAGCAAACATATACCCACTCACAGTTCAAAAGACATGACACGACACACAGGTATACATACACAGACAACCTTTATGTGTGTACTATACAAAAATGTATGCCATTACTTACAGCACATGAAGTCTGACATATGTAATCAGTGATGAATGCAAGGCCCACACAAAACAGTAGATGCAAGCAATGTGGATATATAACATACTATGCTGTCCAGGCCAAGGCCTTCAATCAGTACAACAGTAGACAAAGGATTTACCTTCAAGATAGGCAACAATCAACAATTACTGATCTATTCCAGCAACCTCCTGTAGTCTACACCCTGTAGTCAAGCCCTAGAGGGGAATGTAATAGTTGTAGTAATGTCAATTTATCGGTCACATGTATGGACCCTGACCAATATATTTTGTGGGAGTCCACAATATGACTGGGATGGTAGCAGGAATGCTAGCAGTAAGTAATGATAGGCCATTACCCAACAACCCCTAACTGTATCACAGCAGGAAAAATCCTGCCATATGTGTGGAGGCCAGAGGATGGCACACAGGGCCACACTTGCAATATTGCTATTACATATCCTGGATATTGCTGGTGTTACAGGATTTGTTGCAACATACCCTTATGCAGGAATACAACATCAAAAACATAAATGGATGTAGCTATGTACTGATAGCACACAACAGACAGACTGCCAGTGATATATGTAGGGCAAGACCTGTGTAGTGCACAGACCAAACCAACCACGCAATCCACTGGCCATCATGTGGATAGGCCCACAGTTGAGAGCTATGCAGACAGACTGCATTCCATCCTAAACAACTATGTACACACAAACACTGCAAGATTAGCAATATACAATGCACATATGAACACTACTCACACTGTCTGTAGGTCTGGAACCCCATATGAATGTGTAATTGGCATCTGCAATTCCTGCTGTAAGAGGTATTGCAAACTGCTGTCTATAACACTGCTGCCCATATACAGGAAGGTTGTCCTCCATACTGGAAAGGTAAAGGGACAACACCAACATGAGTCAGTATTTTGTAGTACTCGGTTGCCATGACAGTGGTAATATGAAGTACTACACAGCAGGCTGCATGCAGTTAGCAACTGTTGCACACTGATTGGTGCAGAGCCCATCACCTGATCATATGCATAACTTACAAAAGCCATGCTGCAATCCATTCAAACCAGCTCAATCACTCTAGTAGAGAGAGAAAGAGAGAGACAGACAGATAGACAGACAGACAGAGACAGAGACAGAGAAACACATACAGCGAAAAGAAGTATAAAACGTAAACTGTAAACAACAGGCAGTCACAGCTGTCAGGAAAAAACAAAATGACAGGTAAGTTAAACATATGTATGCAACTGAAAGTAGTATGTGGTATAGAATATTAGGAAATATGACGTGGAATGTTGATATGTGCTATATGTAGTTGTCCCTGTAATTAAGTTCTACTGAACAACTGCTCTGGACAATACTATCTGTCCCTGTAGGCAGTGGGACATATCTGCCAACTGTTTCAGATCAGCAAGGAATGACAAAGAATTAAGCCATAATATGTGTATTTGGTATGTTACTGTGGGCAATAGCTGGTGGTGGAAGTAGTGTCGTCATGACAGACACATGGGTGTCAGTACACACCATACGCAGGATAGTCATGTTAATGTCTAATGCAGCATGCACAAATGCCATAGGTGTATAGTAGGCTTACCAGCAATCTCTCAACACATATACCACCCTTATGTTAGTCTGTGTTCATATGTGACACCTGGCTGTGTCTCAGTAAGGCAGAGCAGTGCAGCTGTGAATGAAAGACAGTTACAGAATGTGGACCAGATGTCTGTATGCACCCCACATAGAGATAAACATCTGTGTGGTATATATAATTAGACAGGTATGTCTACAGATATACAGACAGTCATATAGATGTACGTATATAAACACCCACATGGCATGCAGGTGAAATAGTCTGTAACAGGCCAGCAGAGTTAGTGTCCCCACAGGGAGCACGGCTACGAACACATAGCACAGAGCATGACACAAACACTTAGCACAAAGCTTGGTACAATACAACATATGTCCCAATGTAGGTAAGCAGCCAATATACCAGTTGCATTCTATGAATGGTTTGTTGTAGCTGATATGGTGGAGGAAGACACAGATGTGTATTAAGAACTATGGTAACCCTGCTGTATGGTTGCACTGACCTGTTTCCATCTTTATGTCTTCCAGGGAGGATGCCCCATATCCGTCTTCTGGCCTACAGTGCTGCAGAGACCAAGGTGATAGTATCACATTTGGTGCAGCACAATGACCAGCTGTTTGGATGGACAGCCCAAGATCTACAGGATAGGACCACCCTGTGGAACGAACTAGTCCACAGGATCAATGATGTCAGACTGTATAACCGCAGCTATGAGCAGGTCCGGCATCATTACAGTGACCTGCTTCACCATGTACATCAGCATGTTGCTGCTGTATGGGGAGACCACCTCACAATGGGGGGGGCAAGCCGTCCATCTACCCCTCACCCATATGGAGGAGCTACTCAGGAGCCTTGTGGCACCTGCCCAACTGCAGCACCAACAACTGGCAGGGCACATTGTGAAGGTGTGTGCCACCGACACACTGCCTGAGGAGCATGCAGGTAAGGCCCCAGGACACATCAGTACACCACTCGTGTGTATGCATCTGCATCTGTACAGGTACATTATGCAAATCTGAGATGTCATATACATAGTCTGTTGCTGTGTAGTAGTAATAAACAGACGTGCATAAGCTGTAGTACTGTGGACCCCTACTGTAGATGTAAAGTAATGCTGCACTCACCCTTTACAAATGTCACAGCTGTGGCCACTGACAGCAGCATTCTCATACTCTTATGTAGGTCCCTCCAGGATACTACCACAGCAGCAGCCTTTAGCCGGTGAGTATGGTTCATGTTCATGCATGACAAGACACTGTGCATGTAATGGCTATGGGATATTCCATGCACACATCTAACACACCTACCCATACTGCATGCTATACATGTTCACGTTTTGTTGTTGTGAAATGCACTGCATCACAGTAGTGACCATGCTGGGGTATTGGAAGGGTACAAGAGACACATGCAAGATACCTAACATCCTGTCATTGTGCAATGTGTCCACAGGGATAGGGAGTATGGCAGGACACACGGCCTACAGTAGGGACATGTGTGAAACACCACCCTCATGGCTGTAATTGCACACAATCAGGTTATGTAACTGTGGCAGACATAACCCTGATGCCACAGCAATAGGGGCTGCAGTGTGTGTACTCCAAGGGATGTGCACATGAGTAGACCTTGCAACCATGCAGAGTTCTGGGATATGTGTAGGGTACCCTCCACAGCCATGGTAAGGTCTGGTGGGTGTCAGTGTAATAGTCCTGTACTGGTCATACATGCACTGCTGATATTGTGATCTGTAAAGCAGACATCAGGCATTCACAAAATATATTCATTTACATATCATCCCAGGTATGAGGTGCTGTAACACACAGGAGCTGTGAGCAATGGAGCTGACATAACAGACACAGTACTACATAAGCAGCAATGGTTTGGTCACCTGTGTGTTATGGTGAACAGTACAAGGCAGGGTTGACAGTAACACTTTGTACATGGGTGCAGTATTGACAAGGGGAAGGGCCATCACCTATCAACACAGCCCATGCATTACATGCATGTATACTGCTGCTGTGATGAGGTCACTTTGGTTGCGCTGCATACTGTTGAGCACCAGATGCGATGCATGCTGACAGAAGGGTAATGGGAGGACTGTGTGTACAAAAGGTGTGCAACCCCACACATAGGTTTGTGTGTGTGTGTGTGTGTGTGTGTGTGTGTGTGTGTGTGTGTGTGTGTGTGTGTGTGTGTGTGTGTGTGTGTGTGTGTGTGTGTGTGTGCGTGTGTGTGTGTGTGTGTGTGTGTGTGTGTGTGTGTGCGTGTGTGTGTGCGTGTGTGCGGGGGGGCTGTTGAATGTGTGTGTAAGTGCAATCTGTTGGAGTGTGGTCGATGCATGTCTGATGTGTGTGTGTACATGTGTGTGTTTGTGTGGGTGTGCATGTATGCACAGGCGATAGTGGGATTGATTACATGGCAGTACTTTCTCCATGGGATTGTGCTGTAGATGTAGTAACTCATGAGACACCAGGTCAGCCTGTCCGATATGTGAACACAGGACAGCTGATAGCATAACAAGGTCTGTAGCACAGAACATGCATTGGGAGGGAAAGTACATACCAGGTATACACATCATAATGCCAGCAGCAGATGGATAACTGGCTACCTATGTATGCAACACTACTAATGCAATGAGGAATTACCAGACCACATCAGTGAGTGTATCCAGGTATTACTGTTGTCTGCATGGCGGGTTGATTGTGCAGCAGATGGGGCATGGATTGATCAAGACTGTAGTATGGGGCTCTGCTGTGTGATATATGTAGTGAATGTAGCAGCCCCAACCATTTAGGGGCCATGTACACCATGACTGGACATACACAGGGTATTACTGGATGACAGCAGTGAGGCCATGCACTACCTACTCCACCAAAGTCAGGGAGGTGATGGAGTAACAAGTCATGTGTTGTGATCACACATGTAGGTATGGAGAGGTCTAATATGTTAATGGGTAGAATGAATGACTGTATGTTAGCAAGTGCCATGCAGGATGGGGAACATCTGTAACTGAATGTGGGACTGTCTGTAAACCCAGGGTAAGGGGGTAGTAAGGTGGACTGTCAGTGTTTGTGGGTGTACATGTGTGTGTCTGTGTCTGTGCCTGTGTGTCTGTGTGTGACTGTGTGTGTGTGTGAGTGTGCATACTGTTATGCAATGCTGTACAAGTCATAACTGTGTGTTTGTTTCCCCCACAGGTGGTGAGGTGGGTCAGGTTCCCTCCTGCATACAAGCTGTGGTAGGTGTCCGTATAGACACCGATGATGATGATGATGGTACTGATGAGGCACAGGTGGGGTTGTCAGAGGCCAACACTGTGCTTACATGTGTCATCACCCTCCTAGCTACCCCAAGCCTGCACACAGTTGCAGTGCCCCTACAAACCCCATCACATGTGGCCATAGCAGAGGGACAGTTGGTGGTTGGTGCCAGTGACCAGGAAGGTGTGGTGTCAACGCCAACTGTGTCAGGTCACAGTCATAGCCAGATGTCCGTCAGGCCACCATATCGGCAGATGTACCGTGGTGCTCATGGGAGGGCCGCTGGTCATCATGCCCCTGGCAGAGGCACCACAAATGGTACCACCAGGAGCATGTTTCAGGTTGCAATGGAGGCACAGGCATGTATGGACATGCACACCAGACAGGGCCTGAGGCTGCAGAGGGCTGCTTTCTCATCTGTAAGTGGCAACCTCCATGACATTGCTGCTGCCCTCCGTGAACATACCAAGATCATGGATAGACGGTGAGGTGAGATGATGGGGTGAGATGGTGGGCCTCCTCAACCGTGGAATGTTCGTGCTTGAATGTGTGGTGGGAGTGGTGCGATGTCCATGTGGACATAGGCCAGAAACATCAGCAGCTGGTGGTCAACATGGATGTGCCACACCACCATGCCACTCCTGTAGTGGCAGTACCAGCCCCAGCACAACACTGGGGGTGCTGTCCACACCATACCACAGCAGGTCTCATGCACGTGGTCCTGGCCAGTCCCAGGTGGGACATGGTTCCAGCGGATACCTGTCATCATCAGGGGAGAGTAGCACCTCAAGGTCTGTACCTGCACGTGCCCATGGAACCCCTGCCAGGCACAGTCAGCGTGTCCATGGCCAGAGGCAATAAACTGCACACCCTGCCAGGTATGGTCTGCAGCTGTCCAACAACACCTGTATAGGACGGCCACATGGCAGGACTGTGTGCATGCATACCCACACACTATGCAACCACACCTAGGGCGACCCCATACCTACACACACCACATCACCATGCCCCAATCATTGAACAAAACCCCTTACCCACACTCACGGTGACACATGTATGGACCACCCTCGGCCTCTGGCAAACCAGCAACACACCCTGTGCATATGATGATACTTGTGCCACTTCCCTGTCATTCATAACATCATTGCAGGGACAGGCTAACATGGTTCTGATGCACACAGTGACTGTTACAGAGTGGTTTAATGTACTGCAGTGTGAGATGTTATTAGGGGTAATGTGTAATGCATACATGTCAGGTAGTGCAGCCATGCAGCTATGATGCATTTCAGCTGTCAGTAACAGTGATTGTTATCTCCATAATGTTATCCATTTGTGTTGCAGGTGTACTTGTGTCAGCAGGAGGACGTTCTACAGTCATATTTCACAAGAGTATGGCACTGTGGTGACACCATGGTGACTGCCCATGGGTGGTAACCTCATTCCCACTGTTATCACTAGGGGGCTTGTGGGCTTCCGATATCCCAGCACCCCTCCCCATCAAGGTGTTCAGCCCGCACATGTGTCATATATACTGCCCCTGTATGCATCTTGTGTGTCATGTCTGGTAACCTTCCCATCCTCCCTCCCCAAATATACCCACAGCCCCTCCCCAAAATCCCACTCCCACCTGAAAGGATAATGGAAGAGCAATATGTACCCATGAAACAATCTCGCCCCATACATGGCTGTCCATTCCACACACGTGTCCACTGGAAACATGTAATCTGGTCTAATTGGCATCACAATGCGTTTATGTTGTCCTCACCCTTCTCCCAGGGATTTTTGGGTCCACATCTACCTCCAACTGCAGTATTTATGCACAGCTGTTGCTGTAGCAGAAATGGGCAGCTATGAACCTTTCCTACACCCTTCCTGCACATGCCTAGCTATGTCCCCTACTGTCTTACCCTCTTTGTGTCCCTTTTTCACAACTTTCCTAGCAATCCTTATTTCCATTCCTTTTAAAGAGGTTAGCGTGGGGGTAAGTGGGAGTGTTCTGGCCAGCAACAAAATAAACCGCCTCTGCAAGGCTTGTACCCAGGACACTGCACACCATACACAAAGTGATTTCCCACTAAACCATAGCAGATGTACATAACCCTGATGTTTCCACAAACATATCATCCAGCCCAGTCATTCAACAGTACAGGGAATGTATTGCAACATATAGATGTATGTGTGTGAGTAAATATATTAATGTCTAAACAGGTACAACATATTGATATATGTAGATATATGTATAAATGTATATATATATATATATATATATATATATATATATATATATATATATATATATATATATATATAGATATATACATATATAAATAGATATGAGCATATACACATGCAAATGCCTACATCTATGGATATATATATATATATATATATATATATATATATATATATATATATATATATATATATATATATATGTCTACATCTACATGTCTAAATATATACAGCAGGTCATGTATATGTCAGCAGATATATACATGTACATGTATAGGTGTGCACGGACAGACATCTGGTGATAACAATGGGGATATAACAATATCATATATGTCCTCATGCAACGTTAATGGCTTTGAGAGGCCCCACACAATATACGTCTGGTACAAATAGGTATACTCCCCTCCCAGCCAAGCATGTCCCCCTTGTAATGCAGTAACAAGTATTGCAGATCAGATAACTAGGACCGCAGACAACATGGCCATCCCTAGGATACATATACACAGACAGATATATGCAGATACAGGTGTATATACATATATATATATATATATATATATATATATAGATATATACATATATGTAGATATATACGTAAGTACACATACACACACACAGATATGTACAGTACGATACATATGTAGTACATGCACACAACTTGAGCAGCCAGTATTCCTACAGTCACCACCTTACCAACTGGAGACTGTATGAGCCAACCATACGAATGACATTCATAGCCTGCAACACATACCCACAGAGATATCAAAAGGTATAACACCACACACAGGTGCCCATAAATGATTCTGACAGATATATTTGTGTACTATAACAGTTGTATATGCCATGTCATATAGCTGTTTAGACACTGACATCCATATGAACAGTGTAATGCAATGAAACAGTTATACTGAGACAGTAGTCTGGTAAGGTTGACACATGTTGCTGTCCAGGCCAAGGCCTTCTAATAGTACAATAGTAATGACAGACTGGCCCACAGTATACCAGACAATCAACAGTACGTAATGCAGATGTATAGGTCAGCAGCCTCTATCTACACTCTGGTACACAATTCTTAGGGGGTACAGACCCCAGTTGATACAATGGGATGTATATGTTACATAACAAGGCATAACTGACACCATCACAATCACACAGACAAACAGAACAGTCTGTATGGCAGGCGGCAATAGGCTTGCATTTGCCCATGGTGGACTGTATGGTAATGTACATTCAGATACCTTAAGGAAGCTTACCCCAGATACCCACACATGTTGTTACAGCCAAGGTTAGTCATGGTGCACCCCCCCTACACTCACTATTACTGGGCCATATACCATGGTTACGTACACTGCCCTCTGCAGTGCATTAGGGCACACATGTATTGTGTAGGTGGAGCCCACACATATATGGCCCCTACCCCCCAGTGTGTGTGGGGGACATGACAGCAGTGGAGGGATGGCAGGAATGACAGCATGACATACACACAGCCCACTACATAACAAACCCTGGCAGCATGTCACCTGTGCTAAGCCAGAGATGTAAGTGGAGGACAGAGTCTAGAACACAGGTACATATGTATACAACTGTTAAACAGTAAGCAAGTTATGTAAATGTGTACATATCTATATGGATATGTGTATAATGATATGTACATACATGTTTGCCATATGTCCTGCACATGGGGTGGAGCCCTACCTCAGCCCCAATAGTCCCAACCTCTCAGTGCAAGGGGATGTCATGTATGTATTGCAGGTATATTTGTAGACTATTGCTACTGTAATAGGGAGTGTCTTCACAGACATGGTGTGTGTGGGAGGCCACATCTGCTGTAGACATGTGCACCTTTGGCTACTGACAGACATCCTAAGGTCATCATAGTACAGTACCACTGCTAACACAGTAACGCCCCTGTGAAATACAGCTGCGATATGCCCAATATATGTGGACAGTCTGACACACGCTGGTCAGTCCAGGGGTATGCACAGAACCTCTTCATGCAAGACAGGTGGATCAGGCCTGTCAAAGTGGATGATAACAGCCATGTAGATGGGTATCACACGTAAATACTGGTATACATTTGCCCCCATAGATTATACATTCATACACCCCTGTCTGTCCTGAATCATAATAACTGCTGGTACAGAGGTGCCATGGCCACATACTACCCACTAGTTAGTGACATACATCTGAACAGCATCCCACTGCTTTGTCTGACATACATGACTGTCATGGTGGCCTGGCAGAAGTACATCTGGCAAGTATCTGGACATGTCATCTCACTGGATAAGTACAGTCATGTGCTAGGCATGTAACAAAGCACAGTGCTAGCTACAGGCAGACTGACTCATCACTGGGCTACATCTCCCATGTGGGGATACACATGTACCTGCATAGATAGCAGGCACTGCAGGCATGTCACATCACAGAGTAACAGACACCTGTGTGAAAGTGCATAACCACAACCAGTGTAAACACAGCCACAGCCACATATGGTAGGTTAGCATACTATTACAGTATATGGACTATCTAACCTACACCATCCTCATATGAGCCACTCACACAACACCCCTACATATACTGGGCCACTAGACAGTGTGGTCAGATGCCTGTCTGTGGTATGGGACATTTGTGTGTTCGTCCCTACAAACATATAAGCTGTTAGGGTGACATACAGTGGAGCAGCATGTAACATCAGATAGGACAGGACCTGGAACAATGACATCTACAACAGTCTCTACACAGGCCAAGGTACATATTCACTATACCCACACTGTCGACAATTACCAGACTTAACATACCTCAGTACTGTACACACAACCACATAATGGCCAGGCTATGTCCTCAATTATAACCCCTACTATACATAACATGTGTAGCAGTCTGATATCTCACTGGCTTGTTATCATTTTTGCTGTCAATGACTATGGAGGACAGAACATATGCACCCCCTACTGCATGACATATGTACAAAGGTTGACAGAGTTGTGGCTGGAGACACAAACACATGGCCAATATTGACATGTCACTGTTATACCCTCATATATATACTGTCATAACAGGGTTTGTTGCACTATATGTCCTATGAAGGTGTGATGTTGGTAACTCTCCCGGCTGTCACCATCTACTGCCTGCTATCCTCAATCTACCTTCTGCATTCCACAGATAGGTGCACCATAGCTGGCACATGAAACCAAAGGCATAACACTGCCCAATCTGCAGATGACCCTGCGGATGGGGGCCCCTCATATACATGGGACTGACATAGCAGGTATTGCGACCTGTACTACAGGCATATCCAGACAAACACTGTTAAACTAACAGTACTCCACATGCTGTATAGCAGCACTTACAGTCTGTAGTCAGGTCAGACACATCCCTCTCCTATTTGTTGCCCTCTTTCCACAGTGTGTGTTGTTAGAGGTAAATCCCCAATCCATCTGAGATGCTGTTTGCCAAACAACAGATCAAGTTCCTGCTCATAGTGACTGTAAAGAGCCAACACCACCATGTTGTTCCTAGGTATTGGAGTGCGTTTCCATGCAATTGGCTATGGGCCTGTTACCACAGCCATTCCACATGCAATCAGCTAGGGGAGGGCTGCAATTCATGCAGAGGCCATCAGCTGATCATGAGCATCACTTACATTACACATGCTGCTGCCAAAGCATAGCAGGTGAGGGTTTCCAAACCCACCGGAGAGGGAGTGGGGGAGGTAGACAGAGGCAAATACATGTCAGGGAGGGGTGGTGGAGTAAAACAGAAGCATGTTTGTGTCACATACCTACCAGCACAGAGTATCAGACCCCCAACAACTATGTAGTGATATCACAGTTCAATGCAGTTATTGGTTGTGCCACATGGGTTACCTGCTGTGGAGCACTCAGAGCATATTTGTGATAATGAGTGACATCTGCAACAGGGATACGGTTGATATACAGTAGGTGATGTACACATGCCTGTCTGCATGAACAGCTGCCAGCATCAACACAGGTACACTCACACAGGGACGCACACACATTGAGACACTTGGCAGGGCCAAGAGTGCAACTCATCACTAATGTGATTGCCACAACACATCAATGTGCAGGTATCACATGCACCACATGGGTCATACGGAGGTTGTATGGGCATAGAGTATGATGAGGTGTCAGACATCAAACAGCATGCTTCAATATGCCATGGGGGGTTGTAGTGAGTGTTGATGTGGTCAGATGCACCATACAACACACACACGGACACACAGGGTGCCAGTCCTGACATGTATGGGTGCATGTCTGCACTGGTGTGTGGTGGTCAACTGAGCCAGCAGGCTGTACAAGGGTAGGAGATGGGTATACTTTGGCATCAGGCCACATGATGATGGTCTGCATTGCACCTCAGGCCTGTAGTTTCTGCATTTGCCCACACAGGTGGGTATTGCATCCCCCATCCAGTCACCTGCGTGACTATTGTGCATGGCCAATGCTGTGCATCACTTGCCATGTATATGTTCCTTATTCCATGACATGGATGGTGTCTGGGATGTGCACACCTCCCACATGGATGTACAGTGACATGCGGAACTGTACCTGGGGTGTCTGGCCCATGTTGTGAACACAGATTATTATTGGATGTGCCAGTGTTGCCCACCTGTGGCAGGAACTAGTAATGGGCAGCAGGTTTTTCCTGTACCTACACTGATAGCATGCTAACAGCATTCCCTGATGTCAGTGTCATCTGTTCATACAGGGCATATTATCAGCCATGGTATGTTCATTGGGAATTGCATGTGAAGGCACCACGGTTGCTGCAGGTGTCCATTGGGAACATGGTGGAGATGCACTGTCTGCATGTATGTGCATATTGAACAGATGGCCAGGGTGACATGCCCTCTGTAGCCCACTGCTATCACTGCAGAGTTACTATCAGTGGGCAATATGCAGTGTACTACCCACATATTGGCTGTTGCCTAGGCATGTGTGTGTGCTCTGGGTAATAGTGGGGTTGCTAACTGTGATTGGCTGGCCTTGATGTCACATGTTTGGGTATGGCTTTGCACACCTGCCTCTCAGCTAATTTACATCTGGCATCCTTGTATGGTTGACATGGTGATATATAGTAGGGCCACCATAAAATAACTGAGCAAAACCCCCTCCACATTGGCCACAGGTGTCACACACTCACAGCCAACTCTACACAGGATACATGTTATACATATGCTCACCTGTCATGTTTGGGAGTAGAACCCTTACCTAACTATTTTATCACACTACAGCACTACACAGTTATAGTACGCACCATGGACATTACTGAAGTACCTCTTCCCCAAATGTGTATTTCACAATGTATGACATCAGCAGCGTTACCAAAGTATGGCATTTCGACTGTACAGTGAGTGACTAGCCTTAAATGCATTGCTCCCTACATAGACAGTGAGACACACACAAAACATCCATAATTGATATGTGTGGTTATAGAACCCCTGACCAAGGTCTATATCACACTACAGCATGGGGCTGTTATAGGACGCACCACAGAAGAATTGTTTCCCCAAAGTTGTATTTCACAATGGATGGTATCAGCAGGAGTGTCACAGTAGGACATTTGAAATATATTGCTTGTGAGTAGCCTATAATGCATTGCTCCATTCACACACATTGAAACACACACAAAACATCCAGGACTGCCATGGGTGGGGATGGAACCCTACCACTGTTCTAAATCACACTACAGCAGTGCACGGTTACAGGGGAGGCTACAGACATTACTGGGCTACACTCTTCCCAGAGGTGTATGTTTAGGTGAGTGACATCAGCAGCCTTGCCAAGGTTGGGTATATGAATTGCACAGAGTGTGTGTAGCCTAAAAAGCATTGCTCTCTGCACAGTCAGACACACGCACACAGTTGTCAGGTCTGGGGTTAGAACACCTCCCTAATTACTTTATCACACTACAGCAGTACGCAGTTACAGGACACGCTATGGAGATTACTGGGTGTGACATACCCAGAGGTGTATTTTGAGGTGAGTGACATCAGCAGTCCTGCCAAAGTTGAGTATATGAACTGTACGGAGTGTGAGTAGCCTAAAAAGCATTGCTCTCTACTGTCAGACACAAAACACAAACACATAGTTGCCAGGTCTGGGGTTAGGACACCTACCTAACTACTTTATCACACTATAGCAGTACACAGTTACAGGACATGCTACAGAGATTACTGGGCTATGACTTTCCCAGAGGTGTATTCCTAGGTGAGTAACATCAGCGGCCTTAACAAAGTTCAGTATATGAATTGTATGGGGCTTGATTATCCTGCAAAGCATTGCTCTCTACACAGTCAGAGACAGGCAAACACACACACAAACTCACTCACACAGTTGCCAAGTGTGGGGTTTGGACTACTACCTAACTGGTTTATCACTACAGCAGTAAGCAGTTATGGGATGCGCCATGGTGATTCCTGAGCTACAGCTCTCACAAAGGTGTATTTCAAATTGGATGACCTCAGCAGGCTTGTTATACTACTACTATGGGGTGGGCGGTGTGTGCATGGGCCATAACCCATTCATGTAGGGGTTGACATGCCACATGCGGGCATACACGGGGTCATATGTCACAGGTACATGTATACAGCTACTAGATGACTACTTCCTTGTACAGTCATGTTGCACAGCTGGCATGAGCACCACATAGTCTGTCATGCTGACAAATGCTGATGGCTAGTATCTGCAGTGAGTGCATCTGCACCTCATGTGGTTGTCGGCCTTTGGCTGTGTACTGGGTGGTACAGTCCCGGATGGGTCCTTGTTACAGTGACCCTCTTCCACACATCTATGTCCTTCTACCTTTGGCATATTATAGTGTGGTGTCCTTACATATATGTCTGTATTCCTATCTACTGTGTGTACAAGGCAGGAGTGGTGCATTCTGATATGTGTCTGCACTAAGAACTGCAACTGCCAGACATGTCTGGTCCACTGGTGTTTGCAGACATGGCCTTCATGTGTTTAAGTGTGTGGGCATACCCAGTATGACCTTTCAGTATGTTGTTGACTGACATTGCCTTCAGTATGTTGCTGACTGACATTGCCGTCATTCCTCTAAGTGTGTGAGCATGCCCAGTATGGCCATCTGTATTGCATGTGTGGAACATGTCCAGGTTGTTTGTACTGCGGTGCTGACCTTTGTGTTGTACATCAACAGGTAGCATGCTGTGTCTGCAGGGTATCCATCGGTCATTTGGCTTGTACTGTTGCCACATTTCTGCATAGCGGGGTGGGACACCTGACTGTTTCTACTTTTCTACACAGGACTGGGGGGCACACCTGACTGTTACTATTAGTGTACGTAGGATGGGGGGGTGCACCTGACACTTCTACACATTTGCTAGGACTGTACTGGTATGTCGGGTACTCCATTTTAGTCTGTAGTCTTGCCTATCGTGCTGGCTAGAGGCATACCATTGTACTACAGATCCTGGCTTTCATTGCCTACATATTGGTTTCAGACTTTCTAGCCTTCACATCTTCCATCCAACTGTCTGGCCTGCTGTAGTCTGTCTGTGTAGGCCTGGAGGGGGGGGTTACACATAGGGCTCATTCAGAGGCCATAGTGCAGCTTTTGTTTGTGTTTGTCTACACCTATCCTGCTGACTGTAACAGTTGTTGTGTATTTGCCCCCACAACTGGCATGTGTGAGTCACTTACCTTGTGGGTGTCCCAGTACTGAGGGTGGTGCTGCAGGGCTGCCTATGTCAGATGCACATAGTACACTCCATATACATGGTTGAGCACAGGTAGTGTAATGTTTGGCATCCCTTTTACTGTATGTGCAAGTCTGAGAGAGGTGACATTCCCTGGGTCCCTACTGTGTCAGTGCATGTGCTATACGTTGCCTCTTTGCCAGGGCCAGGGCATACTGGCCACACCTTCTTCTGCCTGCTGGGGCAGGCTCAGGCTTTCCTCCTCCGAGTCACTCTGTTCCTGTGCAAGCCTTGGCAATGGTGTGGGGCTGTGTGGCTCTGCCCCATGCTGTTCCTGCTGCAGCTGTTACCGCAGGATCATATTGTGTAGTGGCACATACAAGGACAATTTGGACATGTAGATGGTGAGTACTGCAAGGCTCCACCAGATGTGCCAGACACTGGAACCGTGACTTCAGCATCCCAAACGCACACTCTATTATGATTCATGTTTGCGCGTGTGCCTCATTATGGAGTTTTTGTTCAGGTGTGTGTGCATTTCTGAAGGGTGTCATCAGCCATGGCTCCAGTGCGTATCCAGCATCCCCCACTAGGTGACCATGTGGGATGTCCCCATGGGCAAATCTGTAGTACAGCTGCATCAGATGCCAGATGTGGAAATCGTGGTAACTTCCAGGGCAGCCAGCACACACATTCATTATTATGCCCTAGGCATCACACACAACCTGGCAGTTGATGGAGGGGAAGCCCTTGTGGTTGATGTAGACCATACCCTGCTCACCGGGTGGGGCTTTGATGCGTATTTGCATGCAGTCTATTACACCCACTACCTTGGGGTATTCTGCTATTTGATGGAAAAGACGCATATTGCTGGCCAACACCCCATGGGTGATGGGGAGGTATATGTGCTCACCGACATGTGCTGACATGGCATCCAGGAACTGGTGGAGTACCCTGGTTGCTGATGCCTGTGATATCCCCATCATATCCCCAGTTCGCCTTTGGAAGGTACCTATAGCTAGTATACATAGGCCTACACATACCTTGGTATCCACTGGGATGGGTTCCCCTCTGTTAGTTCTGTGTGTGAGGCATGGCTAGCACAGCTCAACAATCTACTGTAGGAGGCCACCCTATAGCCCTCCACTATCTCCAGCTCATGTAGCCCTTGGTAAGTTATCCTGGGTCTGTACACTCTTCTTCATCTCCTCACTGTGGGTTGCGCGGCAGCATTCACATCCTCAACACCCTCAGCCTCTTGCACATGCTGGTTTATGATAGCAAAAGCAGCCCCTAGCATTATTTCTCTTGCTTTCATTTTCTCAGATTTCCCCATTTGTATACACCAGTGGTGCAGAGTTATTGGGAATAACAAGGGGCAAAGGTATTTGCATAGTTTATAGTGGTGTGCTGGCTGGGCTGGGCTGCTGCCTGTGTGATTGGCTGTGTCTGATACATTTCACCTGTCAGCACAGCTAGTGCTCCTTGATTACCTTCCTGCTGCTGTTTTCCTTTCACATCGCCTCCCTGTTTGAGCCTGTGTGCATGCTGCGCAGAGTACTCAAATGTGCACAGAGCTGCTATCTCCTGGTTTAACTTCCTTTTTCTTCCTGTGAAACCCAGAGAGCAGTCCGCACACCTGCTTACACTTTGTCAGGAGTGCTAGGCAGCTTGGACACACCTCTAGCTTAGCTGTGCTAAGCTAGGAGCAGTCCCGAGTCACAGGGCTCCAATCCACTTACAGTATTCCTGACAACCCCCCCATGATGTCACCTATCTCCTAGTCTTGCACCCAGCTATTTCTACTCTAACACTCTTGGGATCTGCCTCACACACTGGGGAAATCTGGGATTCACTATCCTTCCCCTCATTTGCATAGGATTGCCTGCTAATGCATAGTTACATGTCCCACACTGAGCCTCCCCCTTAGCAACCATTACTCACTGGCCAGGTTGTCTTATGCCTGCCATTAACTTGCATGGCTGAATACTGCTTTTAGTTAGACTGCTTATTTTAGGATTGTTTTATTATTTTCCCCCCTATCCCGTTTGCACGCCGTTGCCCTATTCTTAAATAGGCAAGACTGGCGACAAAAAAATAAAAGTTGTTTTTTTTATTTTTTACACATTTTGCAATGCCAATATCAATGATATGCAGTCTTTATTTGGTACTGTCATAGCTCCATTTTATGCAGAAACGTACTTGGTTACTAACCAAGTACATTTCTGCAGACTGCACTCGTCCTGCACTGACAGCTGCCTGCTTCCTGGATCGCAAATGAGGGTAATTAGCATACAGGGGCTTGGTCCATGCAGGGTTAGCCTAAAAGCTCCCATGCACATCCCGGGAGCTCATTCCTGGATTGCACGTCTGCCATATTGCCAAAAATAGCTCTTAAACTATTCCTGCGTGCTATAACAGGCTTTGTAAATCCGGGGGTATGAATGTCTATATAAAATCCACATTTTCAAATAAGATCTAATGTAAGACTTCCATGGAGTTAAGTGTAACCCTTCTATCTTTAGTCAATTTTCACTACAAATTCTTAGCTCATACTCATGCAAGGCATACCATAATATTCAGATCATCAGAGTTATTACAGATTGGTATGCCTAGAAGAAGGATAAACTGTTTACAGTCATGAACTTTACTTATTCATTGTTCAATGTTCTATACTTCAGACTCCAGGAATAAAAGACCTTCGGGGAGCCTGCCTCCAATCTGTCTAGTATCATAAACTCTATCACCCAAATATTCATCTATTGCTTTTTAATAAATTATCAAATTCTGTCCATTTTTCTAATTTTAAAGGGCTGGGTTCCACCAGCAAGCAGCTCTAAAGTGAAAAAAATCACCCCAAAATTACTTTTACATTTATGTATTACCCAATAGTCTTTATTTCTAGTTGCTTTCTGATGATATGTATATATATATATATATATATATATATATATATATATATATATATATATATATATACATATACATATACACACACTTACTCCTAAACTTTTAGATGTAAAAACATATATATAAAGATTTAATCACCCATACATAACCTACATCTTTCAAAATTAAAGAACTCTTATATGTCTTCCCCCAAAGCCTTTTATCTGTCAAGTTTAAAATGTCTCTATCCTTTCCACTCTTTCAATCTGTAATGAATTAAATTATTCCTACACTCCCAGCATATTCTATCACAGGTCTTAACTATGGTTTTAAATAGTGGAACTAAAATTTCCCTATAGCTACATACAAAAGTTCTCAAAATATTGTTAATCTCTAGATAGCTTCTTCTAATAATCTTCATAATATATAAATCAAAATTAAAGTCACAATCAAGTTTTATTCCTAAATCCTTAACATTACTCACAACATTCAAAGTGATGTTATTCAGTGCATAGCAATAAAATGTATTATGACTACCAAAATGAAGAACACAATTTTTTTATCATATTAAATACCATATTATTAGCAGATGACAGCATGTACAATTCATCCAAACAACCTTGGACTTTACTGTGATCTTTAACTCTAGTAACAACTGACTCTATCTTAGAGTTATCAGCATACTTAGTATTCCAAATCCCTTGAGGAATAAAAAACAATAATAAAAACTCCAAATAAAACTGGCCCTAAAACAGAGCCCTGAGGTACTCCAGAATTTTTTTTAGACTTTGATAAAGTATTCCACAAGTGAACTTTACTAGTTCTAAAACATAACTAGTTATTTGTCCTGAAGGATAGTGTCTAATGCTATAGCCATATCCAAGTAGATAACATTCACAGATAACCCACTGTCCAATGCTTCCCATAGGGGTTGATAGAATGATAATACAGTTGTACTACAGGATCTCCCATGGGTAAATCTGTGCTGTGTTGTGTTATGTCTATATATGAACCTAATGCATGCAATATATATTTACTAATGATATGATCAAAACATTTTCCCAGTTTAGTCATCAGACTAATGGGTATAATTCTCAACAAATGTAATTTCACTTCACTGAGGTATTGGAAATACTAGTGACTCTTTCCATTGTCTAGGCATATAATGTGTTTCTAATGTTCTTTGAAAAAATACATTTAGACAAGGCATATGAATTTCTAAAATAAGATCATCAGGATCCACTACAGAAGAATTAAATTATCCTCGATCTTTAGTACTAATATATCCAAATAAATTAGGACAATCTCCATTCAAACAATCTCCATCCAAATTAAACAAAAACCCATCCTTCATGCAATTACTTTCTTTAGAGACAACTATAGTATCCTATCAAAAAATAAATTAGCCAAATATCCTACATCTGTGATTATTTCATTATTATACACAATATGGTTATCAATCTTCCTGTCTTTAAATTGATTAAGTTGTTTGCAAAGAAGCCTTCTTTCTTATTATCAGGAATACATTTTACCAATTTCATCTTCTAATTTCTTCTGACCTTCCTCAAAAATCTCCTAAATATGGTTCTATTATTCTTATACCTAGAATTATTAGTTTTATTTGGAAATGGTCTGCATTTTTTTTCATAGAAACTATATTATTTTAATAAATCTATCAAGGTCATAGCTCCTCAGTTGCTCTTCCTTACACAAACCAAGATGTTTTAAAAAACTTTAGGTCTATCTAAAATGTTTCACTATAAATTGTTGAATAATAGTAAACAATTGTTACCAGGCCATATCAATACTTCTATGACACACTATTTCCTTCCAATTCCAATCATTCAAATCAAAAATATCTTTGAAAAATCACTTCTAGCAAATAAATATTTCACTGAGTCCCTTTGTATATGTAAACAAGTCCTACATAATCTTAAATTCCATTTTACACCATAGTGGTCTGACCCCAGTAACCCAGCAACAATACTTAATGTTATTATGTTAATACTTTCCCTTGCTGATGAGCAAAAATCTAAAAGTTGACATAAGGAAGATCAAATCAGAGCCCAAATAAAAATAAATATTCAAAGCCAAGTAAAGTCATAAATCCTTCTTTAACTGCATCAGACAATTTAGATGTTCTGAAGTAGTTCAAAATGGTATTGTCCATGCTGAATGCAAAGATATAGCTAATATACACGGAGATACATTTGTTGCCAACATCACACCCCATTAAAACTTCACAAATTCCTGAAACTGTCCCTTCCACTCCTACTCCAGCAAACATGACTAATGGTACTATCTAAAGTTAGGAATATCACCACCATGGATCCTGAAAATATACATAGTTGCTGAATCAGCACCAATAAACACACCTTTTCTGATCCTCTCCTAAAACTGTTCAACTTAAGGCTAGCCACAGTGTATACTCCTTAGCTATGGAAATGACTAGCATGCTAATCCATAATGAAGAACACACCTCATATCCCAACTTTAAACTCATCAGCTTAACAAGACTAATTTACAGAAGCAGAGAACTTACTAGATCTGATTCCATTAGCTCTAATATATAAAATAAATCTTACTTGTCTAGACCTTCAGCAATATGGCTTTGTCATGTCTACTTAGTATGGTAAATTTCTGTGTGAAAGTCAATGAGGTAGTAGCTAGCAGTGGGACAGTTCATGTAGTGAATCTGGCTTTGGCATTTGCTTTTTTTACTCTCCCTCTTCACAGATAATCATCAGTTGCTAGCAGCTACACTCCTTGTTCAATGTGTCTGCCTGACCTGCTTTAGCCTCCCCCAGGCTCAAAGAAACTCATGTTCAGGGCCACTGAGGAGATCAAGAATGCTACTGGAACATCATTTTGCTGCTGGAGAATGTGCCCTAACCCCACTCCTAAACCATGGTAGCTTTGCAAGCCTGCACTTCCACTGATACACAACCTCCATCCATGTTGTATACTACTTGAAGCATTGAGCCCTCTCACCTCTTAATGCTGCTGTTGCAGTAAGCCTAGGTTTCAACCTTCCTCTACAAGGTACAGGCAAACCAGTGTCAGCCATTCACTCCCATCCTCTCTCCCCATCCAGTCCCCCTAGTGACTGTGATGTTACTTGAACATGGGTTATCTGGGGCACAGTATGGAGTTTATCCATTTGTGCCACAGAAACAGCCAGTCTTGCAAAGTGTTTTCCCCTATTTCTCATGTTAGAATTGTAAATAATCTTAAAGGCCAAAATATAGACTCCTGTGTTGTAAGATGGATAGCAAACAAGCTGAAAAAGTGCACATACTTAAAGAAGCATGTGACACCTCAGAAAACCAAAGGTGAGTACTGATATCCCTCAGGGTTCACTGCATGGACCTGTTCAGTTTGACATCTACTTCCTTCATCTCCAAACCACCAACCCACTCATATGGCTAACTATCTTTGCTGATGACTGGGTACTGGGCCCTGTCATTTGCTCAGCATCTCATACTGTATTACTATAGAGTTCCCAGGTTTATTAATCACAGTCTTAAATTAAATGAAACGAAATGCAGCATTTTCCTTTGGTAAACAAATCTTGACCGCAGCTTACAATATAACCCCCAATACAAACTGATTTGGTCATCAGAGATCCTGGCACTTTAGTAGACAATTTCTTTTTACTTGACCATCGCATCACAATAGTACATGGGAAATCTTTTAATTCATTTGAATTAGTGATTAAAGGTAGTTATCATTTCTCTACATCCTACCCTGATCATTCTAGTTGTAAAATGTAATGGTCCTATTTACTATGCATCAATGAAACTACATCATGTAGCTAAACACACCCCAAAAGTTCCTGACTGAAATGATCAGTGGACTAAACACCTTTAGATAAATAGGCAAGCTTGATGCTCTGTCTCTGTACTTTGTCTCTAATAGACTTCTGCATGGTGACTTATATCTAACATGCTATTCTGTCAAGGAATCAACCCTCCACCTCAACAAAACAAATGGCTCCACAAACATTTGAACAAAAGACTAGATTTTCAGTCAGAAATAAATAAACACAATCACTGGAGGGACATTTTTATTAATCAAGGCTTCTTCTATCTCTGAAAAAATCTTCCATTACATATAAAATAGAGATACTCTTGCTTCCTTTATGGCAGACCTTGACAATTGGATCTGTTCCTGCAAATACACCCTTGGCCCAACTTATTTTTCTCTTCTGGATTCAGGAAGTGCCTTATGAGGTTGAATGACTGTGGTCCATGGACTGACTTTGTTTTATTAATTCTATGAATATGAGGGGAAGAAGGTGAAGAGGGAGTTGGGAGATTTTGAGGAATACAAAATACAAAGGCCAGTGGGTTGTTTCCAAAGCTCCTCAGTAATCTGATGTGCTAACAGATCTCTTGTCAGAGGTCTGCAATTGATCTCTAGGTGACAGCAAATGTGAAACCCTTGTAAAGTCGGGAGCAGGAAAAATCCATGGAATCACATATCATGTAGTCAATCTGCTATGGTAAGGAAGGAAATGAAAAGAATCCAGAGGGAAAAGACTGCCAATTTTCCTAGAAGAAGAAAAAAAAGTTGGCCAAGGTTGGGGACTAAAAAAAAAAATATATATATATATATATATATATATATATATATATATATATATATATATATATATATATATATGTATATACATATATATATATATATATATATATATATATATATATATATATATATATATATATATATATATATATATATGTATATACATATATATATATATATATATATATATACATATATATATATATATATATATATATATATTTATTTATTTATTTATTTAACATTTGTTGACCGGGAAAGTCCGACTAGGTTCCACAGATCCTGTTTTCAGCGGAGGCCCAGGGAGAAATGCTCCAGATTATATATATATATATATATATATATATATATATATATATATATATATATACATATATATAAAATAATTTCAGCTCATGCAAAAAGCTATTATATTTCTATGGTTATAGAATAAATTGTCACCGTGTTAAATGTTCAACACAAAAAACATAAAACAAAACATGTTGACAATTCATCATATCAACAATACAAACGACCAACACCTGATACACTGAAAAGAAAAAAGAAACAAATTGCCTTTTGCTAAATGCTTCCAATAACCCTAACCCTCTGTCTCTTTCCCATTTACTCACCATGTGGTACATTGGCAAACGAGCACCTTTGAGCAGTCATTGTTTCTGTAACAGTTACGGGTTTTATGGGCTCAGGTTGCTGGCCCAAAGCCCTACCCTACTAACTATACAGCTCAAATTTGTCTGAATAGTGGTATTGTTATAGAAGCCCCCAGCTCCACCTTAGCAATGTGTGCTAATCCTAACCCTATTCCTGTCCCTAGCACTAACTGTCTAACTGTGCACCTTACCTTAAAAAAAAAACTTTCTGTAAAACGCACACACACACACACACACACACACACACACACACACACACACACACACACACACAAACATACATATTCACCCAACCAATAGTAAATCTAGCCCCTTACCAGACCAACATAATCTACCTCCTTACAAAGCCCTTACCCTAACTCTACCACATTTACACACTCACACACAAACTCCCAGTCCTACCACAAAGCCGCTTACATTAATTGATCAGCAGGAAAGCACCCAATTTGCTGTTCACACAAATGGCCTTTTGCACAAAGACATTCTACAGTTCACTTAGTCAAACACGAGTCAAGCAAGTGTAACTCTTTGTATGCAACAGTTCTTTCCTTTCTTAATTATGGAGACACTATCAAAGGGATAGGTTAGCTCTTTGTTACAGTTCCTAACACACACACACGCGCATTCAGGCAACTTTGATCTTGATTACAGTTGCTATAATGACTATTGGCACTTATTTTCAAAAAATAACAGTCAAGTGATTGTACCACTTAATTCTAGAGACCAATTAACACCTCTTCTACTGCCAATTGCACCCTCTAACAGCTTGTGCTTGGGGCAGCTGCCCCACTCACCCCACTGTAGCTACAGCATTGTACCCTGCACAACTTGATTCTGAGAAAGCTGGAAGGTTTCAGGCTAGAGCAAAGCCTGATTAACTTGATTGTTGTTAGGGTAAAGCATATGGCTGAGAAGTACGATCACTGAAAATGGAAAGTACTTAATAGGAACTGCAGGGATCAGTCATGGGCACAGATCTATTTATTATGTCTGTTTTATAACACAGCACAGTGAATACTCTATGATTGCTATTACATAGCCCCTAAACTCCACTGGTACATTTGGCTGGTGTTACCGTAAGGGGGGGAGGGGGGGTCCTTTAAGAGACTGAGAACAATTTAGAGCTGTAACAATGTTTTGCCACAGAAACTTATGGAATTTTATTAAAGTACAAAAGTTTGAAAGAAAAACTAGCAGAACTCTGAATCTAGTATCTTATGGTGAAGTATGTGGCTACTGTGAAAATTATGAGCTTTTTGAATGCTTCATTTCATGTAAGGTAAAATATTTGATTTTTATCTTATAAAGGGAACTATTATAGATGCCGTTGAAAAGAGTTGCTCTGCACTGGAAATTTCAGCCAGTACTTTATGCCAGAGTGTCTGCAGAGTTGGAAGAGCTTGTTCAAGTGACTGTAAAGTACTTTGGATATTATTTCCTGATAACAACGTATCATGGTTAAACTTATGAGCTTCTTTACACTGTGGTAGAATCAAGCCATCAAGTGCTGAAGGCCAATAAACAAGTCCTGTTTCCCAGCTTATATACCACGAACACTGGATTTGCAGGTACTACATTAAGTAAGTTTTTTGTGCTCTTTTATTTTCCTCAGTGTTATGTTGAAATGAAGCAATCTGAGTTGCCCTGTATGTTAAATTAAACTGTAGCAATGTGAATATTTGTCTGAAATGATGCTGATGTGAAACAATTTGAAATGCTTACTCTCGAGAACTGATGTGAACCTGAATGAAAACCATACCACATTGTTTAAAGTACATGTACTTGTGTCCTACTTGCAGTGTCTGAATTTGAATTTAAATTGAATGTAGAAAATTAGAATGATAAACTGCGGTGGTGGTGCTGCGGTAGCATTGTTGCCTCACAGTAAGACGTTGTCCTGTTCGATTCTCAGCTAGAGCGTCTTCTGTGTGGAGACATGCATGAATGGACGTACCTTCGTTAAAGGTTGTGCGTCAGGGCCGGCAACTTGGCACGTAAAAATCTATTGCCAATCATTAGCGGACCGGAGTTCCGCTGTGGTGACCTCTAACCTGGAAAAGCCGAAAGACACAACAACAACAACATTGTCACAGTTTCAGGCATTTATTACAGAATAAAGAACATGATTGGGCTTTTTGATGATGGCATATTCATGTGAAGCAGATGGTGATTGAAGAAGAGTCCTGGATTTGAAAAGGCTGACCAAATGGGCACAAATGTGACATCTGAGGTCCAGTACAGACAGATTCAAAGTATCACGTTGTGACCACAATGACCACCGTGAGAAGCAACACAGCAAAATCAATTTTCCTCAGTGGAGCCAGGACCAGAAGCAAAGTGTCAGTGCTTCCACTGAACATGATCCTGGTTACACCAGACATATACGTACTGTGTGCAGTTCTTTAGTCACTTTAAGAAGAAGGCCAAAAGACTACTGGACAAAATCCAGAGGAAAGCTAACAGAAGTGTGCATGGGATAGAGAGTAAACAATTGGCCCAGAGACCAAATAAGCAGGATTTAAGCCAGAAAGTATGGTAGGGAGCATGCTAAAGTTGAAACAGATCATGTCAGTGGGATCTGGAGTCTATCTGAGCAAGAAAGACAGTAGAAAAGGAAAAGGCCCAGGCAGCAGATTGTAAGAATGAAATGGATTTCCAAAAAAATTCTTAAGCGAGGCACTTGCAGACTCTTGAAATAAAATGCACCCAGTAATCCATAAATGCATTAGACATGTGAAAAAAGGGTGATGAGGTGTGAAGAAATGAAGGTGAGGTAGCCTACTAGATGCACCTAAATCACCAACTGCATAGGATTAATGCCTTCATTCTGCCATCAGGCGAATATAGTGCAACTCCACACCGTGCCAGAATAAGTCATCTTGCATTCTCCAAGGAATATATCCCATACCAGGTGGTAGGTGCAGGAAGGGAAATATACGCACAATGCCTTTGAAGATGGTGAAGTGAAATACAATTTATTTATTTATTGTTATTTATTTTACATTTGTTGACCAGGATTGTCCAACTGGGCTTAAGACTCCTTTTTCAGCGGAGGCCCGGGAAGAAAAGCTCCAACATATTATACAATTTTCATTTTAAATTAGCATTAAACAGCAATGTTACAGGATTATTACAAAGCATTAAGTAGCAATACAATGTTATACAGTGTCAATAATCAGGAGTATAGCATAACTATTTCAAGATGTATAAAAAGAAATATGTCATTAAGATGAGTATAGTGTTTGGGGTAAGTGGTTAAAAAAACAGTTTTATCATGATGTAGTTGCATGAAGGCAAGGCAATTACAATAGAATGTTTCTCTGAGGCAATTTGCTTAATAGATTTTAGAAGACAGTAGAAAGAGTAGTCAAGGAAGATTAGAGAGAGCTAGTGAGAAGAGTGAGTTAAGGGCAGAAAGTAGATTAAGGTATGAGAAGTAGGGGATGTTAAGGAGGGAGAGAGCAGTGGCAGGACCAGTGCTCTTTAGTGGCTGTCTTAAATTGTTTAGGATGTGTAAGGGTCCTGATTTCTTGTGGAAGCCTATTCCAGGCAATAGTGGGGTGATAGCTGTACATGTTGCATCCAAATTTAGACTTGGGTTTGTAGATTTGTTGTAGGTCTTGGTTAGAGTTTCGGAGAGGTCTGGAGGGAGAATAATGGGAGATGAGAGGGGATAGTGCTGGGCAATAGGAAGGCTGGTATAGGATAGAATGGATGATCTGGAGCTCAGAGAGAAGAAGCTGGTGGGGTAATTCAAGCCAGTTTATGTGTTTTAGAGAGAGACAGTGATGGGATTTGTAGGTTTGCTGGGCAGCAAATCTAGCTACCTTGTTGTAGGTAGATTCGAGCCTGGTCAGGAGTGCTGAGTTAAGATTTGTGAGAATTTGAGATTTGTACATTAGACTGGGTAGAAGGTAAGTAAGAGAGAGAATAATCTTGGCTTCAGAGGTAAGGAATTTCTTGTTACGATAAAGGAGCCCTAGTTTTGAATGCGTCTTTTTGATACAGTTATTAACATGCAAGTCAAATTTAAGCTGATCATTGATGGTTATGCCTAAGAGCTTAGTACTGGATTCCACCTGAATGGGAGTGTTATTAAGGGACTGTATGGCAAAGGAGGGTTTAATATTGTTGAACGTTTTAGGTAGGAAGAGTAACAACTTTGTTTTTTTTAGGGTTAAGGATGAGCTGGTTGTTGGAGAGCCATGTTTCAACTAAGTTAAAAGATGCCTGAGTAGCTGAGAAGAGCTTAGCGGGGCAGTTGGCTGTGATGATGACTGTAGAGTCATTTGCATATTGCACTAAAGATGACTGAGGACAGGAGGTCTAGAGCTGATTAGTAAAGATATTAAAAAGTAAAGGCCCTAGGACAGACCCCTGAGGTACACCCATTTTGACAGGGAGAGGAGGGGAGAATGCAGAGTGCCATCTCACTGATTGAGATCTATCACTGAGGAAGCTGGAGAACTATGCAACAGTATCAGAGGAGAAGTTGAGGTTATGCAGTTTGTGCAGCAGAAGAGAGTGTGAGACGGGGTCAAAAGCTTTGAGAGGTCCAAGAATAGGCAAGAAATAAGTTTATGGTCATCCGTGGCTATAGAGACTGTGTTGAGGAAGAATAATAGAGCTGTAGTGGTGCTATGCTTGGGTCTGAAGCCGTGTTGTGTGGGTGTAAGCAGATTTTCCTGTATTAGATACTGCATAACTTGTTTATGAATACATTTTCCTAGTACTTTAGAGAGAGGGGAGAGGATAGCGATAGGTCTAAAGTTAGAGATAGAGGCGTTACCTCCTTTGTGTATAGGTAGAGTGTAGCATTGTTTCCAGATGGAAGGGACTTTAGATTCAGAGATAGAGCGATTAATTAGGATAGATACAGGGAGAGCAAGAGAGTCAGCTGCTAGTAGAAGAAAAGTGGAAGGAATATTGTCAGTTGATGCTGAGCATGGTTTTAATTTAGAGAGTAGAGTTTTGATGTAGCTAGTAGGTACAGGTTTGAGGGAGAAGATATTTGAGGAGATAGTATTAGGAGTAGGTTCAGAAAAGTTGGAGATGTTAGTAGCAGAGGAGTTTGGGTTAGGATTCAGTAGCTTAGATATTGAATTGATAAAATAGGTATTGAAGATAGTAGCAGTTTCTTCAGATGTCTTTTCTGGGCATGGATTGGGGGAGCTAAGATTACCGGGATGTAATATTTGGTTAATAGAGTTCCAAAATTTTTTAGGATTAGATTTTAGGGCTGTGGGAGGTTTGTTATAGAAGTCCTTTTTTATCTTTGTTTATGTATTTTTTGTCAGATTTCTAAGTTCTTTATATTTTTGTAAGTCTGCAGAGAGCTTAGTTTGCGACCATTTTTCCATAATTTGTCTCTAGTTATCATAAGGGTACGAGTGGCTTTTGAAAGCCATGGAGATATGGTGGACTTAATTTGGACTTTCCGAGGAGGAGCAAGTGAGTCTAAGATGCTAAGGAAAGTGTAGTTGAAAGCTAGGACTGGTTCTTCTAGTGGGAGTTGGGTAAGGAATTTCCAGTTTACTTTAGAGAGGAGGGCATTAAAGGTTTCTGGATGGAAGTTAGAGAGTTTATGACAAGTGATAAATTTAGGAGGTTTTGAGAAGTGGGGAGTGAACCTAAGCACTTTTATAGGCAGTGATCACTCAGGGTGTTTTGCAGAGTTTCAGCGTTATGATATTTGGAAGGATGAGATAGAAGTACCCAGTCAATGAGTACTAGATGTGTGAGAGTTGTTTGTATGGGTAGGTTGGGAGATTAGCTGTGTAAAGCCATATAAATTAATATGAGTATTAGAGTCTGGATTACTGGGAGTTAACCAATTAATGTTGACATCCCCAAGGAGGATAGTTTCATTGGGGATGTGTTGATAAAAGTATGAAAGAATATTTTCGAGCAGAGGAATGTTGTCTCCTGGAGGAATATAGATGGCTGCTACTGTGGTAGTGGTGTGGTCATTTCTTTTAAGGTTAGCTGTAAATAATTCAGCAGGAGAAAAGGATGGGATAGGTTTCATAATACTTGTAATGGTGAGGTGGTTGGAGTAGAGGATGGCAACCCCACCCCCTTTTTTGTTTTGGTGATCTATGTGGAGTATATTATAACCAGGGGGAGAATGTCTTTATCAGAGGTTTGGGGTTTTAGCCAAGTCTCTGTTAGGGTGATGATATCAGGGGTGTGGAAGGCTATCCAGGCATGGATTTCACTAACTTTGTTTAGAATACTATGGGCATTCATAGAGTAAAAGGAAATATGTTTGTTTGAAGAAGATGAGTTTATTAAGTAGGGAGAGGTAGAGTTATGCATGGTGGGGTGATAGATGAACCCAGGATTTGGATGTATGTCTCCTGATAGAAGCAGGGCTACATGAAGGTGGTACATTTTGAATTTAAGTGGGTTGTAAGTCAAGTACTTAGTCTTGGTTTTAGATGCTAGAGAGTGAGGGGGAGGAAGTTTGATTTTAGGGAGAGGGATGTTCATGGAAAAGATAGATGAGGAGATTGTAACAGAGTACTGCAGAGATGAGAAGCAGTTAGTATGGGGATTAGTGGGATCTCTATGGACAGGTGGTAATGGAGTAGTACAGGATGTAAGATAGAGGAGGAGATTGTAATAGAGTACTGCAGAGATGAGAAGCAGTTAGTATGGCGATTAGTGGGATCTCTATGGACAGGCGGTAATGGAGTAGTACAGGATGTAACAATGAGAAGGAGAAGTAATGGAGGTAAGAGGAAAATGGAGAGGGTTGCAATAGCCATGGCCTAAGTTGGAGACGTAGGACTGGGATGGAGTGAGGAGTGGGTAAGGAACTAGGAAAAGTAAGCTGTTGGACCTGTTAGAGAGTTGAAGTAAAATGTATGTGAAATAACCTGTAGGGGGAGTAGGGGAAATATAGAAAGAAGGAGGATTTGCAGCAGACTAAACTATGAAGTGACAAGTAGGGGAGGGTAAGGTGTTTAGAATGTTATAGCAGACAGGAAGGGGTGGAGTTAGGGGAGGAAGGGATTAGGAGGTTAGGTATAAAGGTAATGATATGGGGGGTGGGAGGGGAGCAAACGGAGCAGGATTGGCTAGGAGAGTCACAGCAAGAAACAATCAGCAGGCCAGGAAGGAAAGAGTAAGGAGCACACGGTGACAGTCAGCAGGTAAGTAGAAGAGGTGGGGAGGTGTAGACAGAGAAGGAAGAGATGTAATAGTGAGGTATACACAGGTATTTGCTGTAAGATAAAAACAGTTAAAAGGAAACCACAAACAGAAAAACAAAAAGAGTATAGCTAACTAAGAGAGAGTTGACACTAGGGTAGTAACTAACTTATAGATGGCAGAGGGAGACAGAGACAAGTTTTCTAAACAGGTGAGTATGAGGGAGGCTCTCAGTGGTATGCAGGTATCCTGTACAGTAGACAAAGTAAGACTACTTTGTGGTATGAGCTTAAAACATACTTTTAGTGTAAACTGGCTATACAATAGGGCACAGGTGTAATTCCAGGAGTTGGAGCAGTATCAGTAAAGGTAGATGCAGTCTTGAGGGAATACACTTTGCTTTAAAACTTTTAGTGTAAACTGGCTATACAATAGAGCACAGGCATAATTCCAGGAGTTTGAACAGTATCAGTAAAGGTAGATGCAGTCTTGAGGGAATACACTTTGCTTTAAAACCAAAGTCCCACGAATAAGTTGCAACAGCATACAAAGCTCTTCCAGGTGAAATAAATGCAGTTTTCATGCTGAGTACAAGTGAAAAGCTGTTTGCATCAGTAGTATTAGGGACATGCATACCGCTGACATGAAGCCACAGACTAGTAGGAAGAGGAAAACAAGGCCAGATAACTGTACGTCCAAGAGGTACTGCTTCTTATATTATTTTTTAAGTTCTGTTTTAGTACAGGACTATATCCCATGTCACAATATATGTTTGCCATTCACATCAGTAATCTTACGCTCTTTAAAGTATGTAGTAAGCAATGCTATAAATCAATACCATTAAGGAAGGTAAAGCAGCTATTGCTTCAAGTAAAATACCATTTATTCATGACATATTTATAATTGCTGACTTAGAAATCACTGAGGTTTATTTACAGTCTCCTGAAGCTGTATATACAAGTAATAATTTGCTGTTAAGAATCACTTCATTTTATATTTACTGTATTCAAATACCTTCAATACCCAATAAGCAATCCTCTATGAAATAATATATATATGTAGACTGGCAACTGAAACTATGCCATTTTGTGTTTAGGGATTCTTTCTAACTAGAGCATGAACTGAAATGACAAACACTTTGACAACTGAAACCACTGATACCTTATTGCATTATGAGAGAGTTTCTGGTTCAGATGATTTTAAGTAAATGTAAATGGCAATAAGCTACCCAGACTCAGACCATATAACGGTCTGCTTAGTCACTTTACAAAGGCTAAATCTGAGCTGTCTGGTTGTTTAGCATATAAATCTTGCTTGAAGATGGGCTGAAAAGATCTCTCTCCAGCCTGATGCTTTTGTAATGATGTTTACAATTAAACAAGGATGTTTTGACAGAGACTCAATATCAGATTTGCAAGAGAAAGTACTTATTTGGTAACATTCCATGACTGCACATGGATGTGTAGTGCACAAAAGACACGATCAGATACTTCTATATCAAGCTTTTACTCCAAAATAAAGTCCCAGTCATAGTCACAACTCCCATTTCAGAACTGATAGTATCCGGTGCCAAACTTAAGGATAGGCAAAGTAGGAGGCTGCCTAGGGTTTCATTCTTCTAGGCAGTGCATTGTTACATATTAGTTTTTAAGTACTCATATGTGAAATCTGCTTACGTGTCTGACAGATTTACAGAAACACAACAAAACCTACCACCTAGCATGACAATTTCCTCATCTCCAGCATTGCACAGTTCGCTAGAAATGTAATGCCTAATAATTATTCCAACACCATTAAGGCCTTGTATCACAAAGAGTATGAAAATAGCCTGCCACACTAAACAGCTATTGTTGGGTTTAGTTATTGTTATTAGCGCAACTGATGTTTACCTTCTGTTGTTGTGAGGGTCCTGTGAGCAATACCGGCAACATTGGTGCACTATAGTTGTACATCTTTCCTTAATTTCTTTTCAGTTCTATTGGCATGCAGATGAGGAGCATTGACACACACACACATACACACACACACACACACACACACACACACACACACACACACACACACACACACACACATATTGTTTAACTTCTTGGGGCAGAAGAGTGACTGAGACTTTTGGGATTCTTGAGAAGGGACCACAAGCTTCACAAGTTCTCAAATAGAAGCCCACCAAAAAGACAGAGACACAGACAAAGAACTTTCTTGCACTCCGTGTCCTCTCTTCTGCTGTCGGGTAAGTAATGGGTAGTATTAGTATATTTAAAAATCTATTTGTAATTAAGAAATTTGGAAAGTGCTTAGTAGAGTGGGGTTATGGGTAATGTCAGTATGTTAGCAAATCTGTTTTATGCTGCCATAGTGGTCCTAATGTCTTTAAACTAGATGACTACAAAAATCATCAGCATTTTGCCCTAAATGCTGATGGTAAATAGGAAGATGCAAGTCAAAATGATCACCCTTGAGATGATGTTGGAAAAAAAGATTCAGTGGGCAGTTAAGCCAGTAACTGTAGTAGTCCTAGTAATCTGTCTGTCTGTCTGCCTGACCGTTGTTCAAGAAGCATATGAAATGGCACTTCTGTTCCACATCCTACTTTCTTGCCTCGGGTGCTGCAACTTTTGTGGTGATTTATCTGGAGAAGCACAACATTTCCAAATGGCAAACCTATACCTTATCATCTTCAGTGTGCTGAGAGCAACTTTTTCACCTTAAAAGGTGAACGCAGATATCACCTTTCACATAGTAGTGATGGTGCTTCTTATCACAAACACCTTAAGTGTAAATTATTATAAAGCACCACTTAAGATTTATACTATACATTTGCAACAAAATCTACATTTAATGTGTGCCTTCCCTACTCACATGCCATATTCTTCTTTTAGTTTTGCTCTGTTTACATTTTCTTCATTTTATTTTCCATTTACGACTGGAATTTGTCCTTACAGATTTTGATTTTAATATTTAACCAGATGACGTCTGAGTTTCTGTCTAGTTCACCTAACCACAAACATTTAGAAGGTGACTCTGTTTGCACAACTACTTTACGTCCTAGACTTCTGATGGTAGTTTCAACTGAGTGCATTTAAATGTGAAGATTCCTTGAGGGTTTACAAAAATGCAGGCAAGCATTTGAAATTAAAGCAGTAGTTGTTTAAAGTAAATTCTTGAACTGCCACCCATTGTGCATAATGTAATTGTTCCTACCAAGTTTACAATTTTTCATGATTGATCTCACAAATAGATGACTTTTTAAAAATATAGGTCCCACGTTAGAATGTGCAGAAGAATATTTAAGCATTATGTCTTTATCTTAAAATGACCAGTGCATTCAAGACTGAAGGATTATTTTCTAACCACCATCCACTGCAGTGATGAGCAAAATGAACAATTTGTCCTCAGTAGCAGGGAATTAGTAGAAATAGGAACAAACATCAATACTAAAATGAAAAGTTAACAACAGGAACCCAGTGGAGCAGAAGACAAGCAGCTTAAAAGTAACCAGCAATATTTATTTCAAAATGTAAGCACTTTCGCAATGGTCAACACTACTTCCTCAGACATAACAACAAATTTAAATGCAACCATAAATACAAATTCAAAAATTAATTAACCAATGAATGGGCGCAATATTCCCCCCAAGAGATGTTCATTAGTATTGCAATGAAATTTAAAGGGCTATCACTAGAATACATTTAGTCACATCATCATTTCAAGTTTCTAGACTTCAACACGGGTTCATGGGGACACAGTCATTCAATCCATAACCCCTATGAGCCCCTGATCTAAGTATTCACTGAAGTACCACATTTTCAGTCATATTAATGGGGTTCCCAAGTCTAACATTTTCTGGTAGGACATATAAAACTTGGAAAAGGAATGTGTGTTGATCCCCCTGCATACTTGGGAACCCTATTAATAGGACGGAAAATGTGGAACTTCAGTGAATACTGAGATCAGGGGCTCATAAGGGTTATGGGTTGAATGACTGTGTCCCCCATAAACCCGTGTTGAAGTCTAGAAACCTGAAATGATGATGTGACTAAATGTATTCTAGTAATAGCCCTTTAAATTTCATTGCAATACTAATGAACAGCTCTTGGAGGGAATATTGCGCCCATTGATTGGTTAATTAATTTCTGAATTTGTATTTCTGGTTGCATTTTAAACTTGTTATGTCTGAGGAAGTGGTGTTGACCATCGTGACAGCACTTACATTTTGAAGTAAATACTGCTGATTAATTTTAAGCTGCTTATCTTCTGCTCCACTGGATTCCTGTTGTTGATTTTTACATATTTGTGGATTTACTGACTTAATTGGTGATTTTCTGTGTAAAATTAAAAGTTATTTATTTATTTATTATTTATTTGACATTTGTTGACCGAGATAGTCCGACTGAGCTTGCACCCTTTTTCAGCGGAGGCCAGAGGAGCACCCACAGTACAATTAAGCAAATAAAAATACACCGGATTGATGTGAAAATACAGTAAAATACAATAAAATGTATACAATAAAAATGTTAAGCAAATGACCGTAACTGTACAGGAAGAAATTTCAACAAAAGAGACATTTCTAAGTAGCATATAGTGAGGCAAGTAGTGACAACAAAGTGAAGAAAAATACAAAAGAATTGTCTTCAGTGGTCAATTATGCAATTCATAGCAGTCTATAATACAAGTTACAGTGGGTTTGCTGATTTAGTAGGTAAGGTAGTAGAAGGTAGGATGCCAGCTGAAGAGTACCAGAAACTAGGAAGTGAAGAAGCATAGAGAGTAGTAGTTGTTTCTCACTGTAATATACAGGAGGTTAGTTTAGACAGCATAATGGGAGAAAAGGGAGGAAAGGAGAAGATAATGGAGGAGAAAGGGGAGGGTTTAAGTTGGATGATTGCAGTGACAAGTCCAGGTGTTGTATGGGTAATTTTTGAGAGTTTACTTGCATTCATGGATATGGAAAATATTTCTGAGGGTCGAGGGAAGCTTATTCCATGAAAGAGCTGGAAAATAGCTGTACAGGTTTTGCCCAATAGATTTTTTTTTTAGGTTTGTGAATCTGCAAGAGACATTGGTATGAGCTTCTTAGGGGGTATGGGGAGTTATAGAAGGAGACAAGGGAGGATATGCTAGGGCAGGATGATGGTTTGTTCAGGATAGAGTGGATGATGAGAAGTTGAATAAATAAGAGCTGGTTAGGAAACTCTAGCCAGGTGAGTGTTTAGAGAAGTGGTGTGATTTTGTAGGCAGATTAGTTGCAAATCTAGCTACTTTGTCGTAAGTGGGTTTCAGTTTGGAAAGTAGAGAGGACTGTAAGTTAGTTAAGATCTGAGAGCTTTGGTTTCTATATAGTAGGCCAAGTTTTCTTGATACAGTGATGCACATGGAGGGTGAATAGTTGGTAATCTATGATTGCTCCAAGGAGTTTAGTGTGGGGTCTAGCTGAGATCGTAGTGTTGTTAAGGGAAGAGATGGCGAATGAGGCTTTTAGATGGTAGAGAGATCTGGGGAGAAAGAGAAGACATTTGATCTTGTTTGGGTTTAGTATGAGTTGGTTGTTAGTAAGCCATGTTTCAGTGAGGTTAAAGGATGTTTGTGTTAGGTGAGCAGGTCAGAGGGGTTGTCCTCAGTGGTGATGATAGTGGAGTCATCAGCTTACTGAATGAGAGGACAGAATGTGTGAAGTTGGTTAGTAAAGATGTTAAAAAGAAAGGGGCATAGAACTGAGCCTTGTGGGATGCTCATTTTGATGGACAGGAAGGGAGATAGAGCAGAGATCCATCTGACCGATTGCTGTCTGTTAGTAAGGTAGCTGGTAATTCCAGAGATAGTTAAAGGGGAGAGGTTTAGTTGAGAAAGCTTGGAGAGTAGGAGGGGTGGGAGACAGTGTCAAAGGCTTTGGAGAGATTTAAGAAGAGGCAGGACACTCTAGTTTATTATTGTTTCTGGCTAGGGAGATGGAGTCAGTAAAGGAAATGAGAGTGGTAGTGGTGCTGTGGTGGGGGCAGAAGCCATGCTGGGTAGGGGTGATGAGGTTTTTTTGAGTGAGATATGCCAGTGATCGTTTGTGTACACAATGCTTGAGAATTTTAGAGAGGGGAGAAAATATGGAAATACGTAAATAATTAGGGAGCTCTACAGAATTTCCACCTTTGTGGATAGGTATGATGTGGAATTTCTTCCAAAAAGTAGGGACAGTGGATTCAGTAACTGAGCAATTAATGAAGGATGGAGACTGGGTATGCTATGGAGTTAGCAGCAGCCTTTAGAATGTGATGTGGCAAGTTGTCAGGTGATGGGCAACATGGTTTTAGTTTGAGAAGAAGATTTTTAATGTAGCTAGTTGTAATGGGATTTAGTGAGAAAGGGCAGTTTTGAGGTAGGAGGTAAGGGTTTGGTTTGGCTGGAAACCAGCATAAGTTTGCTGATGGTATAGATGAAGTAAGAATTGAAAATTGAAGAAGTTTCTTGGGTGAATTACTAGGGCAGGGGTTAGGAGTTGTGGGATTTCCAGAGGTAGAGAATTTGGTTGAGAGTATTCCAGATTTTTGGGGGATTTCTAGGTTCTGTGATTTGGGGTGTGTGGTAGAAGTTTTTTTTGTCGGTTTATGTGTTTTTTTGGCCATGTTTCTGGGTTCATTATACACTTGAAAGTGTGTGTGAGATTTTGTCTTAGTCCAGAGTTTCCCTGCAGAATCTCTGTTTTGGATGAGAGACCTGGGTTACTACCTTTCCAAATGGCCAAAGTGGGACATTTTTGGAACAAATGTCAGATTTTGCAGGGCAAAACATACCCACGGCCAGTACAAAGGACAGAATTTCACTTTTTTGCCTAAATAAAAATGTATTCTTGTAGCATTTTAGTTGCTTATTCTGTCTTATAACATTTAGGTGTTTCCGATACAGAATAACTGTTTTATGCAACTATTACATAAAATATAGGAAATATGTTTGTCCTAAAATCTCAGGACATATGCAATTTTTTCGATTTCTTTGCAGGATACAACTGCACAAAAAGGGACTGTCCCTCGCAAAGTGGGGCAGGTGGTAACCCTATGAGAGACTGGGTTGAGTAGGTGAGCCAAGGGGACCAACTAGATTTAACTCTGACAGTTCTGAGAGGTGCTAGAGAGTTTAGAGTATTTAGGAATATGGAGTTGAACTGAAGAACAGTTTCATCGAAAGGGAGTGAGAAAAGGAAGGAGCACTCAATTGCAGAGAGACAGTTATTAAAAATATCAGGGTTGAAGTTGTTTAGCTTCTGGCATTCCTTAAATGTATATGGTCTAGAGAGGAGGGGGGAGAATCTATGGATATGTATAGGGGAGTGGTCACTAATTGCAGAAATTAAAATAAGCAGAATATGGGGATGATCTGCACATGTGCTTAGAAAGGTCTGAAGGAGAGAATGGGATTGATCAGCATGTCCGAACAGGAATGCCTGAGAGCCCTGAGAGAACTGGAAATAATATACATATTAATGTGCAAAGTGCTTACGACAGCAGAACCAAGTTTAGTTTTAGTACGAAAGGCTTGAACTGACATGTGTGCCCTAATGTTGTTACTGTAGTGCTATTTATTTAAGTATTAGAGAAAAGATGATCCTGTAACCATTATTTACTGCTTTGTACTGGGCTCCCTATCTGAACTACTTCAGGTCTGTTTAAACTGTGTTTCAGCTTGTTCCTGCTCCTTTGTATATGTACCTTTACATTAAACTCAGGTTTAGTCTCTTATCCCTGCAGTACTACACACATGAGCAAAAAAGGGCTGTTGTTTAGTTTTAAAATTCAAATTTGGTGCCAACCCTGGACTCAGCTGATCATTGATAGCTGTCACACTTATTATCTGCAAATGATACAGCTCATGTAGCATCATGCAGTAAGATTGTTCTGCCCGTTGCCTTACTCATGTAACCAAGCACCTGTAATGCAGTGATATGTCCTACGAGACTTAATCCTGTTAGTAGATTGATTACCCTGCTGTGATTTATGATTTAATATTCTTGCTGGCATTGATTGCTGCTGATGCTGCTGTGATTCCCTACTTATTCTGCTACTAATTTTATAGATGTTATTATATTACACTCAGCAGGCTTAAATATAATTCCTTAACATGATATCTGTAATTTATGCCTGACAGTATAACATGCCAATGCCTGGATGTTTATAAACATGTTAACAGAACTTATCAGATCGTAGGAAACATTGTGATGTCCTTTTTTATTTTTTAAGGACTGCAATAGCTTTATAAATGTTTTGCTTTTGTAGCTCACTGAACATGTTGTGCTATGTTTTTTGCAGTATGCAATGTCTGGAGTGTATATCCATGTATATTTGTAAGAGACTGTGCATGTGTGTGTGTGTGTGTGTGTGTGTGTGTGTGTGTGTGTGTGTGTGTGTGTGTGTGTGTGTGTGTGTGTGTGTGTGTGAGAGAGAGAGAGAGAGAGAGAGAAAGATAAAAGATGGCACTTATACAGCAGGGAATAAGCTAGCCCTGGAATTCAGAAACCATTTTGTGTCATAGGAGCCAATTTTGCCAAATGAGTGACCACACACCTGCTGTGGGAAATTCTAAGTCACACCTAACTGAAATGATCAGTGGACTAAAGACCCTCAGATACAAAGGCAAGCTGTAAGCTCTGTCTCTGTACTTTATCTCTAATAGACTACTGCATGGTGACTTATATCTAACATGCTATTCTGTTTTGGAACCAACCCTCCACCTCAACAAAACAAATGGCTCCACAAACACTTGAACAAAACACTGGATTTTCAGTCAAAAATAAATAAGATCAGTGGAGGGACATTTTTATTAATCAATGCTTCTTGAATCTCTGAAATAATCTTCCGTTACATATACAATAGAGTCATGCTCTTGCTTCTTTTAAGGCAAACCTTGACGATTGGATAGGTTCCTGCAAATACACCCTTGGCCTAACTTGTTTTTCCATCCTGGACTCAGGAAGTGCCTTATGAGGGTGGGTGTTTGTGGTTCATGGACTGATTCTGTCTTATTAATTCAATGAATATGAGGGAAAGGAGTTGAAGAGGGAACTGGGAGATCTTAGGGAATACAAAATACAAGCGCCAAGTGGGTTGTTTCCAAAGCTCCTCAGTAATCTGATGTGCTAACAGATCACTTGTTAGAGGACTTCAGCAGATCACAAACCACCACAGAAATACCTTAGGACTAGAGGGCTGCAAGTGTGATACCCTTGTAAAGTGGGGAGCAGGAAAAATCAATGGAATCACCTACCATGTAGTCAATCTGCAATGCTAAAGAAGCTAATGAAAAGACAGATAGTAGTCCTAGAAGACGGAAAAAAAAAAAAAAGTTGGCCAAAGTTGAGGACCAAAAAAAAATTGTAATAATAATTTCAGCTAATGCAAAAAGCTATTATGTTTCTATGGTTATAGAATGAATTGTCACCATGTTAAATGTTCAACACAAAAAAAATTCAAACGAAACATGTTGACAGTTCATCATATCAACAATACAAATTACCGACACCTGATACATTGAAAAAGGAAAGAAATTGCCTTTTCCTAAATTCTACCCATAACCTTACTAACCATTCAGCTCAAATTTGTCTGAATAGTGGTAGTGTTTCAGAAGCCCCCAGCTCCACCTTAGCAATGCTTGCTAATCCTAACCCTACTCCTGCCCCTAACACTGTCTAAATGTGCAACTTTCCTTAAAAAAAAATTCTATGAAACAACCACTACATAAGACATATCTGACACACCACAAACACATGCATATGCAAGCACACACACTCACTTACACAACGTTAAATCTTTCCCTTTCCAGACCTTAACCTTAACAAACACAAACTCACAAAAACACGCTTAACCTACCCCCTTACAAAAAAACCCTTACCTTAAATCTAACACATTTACACATTAACAAACTCCCAGTCCTACCACAAAGCCAATTACCTTAGTTGACCAGCAGGAAGTCAACTGATCTGCTGTTCACACAAATGGCCTTTTGCACAAAAACACTCTACAGTTTGCTTAGTCAAACACAGGTGTCAAGCAAGTGAACTGTAACTCTTTGCATGCAACAGCGCTTTCCTTTCTTAACCATAGAAATACTAGCAAAGGGATATGTTAGCTCCTTGTTACAGTTCCTAATCTTTGAAATCATTCAAACTGTAATCTTAATCAGTTGCTTAAATGACTATTGGCACTTGTTTTCAAAAAACAACAGTCAAGCGATTGTACTACTTACTTCCAGAGACTAGTTAACACCTCTTCTATTACCAATTACCCTTGTGCTTGGGGTAGCTGCCACATTCACTCCACTGTAGCTACAGCATTGTGCCCTGCACAACTTGATTCTGAGAAAGCTGAAAGGTTTCAGGCTAGAGCAAAGCCTGATTAACTGGATTGTTGTTTAGGTAAAGCATATGGCTGAAAAGGACAATCACTGAAAATAGAAAGTAGTTAATGGGAACTGTGTGAGCTGGTCATGGGCTCAGATTTATTTATTAAGTCTGTTTTATAGCACAGCACAGTGAATATTCTATGATTACCACTACATAGCCCCTGAACTTCTTTGGTTCATTTAGCTAGTGTTACCTTAATGGGGGGATCAGTTCCTTTAAATGTCTTTGAGCAATTTGGAGCTGTAAACTTTTTGCTAGAGAAACTTATGGAATCTTGTTAAAGTACAAAAGTCTGAAAGAGAAACTAGCAATAAGATCTCTGAATCCAGTATCTTACTGTGAAGTATGTGACTACTGTGAAACTTGTGAGCTTTTTGAATGCATCATGTAAGGTAAAAGACTGATTTTTATCTTACAAAGAGAACTGTTATGGATGCCTTTGAAAACAGCTGCTCTGCACTGGAAAGTTCAGCCAGTACTTTATGCATGAGTGTTTGCAGAGACTGAAGGCTTCTTGAAGGGGCTGTAAAGTACTTTGGATATAGTTTCATAGTTTAGTACTAAGCTAACTGCCCTTGAAAGCCATTTTAAGCCTAGCCAATTATCCCTTGTGAGATTCAAACACTGCACCTTATGTTTGTAAGGCAAACACCTTAAGCATTAGGCCACCCTCCTAACCCATATTATTTCCTGATAACAATGTATCATGCTTAAACTTATGAGCCTTGTTTACAATGTGGTATATTCAATGCATTAAGTGCTGAAGGCCAATAAACAAGTACTGTTTCCCAGCTTATATACCACAAACTCTAGACTTGCAGGTATTACATTAAGTAAGATATAAAGCACAACACTGAATCAATATCTGGCGGAAAACACTTTAATAAAACAAAAAAACAAAACGAGCGCTTTCGCAACTGATGTTGCTACTTCAGATCTAATGTTACACATGGATCACAGCATTTAAATATAGACCAATCAAACCCATTAATTAAATCCAATCAATGTTTTAAAGCCCTAGATCTCAAAGCTGGTTTTAAGGGGAAATTACCATTAAGCCCCTTACCTCTATTCTCAGCAAGAATGTACATCCATTTAATTTCTAAACATTCAATATGTGTTTTTATATCCCCACTCTATTTAAGACGTCCTGTAAGGTAAATAATAAGTTACATGCTCACAGTATGCACCCAAAAAGGACTAAGATGAACATTATGAGGGGACTTTTTTTAGGTCAGCAAGACTACATAACAAGGATAGTGACATGTATACCTCCTTTGATGCCCTGGCAGATGAGTACAAACAGAGGGGCTATACTGATTTTGATATTGGGTTGGCACAGAATGATGTTGTCTCCCGACCCTATTTTAGTATCAGTGATACTGATGTATATGCAAGGGAAACAGTGCATGATCATCTTAGGATGTCAATTACATAGTCAATGGATGTCAATCCTATATGTGATATTATTAAGAAACATTGGAAGGTTCTAACGTCCGACCCAAAGTATAGAGATATTCTTGATGGACAACCACGGTTTGTTTTCAAAAATAATGTATCTCTAAACAAATTGCTTTGTTATAAACCCCTCACTGTTAGTCATCCTGGTCAGGAAGTACTGAGAGACAGATATGAGACTTAATACTTTTTTGCACCCAATAAGTGAACATTTGTATACTTTTAAAGTATCTGCTAATTGAAGAAGTAGCAATTTGGTGTACCTGGCTGTGTGTGAAATTTGTGGTTCCCATTATGTTGGTATGACCACTAGACACCTTAGGCATTGTATTAAAGAACATATTTATGCCATTAATAAAAGAGATACAAGGAATGCTCTGGCTAGACATGTGGGGAAAGAAGGAGGGACACATACATTTAAATTTATGGTTTTAGAAATGAGAAGGTTATCAAAAAGAGGAGATGATTTTACATTTATGGTATTCAAATACCATCAATAGCTAATAAGCAATTGTCTGTGAAATAATATATCCATAGATTGGCAACTGAAACTATGCCATGCTGTGTTTTGAGATTCTTTCTATCCAGAGCATCAACTGAAATTACTTTATTGACAATTGAAACCATTGATATCTTATTGTATTATGAGATATTTTCTGGTTCAGATTATTTTAAACAAATGTAAATGGCAAATAGCTACCCAAATTCAGACCATATACAGGCTAAGCATTAGATCTCTGGCTAGTCACTATGCAAAGGTTAAATCTGAGCTGTTCGGTTGGCAGTGGCGGCTGGTGACTTCAAATCAAAGGGGGGCTGCAGGAGACAGCTGAATGGGTGGGGTCAATGGGAAGGGGTGCGGCCAGCTAGAAAGGGGAGGAGCTATGCTCAAAACCACAAAAAATAAATATACTGCCCTGGGTGCCAAACCGTCATTATGAGAGTCCAATCAAGACAAAATGAAGTGTAGAAGAATAAAAATATCTCAATGCATTGGCTGCATGACAGCTTAATATCTAGATGGAAACAAAAAAGGTTGTGAGGCATGAAAAAATAAATTACTGTTTTAAATACATTAATGGAATGCCAGTCAAAATCAAGTATAAGAAAAACAAGCAGCACTCAACTCAAACCACTTCTTGCACTGCAGTTCTAATTATAATTTATGTTCAGCTTTATTAAAGTACCAAGTAACATGCTGAAAGTAGAAATATCTGATGCCCCCACTTGTAAAAATGTTCCTTATCCAAAAAAAGACCTGCTGCCTGACATCTACTTGTTTCATGGGGAAAACATGATCAAAGTAAAAAATGAAAAGCAAACAAGAAATAAGCTCAAGATACATTGCTTAAAAGGATTACTGTACAGGTTATGGACCACACTAAAAGGATTACTGTACAGGTTATGGACCACACGATTGGCATTCTGTTTACAGGTAAAGCCTGCAGAGATGACTGGAAGTCTCCAAGTGTAATGAGACTCTTAAAATAATGTAATCCTGTCCTTTATTACAAATACTGGCATATGCATTTCAATAACTAGATAATGTATAAGCCTTGGGTAAGTATTCTCTACATGGCAACAGAAAGGCTTTCAATGTTGGCAATTCTTTAACAGTATGCTTATTAAAGCTTACTTGCATCTTGCAATCTCAGCCAAGCTTACCTAATGGTCATTAAAGTATTGCTACTTAAACACAGAGCAACAGGCACTTTGAGTAATAAGCATAAATCAACAGTACAAAATATGACAGAAACCAGACCAAAATCAAGGACAGATGAAAAGCCACTCTAGTACTTGTGTCTACCTTGGATGGGGAGGAATACTCTGCACATTTACACTGCATAACTACTCCTTGCCTTGCTTCGACACATCCAGAGTCACTACATGGGGGAGTGGGGTGCAACAAGTATGTCACAGTTTGAAATGTCTCTGGCTGACTTGTGATGGCCCTGACACATTTGTCATACCTCTCAACCTCAGAGCAAGAAATCTGGACAAAGCCATACAAAGAAATGGGACAAAGGCCCAAAAATAAGGACATTTTTTAAAATATTGCTCTTATAAACTTAGAAAGATAACAGAGGTCTTGCATTAGTATGAATTTTCTGAATGGTATGAAATTTGAAACTCAAATGTCTGTCATTATTTTCTAACTTCAGTCTTTAATGATTTGTCACTAATTTGCCAAAAAAACACAATTTTATGAAAAATGGACCAAAAATGTGATGTAAAAATATAAAATAGCAACACAATACAGCTGGGAACCTGTCAAAGAAGGGATACTTTAATATTAGTACTGCTAACTTGAGCAGCTGACAAAATAAAATAATCTACACGCATTTCTGAAATAAAAGTAATCTAACTGATTATTACAGTTATTTCTTAATTATAAACCCTCCATGTTTTTTTCCAAAATTGCTATTTTGTGGAGGGATCATTAGGGGAAGAGCAACATTTTGAGCCAAAATCAGGGACAGTTGAGAGGGTTGGCTATGCCTAATTCTATAAAGCAATTTATTTGCATGTACCTCTCAACCTGTTAATGCAATAAATCTGGACAAGGCCAAATATATTGGGGGAACATATAAACAGTACTAAAAATAGCTCTTGTATAAACTGAGACAGTTGATAGAACAGGTCTTACTTTAGCATGCATTTTTCTGAAGGTTATGAAGTCTGGAACTCAGAGTGTCATTATTTAGTGACTTAATTCCTAAATGATTTGCCAGAAAACCACAAATTTTATGAGGAACAAACCAAAAATAAGAAGCAAAAATCTATTCATTCTTTGAAAATCTGGACAGTTGGGAGGTATGGTTCAGCTGGGGCTGCCTAAGTTTGCCGCCCTTCCCCCTCACAAAACCATGGTCGAATGGAGCCACCCCCTGCAGCCATTCCAATGATCCATTACTTGGCTATTTCACTCCATTTACCATAAACACTAATGTGCATACTGATTTACTTCTATGATGATTTGAACTTCATTTGAAAGTTTTATTTTGCATTTTACAGCACAAACACTGAGACATCTGCTAAACAAACTTGGCATTAAAACTTCTCTGCCATTGAAACTCGCATTCATTGAAACAACATTGAAACCCACATTCAAAGAAAATACATTTTACCCGTGGCAGATAAAGATTAATTCTGGGCTGTTTTCAAATCATAGGCCCCTTGCATATGAAACATACATGTGCTCTTTGATACACCTTCCTATTGCTTTGAACATTTTTCCAGTAAACAATGAAACAAAACGCATGCACCAATGACAAAATTGCCCAATTCAGAACATTTCCATCATAAAAGTCTACTCAAACTTCTACAGTCCACTATTATCAGTAAATATGCACAATTCTACAGTCCACCATTATCAGTAAATATGCACAATCTCTGAAGTAGTAAAAAAGTCATCTAAATAATTCCACGTTAAATAAATCTGTAATGAAGAGGTTGCTGCTAGCAATCACCTTTATATTTCATGGTTTCATCGAAAAATAAGGTGTCTGATGCCCCTGAGGAATAAATTGCCTAAATTACATTAAAAATAAGCTAGTAATATTGCAATAGGAAATGGATGGCAAACTGATAACAGGCTCATAGTTAGTATCTTAACTTTCAGTACGGCAGCATCCACCCCTTATGGGAGTAGAACCAACAACCTTCTGCATCAAAAGCAAGTACACAACCTGTTGTGCTATTAGCAATGCGAGCTGACTTAGCATAATCAGCACTAAACTTCTCTTTCCCTGCAGCTCTCAGCTCCTTGTAAAATCTACTCAATACTCAACTGCATCTCAACTTTGCAGCACAAGAAATCTGGAAAAAGCCAAATTTATTGGGGTGTGTCAAAAGGGCAAAAACCAGGGACACATTAAACATTGCTTGTATAATCTTGGAAAGCTGCTAGAATAAAATGCTGTGTTACCACCATACATTTTACTGCCAAGGTCCCTGTGCAAAAGAGTCAGAACAACATACCACTATGCCAAATCACTTGCTTTGTGAAAGAAAAATGCTGTGTTACCACCATACATTTTACTGCCAAGGTCCCTGTGCAAAACAGTCAGAGCAACATACCACTACACCAAATCAGCTGCTTTGTGAAAGAGAGGAAGACTGAAACTTAAATGGCTATCATTTAATGAATTCAGTTCTCACCATAGCTGTCAACCTCTTAGCACAAAACACCTGGACAAACCCAGTAATGAGAGAATACAGCCCTCAAACATATTCAGTGAATTCAGTTCTTGCCATAGCTGTCAACCTTAGCACAAAAACCTGGACAAAGCCAATAACAGGGTAATACAGTCCCAAAAATAAGGACAAATTTCAAGTAGTCATCTTATAAACTTAGAAAATTGCTATAATAAAAGGTTGTGTTACTATATATTTATTGCTAGAATAAAAAGTTGTTTTACTATGTATTTTCTGAAGAATATGAAGTCTGAAATTCAAATGCCTGTCAATTTTACTTCTGACGGAACAAAAACAATTTTCAGCAGAGGCCCAGGGAGAAATACTGTAGACACATGTCTTTGTAAAATGGCAGGACACCAGAGCAAATCCACACAAACACAGGGATACGATGCAGACTCCACACAGAAGGCACCCAGCCAAGAATCAAGCCAGAAAACCTATCGCTGTGAGGGAACAATACTGCCACTGCACCATCAAATATGTAAGGAATTAAACATTCAGAAACCTGAAGTCTGAAATTCAAATGCCTGTCAATTTTATTTAACATTTGTTAGTCAGGACAGTCTGACTTGGAACAAAAAAACAATTTTCAGCAGAAGCCCAGGAAGAAATAATGCAGACATGTCTTTGTAACATGGGAGGACACAAAAGCAAATCCACACAAACACAGGGAGAAGATACAGACCCCACAAAGACGGCACCCCAGCCAAGAATCAAACCTGAGAACCTGCAGCTGTGAGGCAACAATGCTACTACTGCACCATCAAATATCAAGCATTGCAACATTTACAAACCACAGATATTATTAAGAACAGATCAGATCAAATATGAGGCAAAAATCTGCAATTTTTTTACAAATGGTGGTGGGTAGGGAATTCAGGTCTTTAACACCTGCATACAAGGTACAGGGTTCAAGCCTGAGGTATTCCCTACCACACCGCCATGAGTCTAACCACCAGTATATTGCACATGGGGCATTTTTCACACACACACACACACACACACACACACCTTGTAGCAAATCCCTGTCCACACACTTACCTGTAGTAGATCTTTCCCTGTAGCAAACCACCATAAATCCCTATCCGAGTAAGCTACGAAAACCCGTGCAAATCCACACCAGACCCTGCCCATCGTGAGATCTTCCCCTGACGGGACTGCAGCAAACTCCAGACTGCTGACGTTGCAGTCCGACCCCGACGTGAGTTCCAGGACAGTCTATGCAGTTTAAAACTGCATAGACTTCTGGGAGCTCCGTTATTCATGTTTCCCATTCAGGACTGCTGCTGAGACAATCTGCGCATGCTCCAGACTGTCTCAGCAGCAGTCCGGACTAGTGCGCGTGCGCGAAAGTCTGTGATTTTTTTTCTTTTTATTTCTTTATTTTTTCTTTATTTTACAGTTGAGGGGGCTGCAGTCTGACAGTCCAATAGCACGGGCCACCCCTGTCGGTTGGTTACCATATAAATCTTGCTCAAAGATGGGCTGAAAAGATCTCTGTCCAGGCTGATGCTTTTGTAATGATGTTTACAATTAAACAAGGATGTTTTGACAGAGACTCAATATCAGATTTGCAAGGGAAAGTACTTATTTTGGTAATATTTCATGACTGCACATGGGCATACAGTGCACAAAAGACAGCATCAGATGCTTCTACAACAAGTTTTACACCAAAATAAAGTCTCAGTCATAGTCACAACTCCTAGTTCAAAGCTCATAGTATCCAGTGCTGAACTTAAGGCTAGGCAAAGTAGGAGGCTGCCTAGGGTTTCATTCTTCTAGGCAGTGCATTGTTACATATTAGTGTTTTAAGTACTTGTATGTGAAATCTGCTTACATGTCTGACAGATGTACAGAAGCACAACAAAACCTAGTACCTGGCATAACAACTTCCCCAGCTCCAACCTTCACACAGTGGGCTACAAATGTAATGCCTAAAAATTATTTCAACACCATTAAAGCCTTGTATCGCAAGGAGTATGAAAATAGCCTGCCACACTAAACAGCTATTGTTGGGTTTAGTTATTGTTATTAGCACAACTTCTGGTGTTGTGAGGGTCCTGTGAGCAATATCAGCAACATTGGTGTACAATACTTGTACATCTTTCCTTAATTTCTCTTCAAGTTCTATTGGTATACAGATGAGGAGGATTGGTGCACAGACACACACACACACACACACACACACACACACACACACACACACACACACACACACACACACACACACACACACACACATTGTTTAACTTCTCAGGGCTGAAGACTGACTAGCTGGGAGTTAAGGGACCTCAAGCTTCACAAGTTCTCACATAGCAGCCCACCAAAAAGACAGAGACATAGATAAAGAACTTTCTGGCACTCTGTGTCTTCTCTTCTTCTGTCGTGTAAGTCGTGGGTAGTATTAGTATGTTTAAGAATCTATTTTTAATTAAGAAATGTGGGAAGTGCTTAGCGGAGTAGGGTTATGGGTAATGTTAGTATGTTAGCAAATCTGTTTTTTTGCTGCCATAGTGGTCCTAATGTCTTTAAACTAGATGACTACAAAATTCATCAGCATTTTGTCCCAGATGCTGATGGTAAATAGGAAGATGCAAGTCAAAATGATTCCTCTTAGGATGATATTGGAAAAAAGATGGAGTGGATAGTTAAGCCAGTAACTGCAGTAGTCCTAGTAATCTGTCTGTCTGTGCATTGTCATAAATATCTAAAATGGCACCTCTATTCAACATCCTACTCTCTTGCCTACTATCAGGTGCTGCACCTTGTGATTTATCTGGAGAAGCACAACATTCCCAAATGGCAAGCCTATATCTTAACATCTTCGGTGTACTGAGGGCAACTTTTTCCTCCTTAAAAAGTGAATACAGATACCACCTTTCACATAGCAGTGATGGTGCTTCTTATCATAAATCCCTTAAACGTGAATTATTATAAACACCATTCAAGTTTTATACTCGGCCTTTGCAACAAAATCTACTTTTAATGTGTGCCTTCCCTACTCACATGCCATATTCTTTATTTAGTTTTGCTCTGTTTACATTTTCTTCATTTTATTTTCCATTTACGACTGGAATTTGTCCTTACAGACTTTGATTTTAATATTTAACCAGATGACGTCTGAGTTTCTGTCTAGTTCACCTAACCACAAACATTTAGAAGGTGACTCTGTTTGCACAACTACTTTACATCCTAGACTTCTGATGGTAGTTTCAACTGAGTGCATTTAAGTGTGAAGATTCCTTGAGGTTTGACAAAAGGGTTGAAATTAAAGCAGTAGCCGTTTAATGTAAATTCTTGAATTGCCACCCATTGTGCATAATGTAATTGTTCTTACCGAGTTTACAATTTTTCATGATTGGTTTCACAAATACATAATCAATTCATACAGATGATTTCTTTAAAACAGTGTTCCCACTTCAGAATGTATAGAATAATATTCAAGCATCATATCCTTATTTGAAATTACCAGTGCATTCAGGTCTGGAGGATTATTGTCAAACCACTATCCACTGCAGTGATGAAATGATGCAAAATGAACAATTTTTCCTCAGTAGCAGGGAACCCCAGCATTGTTCAGTAGAAACAGGAACAAACATGTTAAAAGAGCGGCCATATTTATGATAACATCAGTACTAAAATTAAAATAAATAGAATATTGGGATGATCTGCACATGTGCATAGAAGGCTATGAAGGAGAAGATGAGATTGATTTGCAGCTCCGAACAGGAACCCCTAAGAGCCCCGAGAGAAGTGGAATAATACACACATTAGTGTACAAAGTGCTTACAATAGTGTAACCAAGTTTAGTTTTAATGTAAAAGCCATGAGCTGACAGTTCTGCCCTAATATTGTTATTGTGGTGCTGTTTATTTAAATATTAGAGAAAAGATGATATAGCATCCATTATTTAATGACTTCTACTGAGCTCCCTATCTAAACTACTACAGATCTGTTTAAACTGTGTTTCAGCTTGTTCCTGCTCCTTTGTATATGTACCTTTACATTAAACTCAGATTTAGTCTCTTATTCCTGCAGTACTATACACATGAGCAAAAAAAGGCTATTGTCTAGTTTTAAAATTCAAATTTGGTGCCAACCATGGACTCACCAGAGCTTATCATTGATAGCTGTCACACTTACTATCTGTAAATGATACAGCTCATGTAGTATTGCGCAGTTAGATTGTTCTGCTTGTTGCATTATGCATTACCATCTGGCAAAATGTAACCAAGTACCTGTAATGCAGTGATATGTCTTACAAGACTTAATCCTGTTAGTAGATTGATTACCCTGCTGTAATTTATGATTTAATATTCTTGCTGACATTGATTGCTGCTGATGCTGCTGTAATTCCCTACTTATTCTGCTACTAATTTTATAGAGGTTAGTATATTACACTCAGCAGGCCTAAATATAATTTTTTAACATGATATATGTAAGTTATGCCTGAGGGTATAGCATGCAAATGCCTAGATGTTTATAAACATGTTAGAATTCATCAGATCGTAGGAAACATTGTTATGTCCTTTTTTATCTTTCAAGGACTGCAATAGCTTTATAAATGTTTTGCTTTTGTAGCTCACTGAACATGTTGTGCTATGTTTTTTTGCAGTATGCAATGTCTGGTGTATATATCTGTGAGAGATTGTGTGTGTGTGTGCGTGTGTGTGTGTGTGTGTGTGTGTGTGTGTGTGTGTGTGTGTGTGCGTGTGCGTGTGCGTGTGCGTGTGTGTGTGTGTGTGTGTGTGTGTGTGTGTGTGTGTGCATGTGTGTGTGTGTGCATGTACATGTGCGTGTGTGTGTGTGTGTGTGTGTGTGTGTGTGTGTGTATGTGTGTGTGTTAGAGAGAGAGAGACAGAGAGAGAAAAGAGGGTAGCTTTACAGCAGAAAATAAACTAGCCCAGGAATTCAGAAACTATTTTGTGTCATAGTAGCCAGTTTTGCCAAATAAGTGGCCACACTCCTGCTGGGGGCAATTCTGGCACACGCAAGCATGACTGCAGAAAGTTAAGAAATCGTATGCAGATGGTTGTATAATCACTTGGAAATGAGCAGCATTATTAAAATGAGGGCAATAGTAGATGCAAATGAGGGCAAATATGGTGAAGTATTCTGATAAATACGGTGGAGTATTATGATAAATATGGCGGAGTATGGTGGGTAAATACGGTGGAGGTGGAGTCCCAAAGACTGCCCATACTCCGGAATAAGCTTCCCATTCATGTCAAGCAGAGCACCTCACTGGCCCTCTTCAAGAGAAATCTTGACAAGTGGATCTGTAACAGAAAGTTCACTCCAGTGATCGTTCCGTTTGCTCTAACATCGGGTGGCACAGTGCCTGGGCAATTTGTTTTTACTAGGCTTGTAAAGGTTCTAAGGTCATTAACCTAGTACACACCTATGAACCTATGAGTGAATCCAAAATGTACATAATTTGCACAAAAATATGCTACCAACAGCATTATTGACTACATTAAAATCATTGAGTTATGGGAGACAGATCATAAAACCATGTACAGGGTAGCAGATGCATTGGTTGTCTTGGGGCTGCCCATCATCTCCCTCAGTGGCACAGAGGCATCTATCCATACCTGACATATTATGTTCTCCATGACACAGAAATAATGGACAACAACCATGTGTATGGATAGAGGCATCATGCATTAACTCATCAATATGTGTCACCTTCATATGCAAGCCTATGGAATGTCTGGAGTACCTATCCTTGTGGATACAAAGGTATAGGTGGCTTTGAGAATGCTAGCTACAGGGACTATTCACTGACCAGTGGGGGACACAATTGATGTGTCCAGGTACCTGTCTCAAGGAAACACTTCTAATTCCTTGATACCATGGTACAGTATTGTGAGGGGAGTACATGGGGTTTCCATGTACCATAGAGGAGAGAAGCAATAACAAGCAGGCATTTTATGACAGAACCCACTTCTCTGAGTTATTGAGAGCCAAAGACTGCACCAACAACTGAAATAATGGTCCCAGATGGGGAGCAGAAAAAATGGTAACTCAACCATGAAAAGTTCCTCTATCATCTGCCAGATGGCCTGTAATATGCATTTTATAATAACAATATGTAATCAGCACCCCCAGGCAGTGCCCATGCCTTCCACATCTGGCACATGTGGGACTTATCAGGGGTTTGAGTAGGCTGATTTCCCACAAGACCATGTTATCAGTGATACTGGATATGCCTTGGTGCCATAGCTAATGACACCAATAAGAAACCATAGAACATGTCAGAGAATGGCAACAACAATGCCCTGTCACAGGCAAATGTCATTGTTGAACATATCTTTGTTCTGCTAAAGGCCTTCTTCCATTGGCTGGATGTATCTGTTGATGCACTGCAATGTGGACCTGGAACATGTAGTTAAATATTTGCAGTGCATGTGCAATATTACACAACATGTTGATATGCAAACAGTTACAGCAGGGCAGTGACATTCAGGAAAAGGAAATCCCAGAGTCAACAGCAGAGGTAGAGTCTGGGGGTGGAGACAACAGCAGGGGATGACTTTGCCAGTCAGAGTTCTTCTCTGTGCACTGTGGTACTGGTCAAGAGGTAGTGACTGCTCATAACTATGGCAAAGAATAGGCAGTACATAGAACATAAAACATTACACATGCAAACCTGCACTGAGGCTGTTCTGTACAATGCATAAGCTGGCCACACTGTGCATCAAACACAGGCTATGAAGGTGGCAGAGTACTACTGTCAGGCACAACTGTCAGTATATGCACAAGTTGGGAGAGACACAGTGACAAGAGTCAGCAGTGGGCAAAATGAGTATGTGGGTGTAGGGGTGAGCATTAATGGTGTGTGTGTGTGTGTGTGTGTGTGTGTGTGTGTGTGTGTGTGTGTATGTGTGCGCGTGTGCATGTGCGTGAGAGAGACACATGCAGGTGACTGAGAGGGACCTGTGGAAACTGGCCAGGGAGGGGGTGGTGTCTCTATTATCACGTGAATATGTGGAAGTGGGTGGTAGAGAGGTGCATGTGCATGTGTGTCAACAGAGATCTACCTCTCAACTGTACAGATTTTCACAGAATATTCAGATTTTGGCCTCATATTTTTGGTCCATTTTTCATAAAAGTGTGGCTTTCTGGCAAATTAGTGGTAAATCACTAAAGATTGAAGTTCAAAAATAATGACAAACATTTAAGTTTCAGAATTCATGTCCTTCAGAAAATTCATGCTAATGCAAAACCTGTTATTCTATCAACTTTCTACGTTTGTAAGAGCAAGATTTAATAATTGTCCCTATTTTTGAGCCTTTGTCCCATTTTTATTTATGGCTTTGTACAGATTCCTTGCTCTAAGTCAGTTGAGAAGTATGGATGCTGCACTGTGCTGAGGTCTGGAGGACAGGTCCAGAGTACATACAGGAGGCATATTCGCTGACTGTGACTCCCATTGGATAAAATAGAAGTTTGCCATTTTTTCAGACTTTTTATTGGCCAGATGATTAGCAGCTGATTATTTTATCTGTTTCTGAATTTCTTATGACTCTTCATATTTTTGAAATAAACAACACAAAAAGAGTGATTTTAGAATCTTTCTCACATTGATTTTGATGTGGAGAATGGCTGAAAATATTAAACATTGACAGCCGATGTGCTTAGAGTTATTTCTGAATATGAACTTCAGAATTGCAATGACAGAATGACTGATCTGTTCAGAAGAGAAAGAAGTTAATGATAATATTAATATATGGCTTTGATGAACAATATTAGTAGTTACAATATTTACTGTTGATTTTAGCATTATCTATTAAATATTGCCATAGAAGGCTGTTTCTTGAATACGGAAACGATACAATCGCTTTCTGATAGGATGGCAAAGAGGTGTGCAGCTTTTGCAGGTACACCATTGGGGAGACACCTCGGAGTGGGGAAGTGTATTTCTATTGAAAGATAGCAAACAGGAAGTGATAGAGGAAATACCCTATCGGTCAAAACATAGGCCTTCAGCTTTTAGCAATCCGCGATTGATTGAACTTTGAAGTATTGTGGAATATTGTTTTTTAACTGTTTTTTTTGATGGAATTACTTGACCAAAATTTGGATTAGTGATTGGAAGTTAGTATTCTAAAATGAAGGCACTCAGAACCGAATAATCAAGATCTGAAGAAGGCATTACGCTAAAAGAGCTTGTCCTGTCATTGAGTTGTCAGTGGATTTTTCATTAAAGATTTTATCTATCATTTGCCTGTAGTGATATGCTCCTTGTTTTCTCTGAAATTACCTAGAACATAACATATTCTTTTCTGAAAGTGGTGGCAGTGAAATTACAGACTTGTTACACAATTGTGAGCACATTTTCTTTTTTCTTCCTGTGGGTCCTGAGTATTTCACACAGTTACATAAATTTTTGCCTTTGGTCTTGTTCAGTTTTACTGCTCATAAAGATGAAAAGCTAACTGACTGTTTCACAGAATTATACATATTCAAGGCCCTTTCTGACTATTAGACAACTAGCACAAATGCTGTATGTATGGGGGATATTTTGTCTGTGGTACAGCAGCTAAGGTGGTTCTGTTCCTGCTGATCGCATACAATTCAGATGTCCACAATTTTGCAGAACATCCCTGATTTTGGCTCATATTTTTGTCCTGTCTCTTGTCGTACTTTTGATTTTTGGTAAATCATTAAGGATTGCAGTCAATAATGCTAGACGAGTCTGACATTTGTAACTGTGCAGACAATATATTTTAATGTAGCACGCATTGTTCTATATGAAAAAATGTCCCTAAATGTTCAGATTTGTCCAAAATTCTTAAACAAAGAAGGTAAGAGCTATAGCTGGGATCTGTTTTGGTGTTTCCAGCTGCACTCCTATCAGGAGGCAACAGTCTATCCTGCTGACTGGTGAATTCATCTGCTAGATTAAAATTATATCCTGATCAATGTTTTTATGGTGTGCTTCTAAGAAGAACAGGTACAGATTCTTGCCAGTTTCTCGCAGTGGGGACTCAGCATGAATAACTGTTCACACTTTATATGGAGATGTTTTATTTTAGTGTGAGATAAAGGCCTGTTATCTCTGTAACTTGATAAAATATTATTGCAAATATTCTCTTGAATGCCTTTATAACAAAAGGAAGTACTGCCAATACAGCTAGCTGGAATTTTATAAATAACTATATGTCATTTGTGAATAATGAAGTGATTTATATAAGATGTTTATGTTACAAATGTATTAGACTGTATGTCATGTGTATATCAAACTGCTGGTACAGAAGTGTATGTTGAAAAGGTATTTGCAAAGTGCTGTTTGAAATGTAACCACAGTGTGCCCTACTGGAAGAGAACAGAAATGTACATGCACTGTTATAACTGTTTAAATGTATACATGCTAACAGTGGAAACTGGAATACAGGAGGTCAACATCAGTTCAGCAGACTTCAGAAAAATAATAACTGAAATTAAATTACTTAATGGCAAGGCCATAAGAGATGGTATATTTCAGTTTTCAATGCAGCAAGAGACAGAATGTCTGTACTAGGAAACTTTCTCTATTGTCTTTAGAGTGAACTAATTACTAGTCTTGAAAGCATGAAGGAATGCAATTGTTTTATGACTTCCAGCATCTGCCAGAGATCTGCGGAGAAGCTCTTGTCTGTATATTTTCACAGGTAGATGCTAAATACTGCCAGCTTCAGCAATGGAGGCTTTAATCTGGGGACTAGAAGTCAGATAACAAGAAGTGATGTAATTCTGCAAACTATCCCAGCAGTAATATTTGAGATATTATTTTGAGAACTCTCTTAGCGAGACAGAGCATTTTGCATTCTGTCTTGGACCTGACAACAACTAGAAGATCCATTCACTAAATTTGCCTTGCTCTATTAGTAAGTTCTTAAGTTACAGTAATTCTCTTAGATACAGTCAGGAATATGGTGAATATTAGTTTATATATTTTTCTTTATGTATTTGAGACTGTCCTGCAATGTTGTTTTAAATATTTCCTATAGTTTTGAACTCTGATGTCACTGTGAATATATATTTAGTATTGTCTTGTTCTTTAATCATTTATTATTAAATATATTTAAACCTTTCATTATGGCTGATTTGTGTAGAGATATTTAAGTTTTGAGAGCACTTGCATGTTTATTTGGTGACACTGTGTAGACCACTCCTAACAGTCTTGCTCTTGGTCAAACTACCCTGTAAATTTGGGCACCCTTTGTTAAGGGCCTTAAAGCAGCTTATAAGCGGTTCTGGTGGCAGTGGTAACTACCTTATACTCTGGGCAGAAGGGGGCCTAGCTAGTAAACCTGTGCCAGCCTTTCCCAGGTGTGTGTGTGTGTGTGTGTGTGTGTGTGTGTGTGTGTGTGTGTGTGTGTGTGTAAAACAAATCTCCAAGAGTGTGTGTGTCAGCTACTTGGGCAGGGACATGAATCACTAGTTTGACAGAGAGAGTGTTGGAGTACTTGGCTTAGAACCCTGGCTAAGAACTCAACTCTTTAGCTGTGCCAGTGGGGAGTCTTATTGGGGGAGCTGGAGAAAGAGGGAGAAATCAGCCCCAGACTGATTGTGGTCTCTATGTGCTGCTAAGGGAAATTGCACTTGATGCAGAGAGCTGTATCTGGAAATGCTGTGTGTATACCTGTCATCCTCCCAGTGAACATCCCCCACTGTTGCCAGTTGTGAGGATTGAGGCTCCTTGTTTACTGGCTGGCAATGGTGGGGTGTCACATTTGGTTGGCAGTGGTGGGATCATCACATCACAGCCTTCACCAAGAAATTTAAGTTGAACATGTGTGCAGGTGTCCTTTTTTGAAAGGCATCTGCAATGGATTTTGATTAGCTCAACAGAATATATGTCTTCTGTGATTCTAGCAGCAAATGGAAATTTGTTCTGATAACATCCACTTCAATACACCTTTACTTGTTTGAGGGGGCCATTTTATATCAAGGTATTTTATAATTTCAAATTGATCAGTGCTCTTCCACTGTTGACTATTGTCTATGACAAAACTGTTAAACTTGTTATTGTTTGAAAAGACTCTCTCTCTCTCTTTGTTTGCTATCTAAAAACATGCTTTGCTCATCTGAATTTTATTAACATTAGTAGTGGTCATTGCACATGCAGGTGCAACAGAGATCACATGCCCACTTAGGGGACTTGGGGTTGATATACTAAAGTGTTTACCTTACAGATGCAAGGTATAGGTTTGATTCTTACCTTTGGTCACTATCTGATTATTGGCTAGGCACATGACAGTCTGCAGACTGATTACCTGGTATTTACCTATGAGCCTATGTCAGATGCTGAGATTACTTGTAAGCTGAGCTTTCAGTGAAGCTATTTCAGAAAAGGTTTATACTTTCACTTCTGCATTTTACAGATGGACTACATCACCACAGCCTATGTTTTTAATTAAATTAGCATGCCTTGAAATGGCTGATTACTGATGATTTCTGCACAGGTCTGTTCATGTTGGGTTAAGCTAATATATCTGCAGTGGTCACTAGCGCTTCCTCATATATCAATGTGCTGTACAGAAGACTATTAACAGCACTTCTTAAAACAAGCAACACGCTGTACTACAGCTGTATTTTAAACACAAAATAACCCCAAACATGCACTAGAACAGAGTTTGAAATGTTCCTCTTTTTTATGAAAAAGTCATAGCTCAAAACCTTAAATCATTTCCTTCACAATAATACCCTAGATTATTTATTTCATTTGATAATGCTGCTTAGGGTAATATGAGGATCAAATGTATACATTTCCCAGCAACTGCAGTATTTATCCACAGCCTTCTTGACTGCAGGCAACTAAGTAAGCTGTAACTGATTTGGACTTTGAATTAAAGCTGCAGTGTAAAAATTTCTATCAGTAATCAGACATCTGATGCTTGAGTAATTAAACTGGTTGTTGGTACCGACTACAACGGTGACAGCATATTCATCAGGTTGTATTCAGTTAGTGCCCCTTTAAATTACAATTGAAAATTCAAGGCCATCCCCTGAGAAATGACTGCATGAGGTATGAGCATGCAGAGCAATGTGTAAAAGCGTACTTTCATTTTATAACACTATTTGTAACTCAGTGATTGGGAAATATAGGTTTTCTGTATAATCTCTGAAAATTTCCACGGGTGCCTGATATTCAGAAAGCCAGAATTGATTAGAAATAGCACACTATTCCTTTAGTAGCACTGCCTTAGCCATGTCAAAAAGAATATGGAAAGATGCTACAATTCTGATTTAGAAAATACATCATGTAGGTAAAAATTATATATGTACATATATAATAGCAAAACAGGTGTATTTGCTCACAATCTTTTATTTCCCATTACTGGACATGATGAAATTAAATTGAACAGCTCCAAAAACAAAGCACCAGTTAGTGATAACAGTTTATGCTGCTGGCAAGAGACATGCTGTTGCTTAAAGTCCATCAGTGAGTGACTCAGTACATTTAGTAGAAGTGACCCTGCTTTGCTATACTCTCTCATCAGATTTTTTTATATGTAGACTTCTCTGACTTTCTTATTTAGATAATCAGTCTTCGATATTATTATTATGTTCAATATATTTAAATGCAAGAAGCTCATTAACAGATCTCTGAAAAGAATGACTTCTGAAATCTATATTGTTTAGTGGTCATTTTTATCAACTCTACTCATTACTACTGAATTGTCTGACATTTATATAACAAGGTATATTTTTTTACAAAGTTCTGTTCCTTCACAGTGCTTCATGTTGCCATAGCAATAGCCAACAATCTATTGCAAAATGAATTTACAAAAGAGGCCTACATACATACAAACTCCCAATGCTTCTTGGCTGCATTTACAAGGCTTATGCCACCTGAAATCGATGACTAACAAAAACTTTACCTTATGCACAACATGAAAAATAAAGGCATTTCTCCTTTCATGGCAGAAGTCAGCAAGAGACTAAATTATGTGTATTTAAATGTGACTCATTATTGACTCATTTACTATGAAATGCACATACTCCACGGAGTCAGAAAGGTGCCCACACACAAACACAGACACTGCAATTGGTCATTCTATTTATATGTGCAGCTAAATATCTAAGATCTGACAGAATGTAGCAGAGACTCCTTCCAAGAGAAAAATAAAAAATGTCCAGACTGATAACATGTTTGTGTGTATAAACCCCTTAAGCCCTGAACTTAGTTATAATGTGATCAACTTAATTATAATGCATATATTAAACAAGATGTAGATTCACAACAACACGGAGAGAAAAATGTTATTACAGCAGACACATATCACAAGGTCACCTGCAACAATATAGTTTCACTTGGTGTGTTCCAGCACTCACCTACAATCAGAACCACCATGTATCAGTATGATTTATTTTTTATTTTACATTTGTTTACCGGGAAAGTCCAACTTGGAACAAAGCCAATTTTCAGTGGAGGCCTGGGGAAAAACACTCCAGATGCATATTTTTGAAATGTGGGAGGAAACCAAAGCAGCCAGAGGAAACCCACACAAATGCAGGGAGAGCATCCAGACTCCACAGAGAAGGCACTCCAGCTGAGAATTGAACCAGAAAACCTCTTGCTGTGAGGTGACAATGCCAACGCTGCACCACTGCACTGTCAGAGCTGTCAGAGTGGTGCATAATCATTAACTGCTCACTAAAGAAATCATTTGAGCAGTGCTAATAAATCCATTCACATATCACAGCTTTCATTCAACTCCAGGAAGGGAATGGTGAAATGGTCACCTCACAGTGACAAGGTACAAGGTTTGATTTTGACCCTTGGTTATTGGCTACCCACTCAGATGCACTAAAATAATCTGTGGGCAGCCATAATTCAAACTCAAATTCCCAGCCTTCTGTAACAACTGTAACCAATACATTCCTCTGAAACCTTCCCAAAGAAGATGCCACCTGCTAGGATCAAGACCAAAGAGACAGCCACCAAGTCTCTGTAGCTCTCCTTGCTGTACAGTACATGATCAGCAGCAGCTGCTTCTCTGAAAGACATAACACGAAAACAAGAAAATTAAGCTTCTACATGCCAAACAAACAGGCAATTAACCTCACAATCCCAAACTCCATTTACCCTAAATAGATTCTACAAAGCATTAGAAGCACATCTCCCTCTCCTTTTAATAAAATTATGAGGCATACCTTCATGAACCAAGGAAGACTCCCTACTTATCTAAAAGGAATGGGAAGAGTACTTCCCATCCTCAGTCATTTGACTGCTTAAAATCTTTTTCAAAAAACAAATCCAATTGCCTTACTGAAACTTTAGCACCCAATGCATGCTGAAAATCCAGCAAATCTCGATCACCCCAGTCAGCCTCCACTATGACTTACTGCATTGCACCAGGCACAGATATAATCGATTTCAGATAGAAACAGCCATGTTTTGTAAATCATCCTGCCTATTTATCAATCAGTCAGAAATATATTCTGGTGTGATCATGCATTTCCTGGGAAGCAAGTTGGTTGATAAAACCTGACATTGGTAATCAGGTTTGGAATGCATACTGAAACACAATTTGTTCTGGCTGTTGAACACACTTAAATTGATGATGTCCATGTTACTGTAATTAAATGATTAAAAAATGAACATAAAATATTTTTTAAATATCTGCCCAGTAAAAAATATTCATATTTATTCCTTTCTGTGATCACCTAATTTGTACTGTTATTGTAAAACATGCTTTTTGAGTGAACTGAAAAAAAAACATCCTTAGCCTGTTCTTTCTCAAACCATGCTTATTGTGGCAGTTTGTCATGATACCTTGGCTTACCCTGAAAAACATTTGATTTGGCACCAGTACTCTAACCCAATTAAAAAGATTTAAATAAATGGCTAAATAAATTATTTGGAATGCACGTGCTCAATGCATCACAGATTATCCTTGATTATTCATATCACTGCATAGAGGTGGAATACAAGTGAGTTATATAATGGAAATACTTTTTTTAAAAAAGTAAGATATTCCTTTCTAAAATAATGGACTTGTCTCTCTCATGCTTACTTGCTCTCTTTCACTCGCTTTCTCTTTCTGTATACAAGATTGATGTTTCATAACATCAAACGTCATATGGTGGACACCATATGATCAATGTAAGTTTCTTTTTTGATATATCAGAATGTCGATTATGTGATCTCTACTATATGAAGTTCAACATTCTGAAACATTGATCTTGTAAACTAGATCAATGTGCACACACACACACACACACACACACACACACACACACACACATATATATATATATATATATATATATATATATATATATATATATGTGTATAAAAAACACACACACACTACATTATTTTAGAAATACATAAAGACAGGGTCATGGATTATTCTTATTTTGGAGGTCTTTCTGTGCTCTTCATTTCTGCTAGGTCAATGGAATTGAACAAACTGTATTTGGGAGAGTGGAATTGATCCAGCAGACACATGATTTTGATAGTGAGTCTAGGTGGGAATTCTCGTCTAAAAGTGGTTAGCTTCTGTGGTGCTTTTAATTTATATTTTACCTATTGCTTGTCTTAGTATGTTGCCATAACACAATGGCAATTAAGTGATCAGAAGATCCTAGCTACTGGCTAGACCTAGAGGCATTAAGATATAAATACAACCTAAGCAAAAAGAACAAACAATGCAAAATTTCAAAATCTTGGAATATTAGTGTTTCACTAAATGAATTTGGTATTGTTAAAAAAGTCATACCATCGGTAACTACGCTGCTAGCAACTTAATTTAAGCTGATAATTCATCAGCAGGTTAAGCTAGAACAGTACAAAGATTCTGCAGGATGTTAAAAAATGCCTACAGATAAAAAAAGTATTATTTGCAGATATTGTGAGTTACAGTTGATTAGCACAGCTCCTTCCTTTATATTTTAGAGTAAAGGAAGCAGAGAGGGAACAGGGTGGCATTCACTTAAAGGAGATAGATAAGTCGTATAGATTTTAGGTAACAGTTGAGTGGATCACTGTTAAATTCTAGCTCAAGGGAAGTTTATCATGCTAGCCAGGGATTTCAGTTTGTAAAAAAAGAAAATCAAGTATGCCTTGGATCGTAATTAAGAACTTATGCAACAAAACAGCATAAAGCCACATAGGTTCTGTTTGCACAGTCAGCCAAGAATTGCTGACAGACCTAGCAATGGACCATAGGTAGAACTTTATGGCATTTTTTTAATTCATGAACTGTAGAATCAGCTTTTGTCTCATAAGCCCTTAGGATACCGACTATAAGTGCACCATAAATGCTTCAGTCTCAGAGTTTCTAATATATAAATATCAACATAAGATTCAAACAGATAGCAGAAGTGCATGGAATTCACAGTGTATGTGGAATGAAAAAAAACAGTTCAGTTTTGCAGAATGGCATACCCTTCAGCAGAGGATGATGATGATGATGTCAGTATGTCCCACATGCTGGTTCTGTAGTCACATTGCAAATTTCCTTATCTTTCTATGGTACTATTTGCTTGTTGTTGAGCAGAGACAGACACATCTAATGAAACTTGAATGCAGTCCTTCTATTTATGAATTGATTGATTCTATATCCTAGAAAAAAGCCAACAAAAAACTGAAGAAACTAGACTAGAGACATTAAGGTATACTACAAATTAAGCACGAGCACATGCTTCAAATAATTTCAGAACCTCAGAGCATGGCTAGTTCAGTGAACAGACTGAATATTAGTCAAAACAAGCATCACAGCAATGACAGCCACATTGAAACTTTTTTAAATGCAGCCAGATTCAAAAATATTTAGCATCTTAGCTTAGAGAAGTGTAACGACTTTGTGCAGGATGAAAGACAAATGACACAAATTTATAAGAACAAGTTACTAAAGAGTGACACCTAGATAAAGGGTTGCATTCCAAATTTAAGTTGCTAAACAGTACTGACAACAGAAAGAGGTACATTCCAAAACAGTTTGTGCAAAGGGCAAGAACTACACTATGTTCATCTGTGACATCACTAAGTGTGATTTCAGAAAAACCATGTAAATGTAGAATAAAAATGAAATGCGAAATGTAAATCCAGCTAATGACATGGCATGCACAATTTCTAAAATATATCCATTTACATGGTAGCTGTAAGAAGGAGAAATAAAAAGTGGTTGACAGCACCTGAACAAACAGCTTGCCAATAACTCCCCAGTATAATCCATCCTTGCTGCTTGAACATCTCTCCAAACAAGGAGGTGACAATCAGCAAGTGTGCAGTGATGGTGTTAATTGTGCAGCCATTTGTGCTCCACGCATAATAGCATGCAGCCTTTGGAGAACCCCATTCCCTTTTAATAGTGGTATACCTGTTCCTGACAGTACTGGCATTTGGAACATTCATGAATTGATGAGTTGTAAACAAATAAACAGTTATGTGTTCAGTATTTGTGGACCTAAAGTACAAGAATTATAGTATCAGCAATTGATCATTTGGTATTAAGTCTTTTGTAACAGAATTTTGATTGACATGTACAAGAAGAGATCTAAGCATAGAGATTAACAAATTAATGGACTGATTTACCAGTGCAGATGGAGTGTTTCCATTTGCACTGCTGGTAACTCAAGTTCAAGTATTGAACTTAGTGCCAAAGGGCTAGCACTGGGTAGAGGACTGAGCTGCATTAGCCATGCCACATTCTCTTGGAGAGGTGAGAGACACTTTTCCCATTGCCTTATATGCCACGGTGGAGGCAGAAGGTGGTACTCTGAAAAAGGAGTAATGCTCAACAGATTGTGTGTTACTGTGTAAAAAAACACACCAAGGGGAATTATGAGGCCTACCACTACCACCTGCATGTGTGACTGTATTCATGGTCGCATGCATGAAACTGGAAGTGTGTGCGTGTGTGTGTGTGTGTGTGTGTGTGTGTGTGTGTGTGTGTGTGTGTGTGTGTGTGTGTGTGACAGAGAGAGAGAGAGAGAGAGATTGATTGAGCAGCAGTTAAAATTAAAATATAATAATGTTGTTTAATACACTGATAGGTAGCCCTAAAATTTCTTCTGCAGACAGGCACATGATATTAAATGATGGAACAGACTAGTCACACAGTATGGGTCTGGGGATAGACCTAAGAAGAGGTTTTCATCAGGGCCCTCCTGTGAGTCTTCCTATATAACCCAAAAAGTTCCATATATTAATCCCATTCCAGTATATAGTGTGTATAGTAATGATATGATTTTCCCTAATTATGACATATTCCCTTAACTTAATCTCATTTTAGTGTATAGTATGTGTATAATCTGAACCATACTGTCTAGTTGCAACTTTTCCATGCATGATGTTTTAAATGATATTGCGTGCTGTCCCACTTCCTCCCTACTTCCAATCCACATACTGTAAATAAGACACAGACTTAAGTACCAAAATACAAAAGTGACCACCCCTTTCAATCCATCTTGCTGTTTTAAAAATAGTAACTCTCCACTAAACCTTAACTTTTTAAACAGGTAAAACTCAAGTTACCTACTTTCACATCTAACTTCTCTAGTGCACACTGCAGAGTGCATTCTTTTCAATCTTACCTTTAAGCATCCCTGTGACTAGCACTTTCTCTAATACCTGCTGGAAAGCACTAGGAAGCCTTAAACTCATTTAAACACTGAACTCTCCTTGTTAACAAGGAGAAATTAATAGTAGGCACTAAACAGCCTATAATTGCAAAGCACCTTGCTAAGGAAACAGCTCCTATACTTTACAAAAAAAAAAAAAAGCCCCAAACCAGGCATGTCCAAGGGTCAGCTTCCGGTGATTTCTCCTGTCCACCTGGTGAATCTGGGCATACTGGGGCAATGCAGCAATTGCCTCATGTACACAGACAACCCTCTCCTCCTACCACCCAAAACTACAACCTGTGAGAGATGCACTTACATAGCCAAAATGGAAGCAAAGCTCTCTCCACCCAAGATTGTGCTAAACAGTCAAGAGGAGAAGGTTAACACCCACACTACACCTCAAGCAACACATAGCCCTTCTAAACCTGCACCACCAACACCCACGTATAGCAACACTAAATCCACATATGCAGAGGCCCTTAACTGTAACCTGCCCAAGCAACAAAGACCTCTGAAGCTGAAACGCAAACAACAATCACAACCAATGTGTCACATAGTTCACAACACCAGTGTGCCACCCAGCAACAGCCCCTAAGGCAAGACAATGTACCTAACACTTTAGTCATAGGTGACTCTATAGTCCGGCACACTGATGTCCCTCTCACCAGGTTGAATAAGGAGAAAATTACAGTCAGCTGCCTGTCGGGTGCCAGGATCCGCCACATAACGCATGCACTCAAGTCACTTCACAAGTACAGATATGACTCTGTCATTGTCCATGTTAGAGTGAATGACTTGAGATGTACCTCCCTGGACTACATGAAAAGAGACATGGAAGAGCTCTCGGATCATGTGGCCCAGGCAGGTATGACCCTAGCCCTGAGTAGCATCCTGCCTTCGCCCAGAATGATACCACAATATAAGGATAAAATGATTGACTTCAACAATTGGCTAAGCTTATGGTGTCATTCAAAGGGGATCCAGTATCTGTCTGCCTGGGATGACATGATTGACAGACCATGATGCTTTGCCAGAGATGGTCTGCACCTGTCACCCTGGGATTCAGGTTACTGGCTAAGGCTCTTGCCACCCCTATAGTGCCTTTTTTAGGCAAACTTCAAAGGACAAAACCACCACCGTAACAGGTACAAGCATGCAAAATCTGAAGGTAATGCTACTCAATGCTAGAAGTCTAAACCTCAAAATGCACTCTCTCGAGGCACTCCTAAAATGGAGAACATTGATATCTGTGCAGTAACTGAGACCTGGTTCAAGACTCCAGAGAGCACCCCTGCAATACCAGGCTACAACTCTTACCACACTTTTCAGCCACCAAACCAGGACCGAAACACTAAAGGTGGAGGAGTGTCAATATTCACCAAGGATATTCACACCACCAGGCTAGTTGGCCAACACAATGTGTCTGAAATTCTCCAAGTGCAACTAACACTAGGTAAGACTGCAATCCAAATTGTAGCTTGCTACAGATCCCCCACCATACCCCAAGATTCTCACTACACCTTTCTAAACATACTGGAAAATATTAAGATAGAACCAAACACCCTAATACTGGGTGATTTTAACTACCCTGCCATTAACTGGGAAAACTACTCATGTCCCAACACCTTTATGCAACGGTTCTTGGAATTCATAAATTCCAACGCCCTGGATCAACTAATCCATAGTCCCACCAGGGCTCCAATATCCTAGACCTGGTCATTACCAACATGGGAAATCAATGCTCCATACCTATGGTCACCCCTCGTTAGTCAGGTCTGACCATAAGCTAATCACCCTTAAGATCCACATCCCACCCCACCCTCCAGTAAAGAAACCACCATAAAAAACTTCTCCAAAGCCAACTTCATGCTACTCAAGTCAGAAGTGACAAACTTCATGACACCCATGCAGACGGAACTGAAAGTTCAACTGCTGAATCCTACACTAAGGCACTGTACGAGCACATCCACTCATGCATGAATCGTGCCATCCCAAATAGAACCAAAATGCTCTCATCCAAAAAAGGAAGCCAATCTGGTGGTCCCCTGCCATAAACAAACTTTACAACAAAAGGAAGAAACCTTTGCAGAAGAGAGGAAAATCCCAGGATGCAAAAAACTCCCTTACTAGCCTCAGTAAGAAACTGAGATGCCTCATAAAATCCTCCAAAGCTAGTTACGAAAATAAAATTGCCAAAGATTCCAAAGACAACCACAAAGCATTCTATAACTATGTCAAGAATCTAAATGGCAATGCTCAGATCTGCTCTGAGCTAAAACAGAATGGCATTAAATATACTGATCCGAAGGATATTGCCAATATCCTGGCAGATCGATTCAGTGCCAACTTCAGCCCCTCTCATTCCCCAAATGGCCCATCTCAATACCGGAAGATTGCCAAATTCCAGTAATAATGGCCACACAGGTACAAAACGCACTCTCTAAAGCCAAGAATACAGCATCCATGGGACCAGATGACATCCCGGCTGTGTACTACATGAACTACAATATGAACTGGCACCTCACCTAAGTGTCATGTTTAATCATAGCCTCACCTCAGGTTTCGTGCCCACTGAGTGGCACAGAGCTACAGTTATCCCAATCCACAAGGGGGATCCACCTTGGATCCCGGAAACTACCGTCCCATCAGTCTGACAAGCCTTATCTGCAAGGCCATGGAGCGTATTATCATGGAACTTATAAACAAAGACATTGGCAACCTTCAAACACTGGACCCCACCCAGTTTGGGTTTGTGAAGGGCCGATCTTGTCTCCTGAACCTGATTGACTTCTTTGAATCAGTCTCCAGAGTCATGGATAAGGGTAAGGTAGTCCACACAGCCTATCTAGACCTTGCCAAGGCCTTTGACACCATCCCCCACTCTGGAATCATAGATAAACTTACTAAGCTGGGCATTAATCCCTATGTCACCCAATGGGTTGCTAAATGGCTTACTGATAGAACCCACACTGTAAAAGTAGCCGACTCCAAATCCAGCTCCAGACAAGTGGAGTACCTCAGGGTTCAGTCCTGGGGCCGCTCTTGTTTGGCATCTACTTCTCTGAAGTACAGGTCAACACTAAGGGACTCTGGCTAACAAAGTTTGCAGATGACTGCAAACTGGGAGCCATTATTGAATCCCCAAATGATGTGGATACTCTACAAAAGGGCCTTACAGAAACAGATGCTTGGTGCCAGAGCCATGGGCTCAAGCTCAATGCCAAGAAATGTATTGTTATCCCCTTTGGGAAAAAACATGTATCCATGAATTACCATATAGGTGGCAGTACACGAAACACAGAAAGTGTGATAAGAGACTTAGGGACACAGGTGGACAGTGATCTCACCTTCGATAACCACATCGCCACAACAGTCAGGAAATCCTTCTATGTGGCACACCTCATCACGAAGGGCTTTTCATCCACAAAAAAGGAAGTCATTGTCCCACTGTACTCATCCCTCATTAGACCCATTATAGAATACAACGCCCCATTTGGTATGTACCTCTCAAGACATCTGCAACAACTGGAAAGGCCTCAGAAATACCTCACTAAAAGAATCATAGGCCTAAAGCAGATGCCCTACGCTGACCGCCTTAAAAAACTCCAGCTATACTCTGTCGCATATCGTCTACTCAGAGGCGATCTCTGCTTAACATACAAGGCCATGTCAAACCCAGAGCTGTTGGACATGCTACACTTAAAGAAATCCCAATCCCTCAGAGCTACACGCTCCAGGGATCTAAACCTTGTCATCACAATAAACAAAACATGCTGGAGGGATAGGTTCCTGATCCAGAGACTCCCCAGACTCTGGAATAGATTGCCCATACATGTCAAGCAGAGTGCCTCTTTGGACCTCTTCAAGAGGAACCTTGACGATTGGATGGGAGAAAGGAAATTCACCCCAGGGATCACGTCAGTTGCCCTGCTAGACAGGGGTCCAGGAAAGTAAATAATGTGGGAAGAAATAGCCAGGGAATTGTTATGGCTAGGCTTGTATAGGCCCTAGGGCTGATAGCCTAGTACCAACCTATGAACCTATGAACTATACACCAACCTGTTTTCCTGACTAAGACAACTGATAAAATTAGGAGTACTTTTCTTTTCCTGCTCTTCTTGAAATGTTTGACTCACCTAGTTTTGTATGATTTACAGACTCCTGTTGAGCAGTCAAAGAGTGCTGTCTGTTTCCATTAAGACACCTTTTACCACTCATTTGAGAATCGTTGTTAATAAAAGGGGTAAGAAGAAATTAAGTACCATGTGCACAGATTCAGCTATAACAAATTAGATATTGCTATTCACCATAAAATACATTATAAATCATAGACATGATTGGGAATATATAGGGATTTGTAACAATATACAATGGAACAAATGCATACTGCAGGGCTCATAACAGTAGGAGGAAAAGGAATGTCCCATTATGAAAAATTCTGTTCTTTATGAGTAATACAGTAAGGAAAGTAAGCTGACACATTATTACTTTAGAGTGGTCTAACAAATAAGAAAGGTGAAGGCCACCAGGTGTTTTTTATCTCATGAGAAGGAGATATAAACAATAATTAATTAATTATTTCATTCATAGGGCTCCCATAGGTTATTTCCAGTTTTATGGCTGCTGCTTGTTGCTTACTGTTTATAGACTGTGTTTGCACTACTTTTTATTTAGTTTCTCATGACGTTCTTGCACAATAAAGGACAAAAGCGCTAAACCACATTCCTGCCTCATTTGTTTTTCCTATAGTCATTGAAATTTTTTATTTTATATTTAAAAAGAGTTAAGGGGACAGGAGTAGATTTCATTTAATATGGACAGAATTAAAATATTATTAGGAAGTGTTATTTTTAAGGTGTAGAGAGCATACTTAAGGAGCTATGATGATGTGAAAAAGGTTATTTTGGCATTCTTGAGTAGACTAAATAAATCACAAGGTTCATATGCTGTGCTTTCAATCCTTTTGTTTCTTATAGGTTGCTTTTTTAGGAAATATTAGGCAGTATTATAGCCTAGGTAAAGTCAAATTTCTTCTTGGTGATGAAGATATAATCGCAAGAATTTTGGTACCGAAACTGACCTATAACAATCAGTGTGTTATATATCAAACTGAAAATAAAGGTAAAAATAAAATACATGAGGAAATATCCAAGTGTCATAAACATGTACAGCCCACCTCAGTTCACCTGAGCTGAATTAGGGGACTTAACTATGTTTAAGAGCGATGCAATGAGAATAGTTTTCTGTTGCCAAAAGTTGCATGTCAAAAAGCACCTGTACATTGTCCTGTTCCATGATGAATGCACATATGCAATTCCTTACACAGTGTAAGTCAACAAGCTGTTTTATTTAAGCCTTAAGTCAGGACTTTGGTATATAGGGAAGAGGCAGTGGTTAAACGTTAGATGTCTTGATTCATGTAAATGCTTGGGTGATAGAATAGTAGCCAACAATGGAGTAGATAGCACTACATCTTCCAGGGATTACAAGTTCAGATGGTGTGCGAGGGCAAATGAGGGGTCTATATTATGTGATCTAATGATTAGGTGATTGAACACCTAAGCATCGACCATGTAATATTGAAATAAAAAAACAGCGAATGGCCAATTTAACGCAGGGAAAGATTTCCGTTGGATGTTCGCTGGATTTTGAGATTTTCTCCACTGTGGAGTGATCTCAGAGTTGGTATATTTAGTTAGGGGTGTGTGGGGGACACATTGTCTGTAAAGTTAATTTTTTTTTTTTTGTGGCAGATGGTAACATTTACTGGCAGCATTCGCTATTTTGCAGTTCGATATTACATGGTCAATATTTAGGTGTTCGATCACCTAATAATTTGATCATGTAATATAGAACCCAAATGAGGTACATGGCACCATACAGGTGGGGTACATCTCCTTCACCACCACCATTGCATGAATGATCAATGGCATATGGCCAGAACATATAGCGTCAGATGGAGTAAAATCAAACTGGCTTGAGTATGATGGCTACAACATTTCTACTCTACTCCTTCTTTATAAGGACATTCATAACTGAATGGCCAAGGAGTTTTTCTGACCAGAAGAATGAGACCCAACTCATGAAGGTTCACCTCCAATATATAGTGACGTCAGGAAGAGAGGCGCTATGGGACAGCTATTTTATATATATATATATATATATATATATATATATATATATATATATATATATATATATATATATATATGTGTGTGTGTGTGTGTGTGTATGTGTGTGTGTGTGTATATATATATATATATATATATATATATATATATATATATATATATATATATATACATATATATATACATATGTGTGTGTGTGTGTGTGTGTGTGTGTGTATACCTTTCCAAATATGCTGGCTTACTTCCAAAGTAAACACCATATATGAGCTAGTGAATATAGTTCTCCTCAACAACTTCTACCACTTTAATCAAAAAGTTTACCAGCCAGTGCGAAGAGTGGCAGTGGGGTCAAAAATCTCCCCAGCATTCGCCAATCTAGTCCTAAGTACTTGGGAACTAGAAACACTCATCTATTTACCTAGCTTTCAGTCTGTTAAGCTTTACAAACATTATATCGATGATATTTTCTTTGTTTGGGAGGGCACTAATACTGACTTGATGGTTTTCTTCCCTGAGATTACCAACAGTTTAACGTTCCTTGATTTTTACCATCTCTGGCCGTGGTACCTCCATCAACTTTCTTGACACTGTCATAAGAATCAACCCTTCTACTAATGTGCTGGAATCTAGCATCCACTGAAAAAACACCTACCGAAATAATTTTTTGGATTTTAATAGCCAGCATCCTTTATTTTTCAAAAAGAATGTTGCACGTGGACAGTTTATCCGCTTATCCTGCATCATTAGTAAAGACGACAAATTTGTGACTGAAGCTTTGTTTCTCAAAAGCATGTTTCTGGTCAGAAACTATCCCAATAAACTTATTGAGCATGAACTATTAAGAGTTATTAGGGAAAGACACAATAAGCATAAGCCAATACTTATTTATGGCTTTACCAGCAAGGGCAGGAGTACTGATATTACTGACAGACTGAGCAGCTTTCCACTCCCCATCAGCAGAGACATGCAAGCCATACATGAGATCATTTCTAGAAATTGGAACATTTTCTCCTGCCATGACGACCTTAAAGTTATTTTAGGGATTTTCCCTCTTTTTCCTACAAGAGATCCATTCCTTTGAGGTCCAGTTTTGAAAGTAAGGATTCTCCCTTCCTACTGGATGACAGTCTCCCACAACCTGGACCCCCTGGTATGTTTACTTGCGGTCACTGTGTAGTGTGCCAGCACATTCTTTGTTGTAACTTCTACACCTTCTCTCAATGTAACTACAGAGTTACTTTCAAATGACATTTTGACTGTCACACAGAGTGGGTAGTTTACGCTGCTATCTGCAAAAGTTGATCTTTGTTCTACATCGGAAAAACTAGCAGGAGACTTTCTGATAGAACCAAGGAACATTTAGCAGCCATTAGAAAAAAGGATAGCACCAACGCTCTCGGTAACCACTCTGGTAAATTCTCTAACTTCTCAGGATTTCTCTTTTTTATCTTGGAAAAACTTGACTTGCTTTTCAGAGACTGCAGTGCCTTGCTTGAGTTGAAAGAACTCAAGTGGCAACTTTTACTGGGTGCTGACTCCACTCCGGGACTCAATTAAAACATCAGTATTAAGTGTGCTTTGCGTTGGCTATGTTAATCATTTGTATAAGAATGTTGTCATTTTAAACAATCTTGTGTCTTTTACTTGTTTTTTAATACTTATGAATTTTATTTAAATATCAACAGCTCCGTTTAACTGTATCAGTTCTAGAACAGAACATGGAGGTGTAATTTCCTGCTGATAACTGCTGATAACCAATGAATAGTCAGTTCCATTTTTTGAATGTTTATATTAGATTGATTTAATAGTGTACCATTTATTTTACAGGTTCATAGGTTCATAGGTTTATACTAGGCTATCTGCCCTAAGGCATTTATAAGCTTAGCCCAAATTTTTGTGGCTTACGCCACCCCTTATATGAAAAAATACTGTGCCCATTAGTCTGTTGTGCCTCTGTCCAGCAGTGACACAGAGATGATTCCCGGGATAAACCTACGATCTCCCATCCACAGGTCAAAATTTCTCTTGAACAGAGCCAGCGAGGTGCTCTGCCTCACATGGACCAGGATTTTATTCCACAGCATAGGGAGTCTCTGAGTGATAAATCTATCCCTCCAGCACGTCCTATTTATATCCGTGCTAAGGTTTAAGTCGCTTGATCTAGTGGTTTTGGTGGATTTGGATTTTTTGAGGTGGAGCATGTCCATTAATTCCGGGTTGGACATGGCCTTGTATGTCAGGCACATGTCACCTCTGAGCAGACAGTATGCAACTGAATAGAGCTGGAGTTTCTTCAATCTGGCAGCATATGACAGATTTTGGAGTCCCTTTATCCTTTTGGTGAGGAACTTTTGGGGTCTCTCCAATTGCTGCAGATGTCGGATGAGATACATCCCGAATGGGGCATTGTACTCGATCATTGGTCTGATAAGTGAAGAGTACAGGGGAACAATGACCTCACTAGATCTGGATGTGAATCCCTTCATGATCAGGTGGGCAATGTAGAAGGTCTTTCTAACCACTTTAGCAACGTGAGTGTCAAAAGAAAGGCCACTGTCAACCTGGGTCCCCAGGTCCCTGATAACCTCTTCTGTGCTTAGTGGATTGCCACCTATATGGTAGCTTGGGGTTACCTTGTTTTTCCCGAAGGGTATGACTATACATTTTTGGCGTTTAACTTCAGGCCATGGCTCTGGCACCAGCTATCTGTTTCCATGAGTCCCTTCTGAAGGATATCCGTGTCCGATGCACTTTCCACTATGGCGCCCAGTTTGCAGTCGTCTGCAAACTTTGTCAGCCAAAGTCCTCCCATGTTGGCCTGTACTTCTGAGAAGTAGATGCTGAACAATAGGAGGCCAAGGACCGAGCCCTGTGGGACACCACTTGTGACCAGCTTGGAGTCTGACATAGCGCCAGCAACTCTAACCCTGTGGGTTCTGTCCTTAAGCCAGTTTGCAACCCATCTTGTGACATATGGGTTTACATTTAAGCTGGTAAGTTTTTCTACAATACCTGAGTGGGGTATTGTGTTGAAAGCCTTTGCAAGGTCAAGGTAGGCTGTATGGACTGCCTTTCCCTCATCAATGGCCTTGGTGACTGTTTTGAAGAAGTCAACCAAGTTCAAAAGGCATGATCTGCCCTTGACGAAGCCAAACTGGGTTGGGTCCAATGTCTGCAAGTCCCCTATATCTTTGTTTATGAGCTCCATTATGATCCTCTCCATAGCTTTGCAGACTAGACTTGTTAAGCTTATGGGGCGATAATTACCAGGGTCCGTAGAGGCACCGCCTTTGTGGAGTGGGACCACAGTTGCCGTACGCCACTCCTTGGGCACGTATCCTGTGGTAAGGCTGAGATTAAACAGCTGCCTTATGTGCGGGTTTAATTCCTCATTTAGCTCATGTAGCACACAGCCGGGGACACCATCCGGTTCCATTGATGCTGTGTTTTTAGCTTTAGAGAGAGCAGCTTTCACCTGCGCATTTGAGATGTCTGGGAGGCTACACTCCACTGGGATAGTTATCTCTCCTTTAAGGGGGGAGAGGTGAAGTTTGCACTGAACCTGTCTGCCAGTATGTTGGCAATGTCTGTGGGTTCAGTGATTTTTGTATCATTTTGGACTAATTCTGAGCATATCTGGGAGTTTCCACCCAGGTTCCTAACATAGCTGAAAAAGGCCTTATGATTGTCCTTTGAATCCATGGCAATATTTCTCTCAAAATTGGCCTTAGTTGATTTTATGAGTGCTCGTATTTTTTTACTAATAATGATCAGGGGTGACTTCCCTTTTATGGATTTTGTTCTATCATGTAATAGCTTTCTCCTCTTATTGTAAAGTTTGTTAATGGCTGGGGTCCACCAGACTGGACGTTTGCCCTTTGTGGAAAGAGTCTTGGTTTTATTTGGGATTGCCTGATCCATGCAGTCCTGGAGGTGTTCATAGAAAGCATTTGTAAGGGCTTCTGCAGCTTGGGTTGTGGTTTCCACTGTGGTTACTACATTATAGTTTCTAAAGAAGTCCTAAAGATCAATAAAGGATGAAAGCGCTTAAACATCAGCTCAGCCTACAAGTGTTTTTTTGTTTCTCCGTTTAACAACTAAAAGTTCTTTAGTTATATATATATATATATATATATATATATATATATATATATATATATATATATAGGTCCCCGTCAGTTCATCAAGTTTTTCATAAACTTGAATTCCACATGCTCAAGACCATATGATTGAGTTCTGGAAAACTTGAAGCTGTTGAATGGACAGTGCGGTATAGCAAGGATCGGGAAGTTTACCCTTTCCGTCACTGTAGTGTGATCTTTTAGTTGGCATATATAATTTTCAGGGGGTGTGGGGGCACCATTTATTCCCCTGCAAAAACAAAAAAGGTAGATTTTTGTTTTTTGTTTGATGTTCGAGTTTTCAGAAACCCGATCAAATGGTCTCTTTAATATTAGTGTGCGGCAAGGTCATGTATATATATATATATATATATATATATATATATATATATATATATATATATATATATATGTGTGTATATGGTTTGCTATCACAACCTTCAACCTAGAAGGTACATTTTTGTGGGTTTTTTTTCAATGTTTGAGTTTTCAGAACCTCGCTCTTATACTCTGTTCGATATTTTTTTTGTGTTTTCGAAAGTCTATCATCTGACATAGACCCATATGTGTGTGTGTGTGTGTGTGTGTGTGTGTGTGTGTGTGTGTGTGTGTGTGTGTGTATATATATATATATATATATATATATATATATATATATCATCTTCTTTTGACTGTTCCCATTAGGGGTCGGCACAGAAGATCATCTGGTTCCATTTCTTCCTGTCCTCTGCATCTTGCTCTGTCACACCAACCACCTGCATGTCCTCTTTCGCCATATCCATAAACCTTATCTTAGGCCTTCCTCTTTTCCTGTTACCTGGTAGCTTCATCCACAGCATCTTTTTCCCAATATACTCAGCATCCCTTATCAGCACATGTCCAAACCAATGTAATCTTGCCTCTCTGGCTTTGTCTCCAAACCTTCCAACCTGGACTGACCCTCTAATATACTTATTCCTAATCCTGTCCACCCTCGTCACACTCAGTGCAAATCTTAACATCTTCAACTCTGCCACGTCAAGCTCTGACTCCTGCCTTTTTATCAATGCCACTGTCTCCAACCCATATAACATAGCTGGCCTCACCACCCTCTTGTAGACCTTCCCTTTCACTCTTACTGGTACTCGTCAGTCACAAATCACTCCTGACACTCTTCTCCACCCACTCCACCCTGCCTGTACTCTCTTCTTCACCTCTCTTCCACACTCACCATTACTCTAAACTATTGAGCCCAAGTATTTAAACTCATCCACCTTTGCCACCTTTACTCCTTGCATCCTCACCATTCCTCTATCCTCCCTCTCATTCACACACATATATTCTGTCTTAGTTCTCCTGACCTTCATTCCTCTTCTCTCTAGAGCATATCTCCATCTCTCCAGGGTCTTTTCCACCTGTTCCCTACTTTCACTACAGATCACAATGTCATCTGCAAGCATCATAGTGCATGGGGACTCCTGGCTGATCTTGTCTGTCAGCCTGTCCATCATCACTGCAAATAAGAAAGGGCTCAGAGCTGATCCTTGATGTAATCCCACCTCCACCTTAAACGCATCCTTCACTCCCACTGCAGACCTCACCACTGTCACACTACCCTCGTACATATCCTGTACCACTCTTACATACTTCTTGGACACTCCTGACTTCCTCATGCAATAACGCAACTACTGTCTAGGCACCCTGTCATATGCTTTATCTAAGTGTACAAAAACACAATGCAACTCCTTCTGACCTTCTCTGTACTTCTCCATCAACACTCTCAGAGCAAACATTGCATCTGTAGTGCTCTTTCTCAGCATGAAATCATACTGCTGATCACCAATCATCATGTCCCTTCTTAACCTAGCTTCTTCTACTCTTTCTCATAACTTCATGCTGTGACTGATCAATGTAATCCCTCTGTAGTTACTACAGCTCTGCACATCACCCTTATTCTTAAAAATTGGTGCCAAAAAACTTTTTCTCCATTCCTCAGGCATCCTCTCACTTTCCAAAATTTCAGTAAACAATCTGGTTAAAAACTCCACTGCCATTTCACCTAAACACCTCCATGCTTCCACAGGTATGGCATCTGGACCAACAGCCTTTCCATTCTTCATCATCTTCATAGCTATCCTTACTTCCTCCTTCCTAATCCATTGCACTTCATGATTCACTATCCCCACATCATCCAAGCTTCTCTCCCTCTCATTCTCTTCATTCCTCAACCCCTCAAAGTACTCTTTCCATCTGCTCAACACACTCTCCTCACTTGTAAGTATGTTTCCCTCATTATCCTTTATCACCTTTACCTGCTGCACATCTTTCCTAGCTTGGTCCCTCTGTCTAGCCAATTGGTACATGTCCTTTCTCCCTCCTTAGTGTCCAACATTTCATACATCTCTTCATATGCCTTATCCTTAGCCTTCGCCACCTCTCTCTTTGCCATGTACCTCATCTCCTTATACTCCTGTCTACTTTCTTCATCTCTCTGACAATCCCACTTCTTCTTTGCCAACCTCTTTCTCTGTATACTCTCCTGTACTTCCTCATTCCACCACCATGTCTCCTTGTCGTCCTTCCTCTGTCCAGGTGTCATACCAAGCGCCTTTCTAGCCATCTCCCTTACTAGCTCTGCTGTAGTTACCCAGCTATTTGGTAACTTTTCACTGCCAACCAGTGCCTGTCTTAACTCTTCCATGAACTCCACCTCACAATTACCCTTTTTCAATTTCTACAATTTGATCCTTGGTGCTGCCCTCACACTCCTCCTCCTCCTCTTCTTGATCACCAACGTCATCTTACAAACCACCATTCTATGCTGCCTAACTACACTTTCCCCGGTCACCACTTTACAGTCTCCAATCTCCTTCAAACTGGCCCTCCTGTGTGTGTGTGTGTGTGTGTGTGTGTGTGTGTGTGTGTGTGTGTGTGTGTGTGTGTGTGTGTGTGTGTGTGTACTTCGAATGATTGGAACAGCATAATATAGACAGTCAAAATATCTAAACTGTATAATATCTAAACACAGAATATTTACAAAATCAAAGTTATATTGGGGGAAGGTCTTACGGCCTTTCCTAAACTGTTGTGCAACTTCCAAGATGCTATATATAATTAGCAGGGTGTGTAGAGGGTGCAGGGGGCATTGAAAAATGTTTTGTGCCTGGGCCAGCAAGTCACCCTGCACCCACTCCCCCCCCCCCCCCCACACACACACACACACACACACACACACTACTAATTATATATACTATTTTTTTTGTGTGTTATGGTTTCAGGATTGTGATTTTCAAAACTGCGTAATTCAAGATTTTGTGATGGTAAACCATATACATATATACAAATTGTTCAAATGCTTGCCTCACACTAATTCTTAGTCTAAAGGTTTTGTTCAGAATGACTATGATACCAGGAAAGAGAAAACTAACTTAAAAATGTAGTGTATAGAAGTTGTTTCTTTTTTTTAATTCAGACAGTAACACATTACACATTTGTAGGCTGTAGTTAAGCTTTTTGAAATTTCTAACAAGTGGAAAATTACATTAAGTCCTAACATTGCAGGACAGTTGTGCTTCTTTTTGTACTTTCATACGTTGAAGAAAAATATGCTGAAACTTTATTACACAGTTTTTGTGTGAGAAAATGCAATTTCATAAGAAATGATTGATTACTTGCCAACATCTGCAGCAAGGTTGTATTGAATCATGAAGCTCAGGACTATAAAAATGCAAGTAAACTCTTCTAAAAGATGGCAGACCAGAGCTGGGAAAGCTGTTCTTAAAATGCAAATGTGAAACTGCTTCTTCACTGAGGTAGTGGTCTCACTGTGGACAACCTGCTTGTTTTGCCTTTGGTTTCCATTGGGGAAAAGTAATAAACTAAAATATATATTTTGAGTTAAAATCAGTGTATTGTTATTTAGTCTTGCTGCAAAACATTGAGGTGACCACATCTATGTATGTTTATTTTGCCATTTGCTTCTATATTATATGAGAACATAGAATAGCTAAAGGTGCAACATTCTTCAGATAGAAACAACCCTCCCCAGGATTCAGCAAGCTCTGCACGGTGTGCGGGAAAAGTGCAAGAGCTGCTGCAGGCAATATGGCTGACATGCGATCCGGGAATGAGCTCCCAGGACATGCATGAGCACTCCTGCACTATTCCTGCGTGGACACAGCCCCTGTATGATAATTACCTCATTTGCTGGTGAAAACCATGCAAATGAGGTGAATTAACGATCCAGGAAGCAGGCAGTCATCCATGCAGGAATAGTGTAGACTGCAGAAATGTATTCAGCCAGTAGCTGAATACATTTCTGCAAACTACAAAATGGAGGCATGACAGTGCGTAAAAAAGCATGTATTATAAGGGTTAGGCATGCCAGTGGCCAAATATATGGCCATAGGCATGACAACTAGATTCAAAATTATAAAAAATAACTTTTTGGGGCCAATTTTGGCCATTTAAGCATAGGGCAGTGGTGCGCAAATCAGATCGGCCTGAAAATAATAAAAAAAATGAAAATCAGCTTTTAAACCAAAATCATCATTTTGCCATAATAGCCAATGGCATGCATAACACAACAAGACCATGGAATAGTGATTGCTAAGGGGGAAGGCTGAGTGTCGGTTTTGTAACCATGCATTAGCAGTCAATTCTATGCAAATGAGGGGAATGATACTGAATCACAGATTTCCCCTCAGTGCTAGCTTCCACCCAACCGTGTAGGTGCAATACCACCATGGTCTAAGCCTAAGAGCTAGATGACCTCATGAGGGGGGTGTCATGACTGCTGTAAGCTTATTGGAGCACAGTGGCCCGAGTTAGCCCTTAGCTAAGTACAGCTAAGGAAGGAGGTGTGTCTGAAGCTGCCTAGCAGTATTTACATTGCCTAAACGGGTGTGCACACCATGCCTTGTGTTTTAAACAAACAAAAAAAAAAAAAAACAGGAAATAGCAGATCCCTTTACATCTGAGCACTGGGTTTGCGAGGGGCACCTTGGGGCTTAAACAGGAAAGCAATGGTAATGGAAAACAGCAGTAGGAAGGCAATCAAGGAGAACTAGCATAGCTGGAAGGTGAAATGTGTTAGAATCAGCCAATTACACAGGCAGCAGCCCAGCCCAGCACACCACTATAAACTATGCAAACACCTTTCACTCTGGTTTTTCCACAAACTCTATACCATCGGCGTACACAAACGGGGAAATTTTACCTAATAAAAACAACAAAATGATAGGGGCTGCTTTCGCTCTCATAAATCAATATGTGGAAGAGGCTGAGGGTGGTGAGGATGAGAATGCTGATGACCAACCCACAGTGAGGAGAAGTTGAAGAGTTTACAGATCCAGGGTAACCTACCAGGGGCTACATGAGCTGAAGATAGTGGAGCACTATAGGGTGGACAGGGACCTCTTACAGAAAATTGTTGAACTGTGCTGGCCACACCTCACACAGAGAACCTACAGAGTGGAACCCATCCCAGTGGATACCAAGGTATGTGTAGGCTTAAGAATACTAGCCACAAGTACCTTCCAAAGGCCAACTGGGGATATCATGGGGATCTCACAAGCATCAGCATCCAGAGTACTCCACCAGTTCCTGGATGCAATGTCAGCACATGGCGGTGAGCATATATATTTCCACAACACCTATGAGGCGATGACTGGTAATATGCATTTCTTCCACCAAATAGCAGAATACCCTGAGGTAGTGGGTGCTATAGACTGCACACACATACACATCAAAGCACCACCTGGTGAGTGAGGTAGGGTCTACATAAACAGCAAGGGCTTCTCCTCCATCAACTGCCAGGATGTGTGTGATATGCAGGGCACTATAATGAATGTGTGTGCTGGCAGGCCTGGAAGCTATCACGACTCCCACATCTGGCATATGAGGCAGCTGTACCAGCGATTTGCCAGTGGGGACATCCCATACGGCCACCTAGTGGGGGATGCTGGTTATGCACTGGAGCTGTGGCTGATGACACCCATCAGAAATGCACACACACCTGAACAAGAACTCCATAATGAGGCACACGCACAAACCAGAATCATAACAGAGCGTGTGTTCGGGAAGCTCAAGTCACGGTTCCAGTGCCTGGACATATCCAATGGAACCTTGCAGTACTCTCAAGCTACATGTACCAAAATTTTCATTGTATGTGCCATGCTACATAACAGGATCCTGCAGAAACAGCTGCAGCAGGAACAGCATAGGGCACGGCCACACAGCCCCTTACCATTGCCAAGGCCAGCACAGGCACAGACTGACTTGGAGGAGGAACAACCTGAGCCTTTCCCCTGTAGGCAGAAGGAGGAGTGCCCAGTATGCCCAGGCTTTGGCAAAGAGGTAACCCATAACACATGCACTAACTTGGTAGGAACCCAGGGAATGGCACCTCGCTCTGACTCGCACATACAGTAAAAGGGATGCCAAACATGACACTACCTGTGCTTACCCATGTATAGGGAGTGTACTATGTGCATACGACATAGTCAGCCCTCCAGCACCATTCTCAGTACTGGCACAGCCACAAGGTAAGTCACTATCCCTATCAATTGCTGAATGAAGTAGTATGTTCTGCTACTTGTATCTATGGTATGGATGTGAGCATGCAACGGAATTGGGTGGCTGAATGGGATGGAAGCAGATAGTAGACACCTATATGGGCAGCATGAAATCCATAACAAATACTGATGTCAGCATAGTAGGCAGTACTAGACAAGGTGACAAATCCCACTGCAGGACATGTGGTGGGTCAAATGTGTATCCATAGGATACACACATGCATGTCAGTGAGGCTCACATACCCAACAACAGTCTCAGCCAGCAGGACAGGTGTAGCTGACCACAAAGAAAGGCTGTGCTAAGGCCTCTGATTGATGGCAATGGAGAACAGCCCCCCTCCTGACCTACACAGACAGACTACAACAGGTCAGGCAGTTGGATGTTAGTTCTGAAGGGTAAGAAGTCTGAAACTGAAATGTAGGTCAATAAAACCTAAGATCTGTACTCCACTGATATGCCTCTAGTCTGCATGATAGGTCAGAACACAGAATGAAATGGAAGCCAACAGAATACTTGAAATACCAGTACAGTTATAGCAAATGTTTACAGTTGTCAGGTGTGTGCCCACGCACAATTCTATGTAGAAATGTAGTAAAATGTACATGTGGGTATAATAACAGTGGAACACAGATTACCTGAGCTGGCCAAATTAGCAGGATAGATTGTTGCATGTGTACAATATGCAGGGTTCTGTGTGTTAGGTTGTTGTGTGTTGTATATTGTGTGGAAGTGGTCGGCATGTAGGCATGGAGGGTTGTGCCCCGGTGGCCTATGGCCAGTACTGTTGATGAAAGCATCAAGTTCTGACAACTGCAGTGCCAAATGCAATGCATCTCAGCAATCCAGCAATAATCTGTACTAATTGTTCGGATGTAATATCTATCACCATCTGAAAGATGGACATGGCATGAATGTGGGCCCAAACATACACACAGTACACAGGTGGAAGTATGCTGGACAGAGAGTGTATAAAATGTTACTGTCAAATGGACACCCATTTGGATTTGTACATACAGGTTAGCAGCACATTAGTTGCATGTGCAGTATGGAATACTGATGTAGTCTGGCCAAACACTGGCAGACCACAAAAGGCACAGTTATGAAGTACTAAGAAACTGCTGATGCCCCCGCACAAGCCAGCATAAGGGGAATGCCCCACGCATATCTGTGAGTCAGCTGCAAGAAGCTTCCATAGCACACATGCACTAAGGTCACCCCACCATCAGCCACAGGTTCATCACAGGTCATATCCCTTGCTGTTGGGAATGAGTACAGTATGACCCACACTTCTGTATGGGAATACCCACAGAATGCAGCATGCAGAAGAGGTGTCCCATGCAGGTGTGTCCGTAGCTGTAAGCAGCACCCTGTCAGCATCCACACCAATGGATTAATAAGGACAGAAACTATTGCCATTAACACCTTGCACACTACCCTGTCACCCCAGGGGAATCCAGTGGCTTGCGGCCTGGGACTGTAGGAGTGACAGAATGCAGTGGCCTGCTACAGATGGTATGCATCACTAGCAAATGCCCTACAGTCCTCTGTCAAAGGCCTGTACCTCACCCATACTGCCAATGTATGTTATCTCATGGAGTCCCAAATAACAACATAACACAGTCCACAGAACACAAATGCAAGGCCATGTCAGCAAATCCCAGTAGCATGCCCACCATGTCCTACTGCATGAACTGTGGACCAACCCCTAAATACCACTGGGATGAAGGGATAATTATAGGGATATGTATCAGATATTCCTTGCATAATGTTAGGAAGAGGATAGAATAACGGGGGGGGGGGGAGTAGAAGCATGGATTGTGTGAAGTCTGAAACTCTGATGTGTGCCCATACTATCCCTGCCTGCAAACCCAGTCATGGGTGGCTACAAACCTGCTCATAAACCTGTGAAGGGGAACTGATCAGATATTTGAGCCCTGCCTCTGGGTAATCTATGTAAATCTGAACAGCTGAAAGGGATGGCCACAGCAGGATATGACCATTCTATCATGTCGATAGATGTACAAGCAGAGGATCCTCAGCTACTACAGTACCAAGGTGCTAGATCATTTACACAGACCCATCAGCAAGTGTCTGCAGCTCCCCCTCCAGAATGGCATGAGTGTGCAAGAATATGTAGGCTGCAGACCACAATACTGGACACAGCTTCATTATTCCTTTATTCCCCAGGAAATTACTGTGAACAAATAAGTATATCTGTCAGTAGTTGATGACATAATACATCACAGTGTAAAACAGTACATATGTCTGAATATGTCTGCTAACACCAAAACCATGTAGCACAAGCAGCACAGACACAATTAGTCACAGTATCTGACTATCCTTTGCCCATTATGACTCCATATTGTCAACCTATCTACAGATATACTGCAGAAACAGGTTGCTAGCTGTAGGTGTAGAACACAAATGCCTGTACTGGAGTACAACCTACCTGGAATGGATTCACACATTCAATACAGAAGGTCATGCAGGGCATGCTCCCATACTTAGTGAAATGGAGCCCATGTCTGACAACAAAATACAGAAGGGTCATACTGGGCATGCTCCCACACTTACAGAAATGAAGCCCATGTCTGACAACAACAGTGGACTATACATATCTGTCAGTCGCAGATTTCTGTGCACACACACCAGATTGGACACCAGTCATGCTTTGCACACAGATCAGATAGGAATACACACATATATCCAAGGACAACGCACTATAATAGGTCAAACATACAAAAACACAGATGTGGGGAAGAGAGAGACAAACAGTGACAAAGAGCTTCCCATCACGAGGCCTGTCCCATCCAGCACAAATCCAATTGGCCAATATCACATTATGTGCCAATGTCTATCACTGTAAACATTTGCTTCTGGTAGCCCTCAGCACTATAGTGTCTGTGGTGCTTGTAATAACTGTGTAACATGACAGTACAAGTCATTATTCATGTAGAAGTTGTATACACATTCCTGTCAAATGTAAAGTTGTGTGTGACTGAGTGTTGTGTGTGTTTCCAAAGAAATGGTTTCTGGCCTATTGACACAGACTGCACTCCCCATTGTCCTAGTTTAGCTAGCCTGCTGAAGATAGTCACCTTGAAATACCCCTTTGTAAATGATCATCCCTATAAGTTCTGTGGTGTGTGCAATAACTGTGTAATGCTATAGTGTGATGTATTAATTAGGTAGGAGTTTTAATTCCAGACATGGGAGCTGTGAAACTATGTGTTTGTGTGTGAAGGGATCAATGATGTTTTGGCCATTCACAGACACTACACCTCCCATTGCCCTACTTTAGCAAGCCTGCTGATGTCATTCACCTGGAAATACCCCTTTGGACAAGGGCTAGCTCTATGACCTCCGTGGCATGTGTGATAACTGCCTAATGCTGAAGTGCAACATCCTAGTTAGATAGGAGTTCAAATCCCAGACATGGCAGCTGTGAAACTCTGTGTTTGTGTGGGGAGGGATCAATGATTTTGAGGACATTCACAGACACTACACCTCCCATTACCCTACTTTGGCAAGCCTGCTGATGTCATTCACCTTGAAATACACCTTGGATAAGGACTAGCTCTATAAGCTCCATGTCATGTGTGATAACTGTGTAATGTTGTAGTTTAACATAATAATTAGGAGTTCAAATCCCAGACATGGCAATTGTGAAACTCTGTGCGTGTGTGTAGAGAGTAATACACGGTCACTACACCTCCCATTGCCCTACTTTAGCAAGCCTGCTGATGTCAGTCACCTTGAAATATCTCCTTGGACACAATTCAGCCCCATAAGCTCTGTGGCATGTGCAATAACTGTGTAAGGCTATAGTGTGATGTACTAGTTAGGGAGGATTTCTAATCCCTGACATGGCAACTAAAAAACTGTGTGTGTGTGTGTGTGTGTGTGTGTGTGTGTGTGTGTGTGTGTGTGTAGAGAATAATGCTACTGAGGTCATTCACAGTCACTACACCTCCCATTGCCCTACTTTAGCAAGCCTGCTGATGTCATCCACCTTGAAATATACCTTTGGAGAAGGGCTACCTCTATAATCTCCTTGTTGTGGGCCATAAATGCAGAACAATGTAGTAGCAGTAACTACACAGCTATGGGTTTGAATCTCATTTGTGGCAAGTGTTTATGTGTGTACCTCAAAGATTATGTCCCCATTTACAGCCAGTACACATCTCAGAGCCTGACTTTAGCAGTCCTGCAGATACCACCCACTTTACAAGTATCTGTTGCAAAGCCTGCACCATGTCAGTCAGTGGTGGATGTGGTAAATGTGTAACATAATGATCTATAAAGGTTGTTAGATAGAGGTTTGAACCTCACCCCTGGCAAATGTAAATGTGTGATTAGGGTAAAATTATTTTTAGGATCTCTCACCCACTACATCACCCAATGCCAGTATTTACAAGGGCTGTTGATGTTCCTCACCTTAGAAGTATCTTGGGACAACATCCATTTATTAAGCTCTGTGGTGCATGCAATAAATGTGGTACACTGTAGTAGCAATACATAGCTAGGCAGGGGTTTGAAACTCAGTACTGGCAAGTGTGTTTGTCATCAGTATCCTGTGTGGAGGCTGCTGTGATTGTCTAATGATAGTATGAATTGTGGGGTGGGTTTTGCTAAATTATTATATTAAGGACCTACTATATGTCTCTCTGTCCATCTTACAAGTACAACAGATTTCAAACAGCAGAGAGGCTGGTGTAGACAATCCATAGCCCTACATGTGACATTATGAATTGGTGAACAATATAGGCAACCCTTGTATTACTCAGAAAACACCCTCCACCCATGCATCATACACAAACACACTTGGCTAGGCAACAACCACTGTGTTGGTATTTCCCTGCATATTGTCCACAGATAGTAACCACAATATGATTGCAGTGGATTACATGCCTGTTGACAACAACACTGCCACTGACATCAGAACGTACTGTGATGTGTAACATCTCCTCACTGAGTGTGTGTTATACAGCAAGTAAAAGGACATGGCACCCTGTTCAACCCCTACAACAGGTAAATAAATGCTTACAGTGGTCCTTTACTATGTTCCCCACTGGACAATTGCAACAACTATAGAGTCTGCAAATGTAAACCACAAAGAGAATACCATGCCTTAGACACATGCCCTGTATGGACAGATGCCACTAACTCCACTGAATACCCATATCATGCTGTCAATGTAGATGCAGGCACAACCTCAGTTCCATAGCTAGGTCTCACCACATAAGGTAAGGAATGACACATCAGATGATAATCTGTCCACACAAAGTGCCCCAGACCCCAAGTACACTTCCACACATCACAGAACATGTATGTGGGACATGTGCACAACCCAGACACTGTCCATGTTATGGAATATAGATCACATAAATGGCAAGCATTGCACAGCACTGGCCACCCACAACAGTAAACCAGATGAGTGGATGGTGAATACAATACCCACCTGTGTGGGACAATCCAGGGACTAAACCCCTGAGCCACACTGGAGACCATTGTCATGTAGCCTGATGCCAATGTATTCCCTTTGCCTAGCCTTGTACAGCCTTCTGGCACAGTCAGCTACTACACACCTGTGAAGCAATAAACCCATGCATGTCAGAAATGGCAAGTTTGTGTGTGTGTGTGTGTGTGTGTGTGTGTGTGTGTGTGTGTGTGTGTGTGTGTGTGTGTGTGTAGATTAATGATTTTGAAGCCATTCACACTCGCTACACCTCCCATTGCCCTGCTGTAGCACACCTTCTGATGTCAGTCACCTTGAAATAACCCTTTGGCCATATATCAGCCTGGAAAGCTTTGCGATGCATGTGATAACAATACAAAATCCACAGATAGGAGCGAAAAGGCCTCAGAAATACAAAGTTTCCAAAGATATGTAAAGGTTCTTCAACCCAGTAAAATGCAAGTCAGCATGTAATCCAAATAAAAGATGATTTATTGAGCTAGCGAGTGAGCGCTTTCACCAAACGGCTGTTTCAAACTTCAACAATAGCTTTTAAAATCAAACAACTTATATACACAAGGGAAGAAGTTCATTGGTGTGACCAAGTTAATTGATTAATGATCAAAGGTATCACATTAAAAAACACAAGAACATGTCCATATAAAATAAATAAAATATATACCAAAATAAATACAAAGAATGTATATATATGAATATATAAAAAATATATAAAAAGATTCATATAATACATAGTAGTATATAAGAATATAAATAACCTATCCACTTGTATACAAATTATGATATTACAGCTGTTAATAAACAGCTGTAAATTAATCTAACTCATACCTTAGGTCTATGTAACTTTTTACTTGATAGGGGTTAAAAAGGACTTTATGTCATCGCTCATTGATAGGGCATAGTAATAGAATGCCAATAAGAGATTGCAACACCATACCTTGCCTGAAATGCAATCAATGTCAATATATAGATAGTAGCAATAGTTTCTTACATCCGTTAACACAAACTGTTTATAATTTTAATACTGGCACTAGTTGTATTAGCTCCAATGTAGTGTATATTGCCAAATGTGTCTCCTGCCCAGTATTTTATGTAGGTAAGACCTGCAGGCAACTTAGAGAACGTATCAGAGAACACGTATATAGTATTAGGACTGCGTCTGAGCATAATGCTCTAGCCAAACATGTTAGGACTACAGGACCAGATCACCTTTTTACCTTTAGTGTGCTACAACAGGTCAAACCTAGCATTAGAGGTGGAGACATTGATTCATATTTACAGGAATGTGAACTTAGATGGATGGTCCGCCTAAGAGCAGATAAATTTCCTGGTATAAATGATAAAGTACAGGTTAAACCACTACTGCACAGGAAAAGGTTGTTTAGACCTAAGGTTTGAGTTAGATTTTTATCTTTGTTAATTGAACAGTTGTTCATTAACAGCTGTAATACCATATTTAGTGGATGGGTTATATATATATATATATTACTATGTATTATATGTCCCTTTTTAGATTTTCTTATATATATGTTTTTACATATATATATATATATATATATATATATATATATATATATATATATATATATATACACTCATTATTTTTATGCGTATATATGTTTGTATTTTTTCATACATTTTTCTATATTTTTATGGACATTAATGGGTTTAAATAAAGTATAGGTCAAACCCCTATCAAGTAAAAAGTTACATAGACCTAAGGTATGAGCTAGATTAATTTACAGCTGTTTATTAACAGCTGTAATATCATAATTTGTATACAAGTGGATCATTAATCAATTAACTTGGTCACACCAATGAACTTCTTCCCTTGTGTATATAAGTTGTTTGATTTTAAAAGCTATTGTTGAAGTTTGAAAAAGCCGTTTGGTGAAAGCGCTCACTCGCTAGCTCAAAAAATCATCTTTTATTTGGATTACATGCTGACTTGCGTTTTACTGGGTTGAAGAACCTTTACATATCTTTGGAAACTTTGTATTTCTGAGGCCTTTTTGCTCCTATTTGTGGATTTTGTCTTACTACATTTGCTTTGGATTTAGGAGCGTTGATCTCCCTACAGGTGCTTTGCTGTTTCTTTTTTATTACGCATGTGATAACAATGAAATACTGTAGTGTAGCAAACTAGTTAGGTAAGAGTTCTAATCTTGATCCTGCCAACTGTGATAATGTCTGTGATTCCCTGAGAGAGTGTGGTTGTGTCTTCCTTGACACCTACTTTTGTGAACAACCACATGTTCCACACTTCCCTTATCCATCCTTTATCACTGTTGCTGATGTCACTCACCTTCAAAGATACCTTTGGACAGCTCTCCGGCATGTAAGCTCCGTGGTGCATGCAATAACTGCATGACAATATAATAGCAATACATAGGCAGGTGGGGGTTTGAAACAAAGTACTGGCAAGTGTGTGTTTGTGTGTGTGTTATCAGTGCCTTGTTGGGGTGATTGTGTAATGACAGGGTCCATTGCAGTGTGGGTTTTGCCACATCATTATATTGAGGAGCTACATGTCCCATTGTCAATATTACAAGGCCAACATTTTCCAAACATTGTAGAGACTGTTGTCAACAATCCTCAGTCATAAATGTGCACAGCCATGTGCAATTACCACGTGACAGTATGGATTAGTACACAATATAGGCAACCGTCATAATGCCCAGATACCACTCTCCACCCATGGATCATACACAAATATGCTTTGCTCTTACTCTCCTACTCCCTTCCTTTCTTACTTTGTCTCTGTCTATCTCTCTCACTCCCTCTCTGGTGGATGTGGAAAAGTACTTTTTATTTATTTAACATTTGTTGACTGGGAAAGTCCAACTAGGTTCCACAGAGCCTGTTTTCAGTGGAGGCCCGGGGAGAAATGCTCCAGATGCATGTCTTTGGAAGTGATGTTTATGATCAGCTGATGGCCTGTGCATGAATTGCAGTCCCCCACTAGCTAACTGCATGTGGAAAAGCTGTGGTATCATTCCTCTAGCCAATTGTATGGAAACACACTCCTAAGCACTTCATGTGGGTGTTGGCCATTTTCCTTCACTGTGAGCAGGGCTTCATGTGGGTGTTTGACAAACAGCATCACAGAGGGTAGTTGGAGATACCTCTTACAACATACACTGTGGAGACAGGCCAACAAACAGGAGGGGGATGTTCCAGACATGAGGACAGAATGTAAGTATTGCTCTTCTACATTTGAAGTAATGTTGGTTTAACAGGGGTTGTATGGATATGGATGTTCTACATGATTTAATATCTGTCATGACAGTGTTACATGGTTGAGGAAACTCTCATCTGTAGGACTATCTGCAGACTGGCCAGTGTTTGGAGTCTTACATGTGCTGTGTTACTCACACATTTCCTATCTTTAGAAATGCAGTAGCATACTCTGAGGATTGCATTCAGTACATGGTGACATCCATGTGAGTTACTGACTTGTCACAACAAACTCTGTTACACCAGC
>NC_056744.1:1104434176-1104441676 GCF_019279795.1 Protopterus annectens | reverse complement strand
TTCTCTCTTCCTTCCCTTCAATAAACAAACTTACTACTTTATTTTCTACTCTTGGTACATCACTTTGCAAACATAACTAATAAAATATTTCAGCTATGTTACTATTGCACTATTATGTATATAATATGTAATTATGAATGTATCTCTCTGATGAATGCATTTCTATATGTATTTCACTTGCCATAGTTTTATGCATGACAAGGTAATGCAATGAATTGTGGCACTGTAATGCAGTAATCTGTGGTACTGATGAATGTATTTCTATATGTAATTAATATGTAAAATTTCTATTTTCTGTTGGAGCTTTTCTCCTTGGGCCTCCACTGAAATTGGGCATTTGTAGCCCAGTCGGACAAACCCAGTCAACAAATATAAAATAAATAAATACATAAATAATAACAGTGGAGCACCTGAGATGGCCAAACTAGCAGGATAGATTGTAGCATGTGTACAATATGCAGGGCTGCATGTGTTAGGTTGGTATGTGTTGTATATTGTGTGAGAGTGGTCAGTATGTAGGCATGGTGAGATTTGTCCTGGTGGCCATTGGCCAGTACTGCTGATGACAGGGCCAAGTCCTCACAACTGCAGTGCCAAAAACAATGCAACCCAGCAAAACACATGCCAGCAGTAAGCCATAGTAAATGTTTGGAAGTAATATGTGTCACCATCTAAAAGATGGACATGGCATGAATGTGGGCCCAGACATCCAAACAGTACACAGGGGGAAGTACCCCAGACTGTGTATAATATGTTACTGTCAAATGGACACACCTTTGTAATTGTACATACAGGTTAGCAGCACATTAGTTGGGCTTGTAGTAGGGAATACCGATGTTGTCTGGCCAAACACTGGCAGACCACAAATGTCACAGGTATGAAGTATTGAGAAACAGATGATGTTCCTGCACAAGCCAGCATAAGTGGAATTCCCCATGCATATCTGTGAGTCAGATGCAAGTAGTGTCCATAGCACACATGCACCCAGCTCACCCCACCCTCACCCCACAGGTACCTATCTGGTCTTATCCATGCTGTTGGGAATGAGTACAATATGACCCCCCACCTCTGTATGGCAATAGCCAAAGAATGCAGGATGCAGAATAGGTGTCCCATGCAGGTGTGCTCTAGCTGTAAGCAGTACCCTGCCAGAATCCACATCACTGGATGAATAATGACATAAAGTATTGGCATTAACACCTTGCACACCTACCCTGTCACCCCAGGGGAATATAATGTATTGCACACTGGGACTTTAGGAGTGACACAATGCAAAGGCCTGCTACAGTTGGCCTGCATCACTACCAAATGGCCTACAGTCCTCTGCCAAAAGCCTGTGTCTCACCCGTACTGCCAGTGTATGTTATGTCATGGACTCCCAAATAACAACATAACATGGTCTACAGAACCCAAATGCAAGGCCATGTGGACCAATCCCAGTAACATGTCCACAATGTCCTACTGCATGAACTGTGGACCAACACCGAATTACTGCTGGGATGAGGTGATAACTATAGGGAACTTATCAGATAATGTTTGGAAAAAGATAGAATAATGGAGGGGGTAGGAGCATGGGTGGCATGGAGTGTGTGAAGTCCAAAACTCAGCCATGTGCACATACTAGCCCTGCCTGCAAACACAGGAATGGGTGGCTACAAACCTGCTAGTAAACCACAATATGAAGGGGTAATATCCAGAATTATGACCATTGCCTCTGGGTAACTTGTGTGAATCTGTACAGCTGTGAGGTATGGCCACAGCAGGATATGGCCGTACTGTCATGTTGATGGATGTACAAGCATGGGATCCTCAGCCACCACTGTACCAAGGTTCTGAACCATTTACACAAACCCAGCAGCAAGTGTCTGCAGCTTCCCCTCCAGAATGACATGACTGTGCAAGAATATGTAGGCTGCAGACCACAATACTGGACACAGCTGCATTCACCCTGTGTTCCCCAGGACATCACTGCAAGCAAATATGCATACCTGACGGTACTTGATGACATAAAACATCACAGTGTAAAACAGTACATATGTCTGAATAGCTCTGCTAACACCAAGACCAGGTAGCAGAAGTAGCACAGACATAATTACCTACAGTAATCCACTATCCTTTGCCCACTTTGACCCCATATTGTCAATCAATCTACAGATATCCCGCAGAAACAGGTTTCTAGCTGTAGGTGTAGAACGCAAAAGCCTGCACTGAAGTACAAACTACCTGGAATGGATTCACACATTCAATACAGAAGGTCATACAGGGCATGCTCCCACACTTACAGAAACAAAGGCCATGTCTGACAACAAAATACTGAAAGGTCAGACTGAGCATGTTCACACACTTACAGAAATGAAGCCCATGTCTGGCAACAACAGTGGACTATACATATCTGACAGTCACAGATGTTTGTGCATACACTCCTCAGTACACACCAGTCATGCTTTGCACACACATTGGATAAGAATACACACATATATCCAAGGACAACACACTATAATAGGCCAAAATTATGCATACATAGATGTGTGGAAAAGAGTGACAGACACTGACAAAGAGCCTCCCATCATGAGGCTTGTCCCACCCAGCACAAATTCAATTGGCTAAAACCACATGATGTGCAAATATCAATGACTGTAGACATTTGCCTCTGGTATCCCTCAGCACTATAGCATCTGTGGTGCTTGTGCTAACTGTTTAACATGACTGTATAAGTCAGTATTCATCTAGCAGTTGTATACACATATCTGTGGAATTTAAACCTATGTGTGCCTGAGTGTTGTGTGTCTGCTTCTAGATGAATGGGTTATGGCCGATGCACACACACTGCACTCCCCATTGTCCTGCTATGGCAAGCCTGTTGATGTCTTCACCTTGAAAAACACCTTTGGGGAAGGAGTAGTCCTGTAATCTATGTGGTGTGTCCTATAACTGTGTAATGCTATAGTTTAATGTACTAGTTAGGTAGGAGTTCTAATCCCAGACATTGCAACTGTGTATGTTTGTCTGTGTAAGGATCAATGCTTTTGAGGACATTCACACTCACTACACTTTCAAATGTCTTGCTTTGGCAGGGCTGCTGATGTCATTCACTTTGAAATACACCTTTGGGGAAAGAGTAACCCAGTAATCTCCATGGTGTGTAGTGTAACTGTGTAATGCTGTAGTGTGATGTACTAGTTAGGTAGGAATTCTAAGCCCAAACATGGCAAGTGTGTGCTTGTCTGTGTAAAGATTGATGCTTTTGAGGCCATTCACACTCACTACAATTTCAAATGCCCTACTTTGGCAGGGCTGCTTATGTCCTTCATTTGAAATACACCTTTGGAGAAAGAATAGCCCAATAATCACCGTGACATGTCCTACAACCAAACACCCTAATAATGGGTGACTTACACTACCCTGCCATTAACTGGGAAAAATACTTGTGTGCCAACACGGTTCATGGAAGTCATAATTCCCAATGCCCTGCATCAAGTAACCCATAGTCCCACCAGGGGCTCAAATATCCTAGACCTAGTCATTACCAACATGGGAAATCAATGCTCCACACCTATGGTCACCCCATCGGTGGTCAGGTCTGTCCATGAGCTAATCACCCTTAACATCAACATTCCTCTCCCACACCGCAGTAAGGAAATCTCCGTAACACACATATCCAAAGCCAACGTCATGCTACACATGTCAGATGTGACTAACGTCATGACACCCATGCAGATGGGAACTGAAAGAAGGGCTGCTGAATCCTACATGAAGGCACTGTACGAGCACATCCACTCATGCATGAATCATGCCATCCAATATAGAGCCAGGACGCTCCCCACTAAGAAAAGGAAGCCAATGTGGTGGCCCCCTGCCATAAACATACCGTACAACAAAAGGAGGAAACTGTTGCAGAAACAGGGGAATTTCCAGGATGAAAAATACTCCCTTACTAGCCACAGTAAGAAGCTGAGATCCCTCATAACATCCACCAAAGCTAGTTACGAACATGATATAGCCAAAGATGCCAAACACAACTGCAAAACGTTCCATAGCTATGTCAGGAATCTAAATGGCAATGCTCAGATCTGCTCCGACCTACAACAGAATAGTATTAAATAACTGCTCCCAAAAATGTTGCCAATATCCTGGCAGATCTATTAAGTGCCAACTGCACCCACCTCTTACCCCTGAAAGGGCCCATCTCAACATGGAAAAATTGCCAGATTCTGGTAATAATGGCCACACAGGTAAAAACCACACTCTCAAGAGCTAAGACAACAGCAGCCATGGGACCAGTCAACATCCCGGGCTGTGTACTACATGAGCTACAAAATGAACTGGCACCTCACCTACGTGCCATGTCTAATCACAGCCACACCTCAGGCTTTGTGCCCACTGTGTGGTGCAAAGCTACAGTTATCCCAGTCCACAAGGGGGGATCCACCTCGGATCCTGGGAACTACAGCCCCAGCAGTCTGACATGCCTGATCTGCAAGGCCATGGAATGTATTATCATGGAAATTAAAACAAAGACAGTGGCAACCTGCAAACACTGGACCCCAACCAGGTTGGGTTTGTGAAGGGCTGATCATGTCACCTCAACATGATTAGCAACTGTGAATCCATCTCCAGAGGTTTGGATGAGGGTAAGGTGGTTTACACAGCCTATCTGGACCTCACCAAGGCCTTCAACACCATCCCCCAGTCTGGAATCATAGATAAATGTATCAAGCTGGCCATTAAGCCCTATGTCACCTGATGGGATGCCAACTGCTGTACTGACAGAACCCACACTGTAAATGTAGGTGACACCAACCCTAGCCTCAGACAAGTGACAGTTGGAGTACCTTAGGGTTCAGTCCTGGCACCTCCCTTGTTTGGCATCTACTGCTCCCGAAGTACAGTCCAACAGTAAGGGACTCGGGCAAACAAAGGTCGCAGATGACTGCACACTGGGAGCCAATATTGAATCCCCACATGATGTAGATATTCTACAGAAGGGCCTTACAGAAAGACATGCTTAGTGCCTGAGCCACGGTCTCAAGATCAATCCCAAGAAATTTATAGTTATCCCCTTTGGGAAGGGACATGTACTTGTGAAGTACCACATAGCTGGCAGTGCAATATACACCTAAGGTGTGATAAGAGACTTAGGGACACAGGTGGACATTGGTCTCACCATTGATAACCACATCACCACAACCATGAGGAAATCAACTTATGTGGCACACCTCACCACTAAGGGTTTTACATCCAGGAAAAAAGAGGCCATTGTCCCTCTGTAGTCATCTCTCAGTAGACCCAGTACAGACTACAATGGCCCGTTACATATGTACCTCACAAGACACATCTGCAACAACTAAAAAGGATGCAGACATACCTCACTAAAAATATCACAGGCCTAAACCAGATGCCCTATGCTGACCGTCTGAAAATCATCTAGCTATACTATGTCACATATTGGGTTCTCAGAGGCAATCTCTGCTTAACATACCATGCCATGTCAAACCCACAGCTGATGGACATGCTACACTTAAAACATTCCAAGCCCTCAAAGCCACATGCTCCAGGGATTCACATCTTGTCATCACAATGAATAATACATACTGGAGAGATGTGTTCCTGACCCAGAGACTCCCCAGAGTCTGGAATAGGCTGCCCATACATGTCAAGCAGAGTGCCTCTTTGGCTCTCTTCAAAAGGAACCTCGACAATTGGATGGGAGATAGAAAATTGACCCTGGAAAGCATGTCAGCTACCCTGCTAGACAGGGGTCCAGGGAAGTAAATATTATGGGAAGACATAGCCAGGGAATTGCCATGTCTAGGCATGTATAGGCACTAGGGCTGATAGGCTAGTACCAACCTATGAATCTATGAACCTATGACCTACACTATCCATTGCCCAACCTTGGCAAGGTTGCTGATGTTATTCACTTTGAAATACACCTTTGGGGAAGGACTAGCTTAGTAAGCTCTGTGGTGTGTGCTATAACTGTGTAATGCTGTAGTGTGATGCACTAGTTAGGTAGGAATTCTAATTTCTGACATGGCACGTGTAAAGTTTTATGTGCTTGTGTGTGTGTTTGTTTGCCTGTGTAGGGATTAATGGTTTTGAGGCCATTCACAGTCACTACAAGTTCCATGTCCCTACTTCGGCAAGCCTGTTGATGTCACTTTGAAATACACCTTAGGGGAAGGGGTAGCCCAGTAAGCTCCGTGGCACATGTTGTAACTGCGTAATGCTGTCATGTGATGCACTAGTTAAGTAGGAGTTCTAACCCTAGACATGGCAAGTGTAAAAGTTTGTGTATGTGTTTGTCTGTGTAGGGATCAATGGTTTTGAGACCATTCAGTCACTACAACTTCTACTGCCCTACACTGGCAAGCCTGCTGATGTCATTCACTTTGAAATACACCTTTGGGGATGGAATAGCCTAGTAATCTCCGTGGCATGTGCTACATCCGGTGAAATACTGAGGCAAGAAAAAACCAAAATATTCCCCAACGGGGTACTTAGCCAACTTTGATTCGGTCTGAAATTCTGGCTTCAGAAACTTTCAGAACGCCAACCTGCACTCGCAAAATTGCTTCTGCATCGGACCATGCGGCAAAAAAGACTGAGGATATGACGTCGGTCATGCGCATTAGTACCCTGACGTACTGACGTCAGTCTAATGCGCCCTGACCGACGTCAGCCATATACTTTGGTATTCGGGCCGACTGGACAGCGGACTACCCCAATAGTTAGGACTGCAGCAATGTGGAATGAAGAACATCTGTCTAATGCTGTTGTGTAATGCACTAGTTAGGTAGGACTTCTAATTCCAGACATGGCAACTGTGAAACTTGGTGTCTGTATGTTTGTCATGCGTATCCTGTGTGGAGGTAGCTGTGAGTGTGTAACAACAGGACTCATTGTAGAGCGGGTTTTGCAAATTTCTTATATGGTGGGCCTATTATATGTTACAATGACCTTACAAGTCTAACAGATGTCAAACAGCAGAGAGGCTGGGGTAGACAATCCATACCCCTACATTTGACTTCATGGCTTGGCGAACACTATAGGCAACCCTTGTATTATCCAGAGAACACTCTTCACCCATGTCTCATACACAAACACACTTGGCTAGGCAACAACCACTATGCTGGTAGTTCCCTGCATATTGACCACAGATAGTAACCATGGTGTGATTGCAGTGGAATACAGAGGACATGGCACCCTGTCACATCCCTACAAGAGGCAAATCATTGCATACAGTGCTCCTTCACTATGTTCCCCATTGGACACCTGCAACAACTGTAAAGCCAGCAAATGTAACCCACAAAGGACATACCATGCCTTATACACATGCCGTGTATGAACAGATGCCAATGATACCAGGGGATACCTGTATCATGCTGTCAATGTAGGTGCAGGGTCAATCTGGTGTCCACTGCCAGTTCTCACCACATGAAGTCAGGAATGACACATCTGATGATAACAATCTGTCTACACAACATGCCCCAGATACCC
>NC_056744.1:1104396676-1104429176 GCF_019279795.1 Protopterus annectens | reverse complement strand
GTCAGTGAGGGCTGCCATCATGTAGTAATGGCATACCTATCAGTGTCAGAGGTCTATCTGTCAACACATTCATCCTACTGCATAGCTAGTTGGCAAGCTGATGTCTGTCAGTCCCTGTACAGATGTGCAGATGTCAGTTATCCATCTTGGATACATACAGTCAATCTATGCTTGACTGACACTGACATGTCTGCCCAGCTGTGTTATAAATGGCACAGATAGGACTCAACACCCTGTATGCATTACATGCCACAGATACTTCAACTACACTACCACAGTCAACAGAACATGCTTGGGAACAGGTCTCCAAGACAAACACTAACCATGTTATGTAATACATGCTGCATACATGTCAACTGGAGCACCTCACAAAACCCTCTGCAACAGGCACCAAGAGGACTGGCTGATGCATGTCACTCTCACCCTGAGGGTCACCACAGTGGTGTCTGTAGATAGATGTTCTGCTTGCATATGGCAGGTGGCATGATACCACTGTACACACATCCCCTACACTTCCCACCTCTCCATGAACAATAGCCATGTACACACCTATGAACACCTGCACTGATGCACCCCAGTACTGACAACTGTGTACGTGTGCATTACTGAGAATATCAGTGTCTGTGTGTTAAAAGACCTGTAGGTTGGGAATACCCTGAAGCCCTTCACACCCACTGCACCACCCATTGCCATAGTTAGATGTGGCTGCTGCTGTACTGGACATTACATGTACCTTGTTGCTCTCCTCTCCCTAAGGTCTACATGGGCCTTGCAGTACCAGCACAACACTGTTGTACAAATGGGTTGATTGGCATGGGATACCCAGTGAGTTCTGGCAAGTGTGTGCATGTGTGCATGTGTGTATAGATGTAGGGTACAGCATTCCGAGGCCACATACCCCTATTGCAATACACATTGCCACACAGTATTAGGGATAGTGATGTTGCTGCCCACAGGAGAGGCATGACAATGCATCACCCTACTATGCCTGTGGCATGTGCATTAGATGCATATCCCTGTAGTCGCACTCTTGGGATCGACAAGGGGTTGTATTGCAGTCCTGGTCAATGTGTGATGGTGGGTGTGTCAGAGTGTCATCATGGGTTCCGGTCCATGCAATATACACAGTGGGGTGTGGGTGCTGGGTATACTGTCATTACACCATGGTACCCACTGTACATGTCCCATGTACCACTGTATGGTGACCACTCTCACCATCAACCATACAGGTAACTGATAGCACTATCCAGCCCAGTTATGCATGTGCTGTGTGCAACCTACCTGTAACACATTGGACACACTGACAAGGTAGTTAACACTGATAAGCCCAGGTCTCACGGATGTGTGTCTGACTGTTATGTGTTTGTCAATGTGTCTATGATGGTATGTCACACTTTGTATTGTCCATATACAATACATAGTGTGACGGTATGTCATACTATGTATTGTCCATATACAACCATTATATCCCCCATTAGCATACTGTACATGCCTGGGGATGTTCAGCATGTAACATGTAACCTGGAACACACCTCATCGTAAAAGCTGTGTGGTGTGTGCAATTAAAGCCACACACATCAGTAGCACTACATACCTAGGTAAGGGTCTAGTCACAGTGTTGCCAAGTAAGAGTGTGCATGTATGTGGAGGGATCTACTTCAGGTTGCAAAATATACATGTCCCAGGGGGTCATCTGTCCAAGAACTGCATGGCATATGCTAATATTTCACAGGTATCATCCTGTGGACATACATTTCATCACAACTACTGTTAGCTGTGTAAATGGCCTCTTCCCCACTGTATAGGTGTGCAGCAATACTGGGGTTGGTATATATAGCTGGGTGTGGCTGTTGTGGACACAGCCAATATCATTGCGGTTACTGTTGAGTGTATCCCCCCGTGTAGCTGGCCGTAATACTGTACAGTTTGTGTTAACAGGTTATGTATTTGTCTATCACACTATCTGTGGTTCTACAGCACCTCTCACCCTCCAAATGGTAGGGGTGTGCCACCTAAAGCAGCACACATATGTTTACAGTGTTGAGAATTGCACTACATTGGGGAAGGGGACATATATCCTGCCAGTACCATCGTCAATGACATTAAACAAGTGGACTGCTTCTTCCACAATGTGTTGTTCTGCATAGTCTGGCTTGGAGGAATTACATAGGCTGCAATGGGTTCCTTGTACAGGTACATACATCCATGTGTACAGTACTCTCTGTGTAGTGCATCAACACCTAAGCCTCCGTGTGTGTTATACACAAACATGCAGTGTGTACCACCCAGTACAACTACCATTGTCCACTGTAGAAGGGATGCTAACAGCAGTCACCATGCACTCACGTGTATACACCACCCCCAGACCTATCAGCCATGTGGCACAGGCAGTAACTGTTATACAGACCTGTGACGTGTTCACCTGTACCCAGGGTATGGGACAGCCAGGGTGTCACCACAGTGCCATACCCCTTGTGAGATATGACAGCAGACCATCCTCATGCTGACACATGGACACCTACAACACAAATGGATAACATTATGGAGACCACAATCACTCAGTGTTACTAACAACTATAATGCATCATGGCTGGACAGCTAATATTACCTGACATGTAAGCATTAAACATTACTGCTGACAACATGTTACACAGCAGTACATTGGTACACTGTAGTACAGTCACTTTGTGCATCAGAACCATATTAGCCTGTCCCTGCATCAATGTTATGGATGACAGGGATGTGGCACAGGTATCATCATATGCACAGGGTGTGTTGTTGGTTTGCCAGAGATCTAGAATGGGCCATACATTTGACACCGTGTGTGTGAGTGAGGGTTTTTTATTACTGATATGACTGTAGTGATGTGATGTGTGTGTAGGTATGGGGTTGCCCTCGGTGTGTCTGTATTGTGTATGAGTAGGCATGCATACAGTTCTGCCATGTGGCTGCCCTATACAGGTGTTTGTTGGACAGCTGCAGACCATACCTGGCAGGGTGTGCAGTTCACCGCCTCCAGCCATGAACATGAGAACTGTGCCTGCCAGGGGTTCCACGGGCATGTCCAGGTACAAGCCTCAATATGTTACTCTCCCCTGATGATGACATATGTCCACTGGAACCAGGTCCCTCCTGGGACTGGCAAGGGCAACATGCACTTGGCCTGCTGTGGTGTGGTGTGGACAGCATCTCCCCTGCAGTGCTGGGGCTGGCACTACCACTACAAGAAGCAGCTTGGTGTCCTTGCATGTCCATATCAACCTCCAGATGTTGGAGTTGCTAACCTACGTCCATGTGGCCATCACATCAATCCCACCACATGCTCTAGCACAGACAATCCACAGTCGAGTAGGCCCACCATCTCACCCCACCGTCTATCCATGATCTCTGTATAATAACGGATGGCACCTGCAAGATCACGGATGTTGTCACTTACAGCTGAAAAAGCTCTCTGCAGCCTCAGACCCTGTCTAGTGTCATTCTGTACGTGCCTGCACCTCCATGACAGCCTGAAACATGCATCCGGAGGTACCAGCTGTGGCACTTCTGCCAAGGGCACAATGACCAGCGGCCCTCCCATAAGCACCCCTGCACATCTGTCTATGTGGTGCCCTGCCGGACATCTGGCTATGGTTGCTGTGTCCAGACATAGCAGCCATAGATACCACACTGTCCTGTGCACTGCCACCAACCACCAACTGTCCCTCTGCTATGGCCACTGGTGATGGGGTATCTCTAGGCACTGTGACTGTGTGCGGGGATGGGGTGGATAACAGGGGGATGTCAAACAGTAGTGTAGTTTTGGCCTCTGACAACCCCGCCTGTGCCTCATTTTCAGTGTCTGTATGGACACCGACATCCGATTGCATGCAGGAGGGAACCTGACCCACCTTGCCACCTGTGAGGGGAAAACAAGAAATGCACTTTAAGACCTGTACGTCATTGCTTAACAGTAGACATATATACACACGTACACACACACACACACACACACACACACACACACACACACACACACACACACACACACACACACACACACACACACACACACACACACACACACACACACTGACATTCCACCATAATACCTATCTGTCCCCGAGTTTACTGACTGTCCCAGGTTTATTCACTTAAGTTCTCCATCCTGCATCACACTTGGAAACCTACACTCATCAATACCAATAATTAATGTATCATTCTTCTAATTGCCTAGACAAGTGATCACAAAACATCACCTGCTACTCCATTACCTCTTTGACTTGATTGGAGTTGGTTTTACAAGGACTCACTGCTGTCATCCAGTGTTCACCCTGGGTATGTCCAGACATCGTGAGCATGGCCCCCATATGTTAGGGTCTACTACAGTCACTCAATAATGTCACACACTGGAGTGTCATACGTAACTATTGCTCAGTAGATGCAAGATCTTTTGCTCAATTAACTTATTATGTGGACAACAGTAATATTTGGATACACTCAATGGTGTTGTCTAATAATTCCCCAATGCATCTGTAGTGCTGCATACATGGGTATTTTTTCACCTTTCTGCAATTTTAACAGTATACCTGGTGTCTAGTTTCCCTCCCAATGCATGTTCCATGCTACAGACCTTATTATACTATCTGCTGTCCTGAGATTACATATCTGATAAGTATTCCTGATGTCTCAATTGTCAGTCCATGTCCATGTACTGCACAATTCCAAACGGAATTGAGATGTATGAACAACCCCACAATCACACATTTGCATACATGGACACACACACACACACATACACACACACATCCTACATGCATCAACCCCCCTCCACTCCACCAGATTGCACCTGCAGACAAAATAACCCCACCCCACCCCCTCCACACACACAATAACAGTTGAGGTTGCACAAAGATATTACACACAGAACTCCCATTACCCATCTGTTAACATGCATAACATATGGTACTCAGCAGCATGCAGCGCAGCTATAGTTAATCCATGCTAGCAACAATATACATGTGTGTGAAATATGGGCTGTGTTAGTAGGTGATGCCCCTTCCCCTGGAAAGCACTGCACCCATGTACACAGTATTGCTGTGCACCTGTTCAGCACCCTGCCATATACTGTGCACCATACCTCATAGGTGAACACACCATTGCTGAATGCGTATTACTGTGTCATTTATCTCTGCTCTGCTGCTCACAGCCCCTATGTGTTTGCCCAACATATACCTGGGATGATATGTGGACTGATGTCATTTTTGAATGCCTGGTGTCTGATTTACAGATGTCATCATTAGTGGTGCATGTATGTCTAATGCATGTATGACTAATGCAATACAATTACACTGAAAACCATCAAACCTTATTGTGGCTATGGGGAGTGTACACACCCTTATTGATACGATGACCTCTTTTCCTTGATATGCCATGGGACCACATTACTGCATATGTTAACATTACATGACCCTGATATGTGATATATGTCCTGTACAATTAAATGCAGTGTCAAACAAATGTGTGAGTTGTGCTGATGCTGATTGAGATGCATACTCTTCATGGGTGCATATGCGTGCACGCCCTTATCATGATGATTTGTTGTACCTACTGTTATGTGTACTACAGCAGTCTCTATTCCTGGCAGGGGTAAGGGGTATACTAGTATGGGCCATCTGCATTTGCCAGTATATGGTCAGTATGCCCTACACATATCCCCCAACTCTGCATGATTGCAAGGTCAACTCATGTGCACATCCCTTGGAGTTCACACACTGCCATCACTATTGCTGTGGAGTCAGGGTTATGTCTGTCACAGTTCCTGACACTGACTGTGTGCAGATACAGCCATTCATAGCATCTTTTGGATCCCTGTTGCAGTGCAATGTAGTGTCATGATGACACCCCCTCCTCACCATCAGCCTTCTTGCAGATGCGTGACAACTATGGCCTACACATATGTGTCAGTTTGCAGTGTCCCAAACACTGAACACCACGTGTAACAACCTAGTCCCAGATAATGAATGGAAAACATGCAGGTGTACACTGGCATGGTACAGATGGGGATGGTGGGCCTGAGGTGGAGTGAGGTGAGGTGTTGGTTGTGCAGCACATATATCTTACGTTATACTGTCTGTAGGTTTTCAACGTGGTCTTGGTACATCAGTACAGATTGCAATGCATGCCTTTTGGGGACCTCTTCTGTTATGCATATGCTACCTGTAGAGAGGCCTGGCTGTTGTTTCCTGTGGTACAACTGTCACATCTGAATACTCTAACCCATGGGCCACATGTTTGCAGAGTCCAGACAATTGCTGACATGGGGACTGCACAGCTAGTACTTGCCAGATCTTCCTGCAACCCCCTCAGTGTTGTGGCATGTTACTAGGCAGACTACATGACCGGTTTAATACATGTGACGTCATCTGTCTTGGATGGCCATCTGTTTATTTCCTACATTATTCCTGTCCCATACATCCTTGCCACATACATGACTGTCTGCACTGTTTGCCATGGTATATGCAATGGTGAGGTATGGCTACATGTCCCACTCCTGGGTGTTACCTGTTGGGTAGGCCATGGCATGCAAGATGTGTGCAAGCCATGACTGCCTCTGTTGCAGGTAAGTGGGCACATTTGATGGCCAAACTTCTTGGACAGCAGATCATTTCTTGGTGTGACATTGGGGATGTGTACTTGCTGGAAGGTGCATTTCCATGACAAATGCATGCAGTCAGTACCTCAACAACTGCTTCCACTATATTTTATCTGGAGTGTGTGCACACATATGCTTCCAGTGTTTGTGAATGGATGTATTCCCTGTATTTGCTGTCCTAACATACAATTCCAAATTACACACTCATTGCTCATGTTAGGACCACATTGCAGGATGTAAGGGTTGTGAACTGCAGTATTGTGATATGCCGTAGTATAGATCTGTAATAAGTGCCATTGTAATACTGGTATATACAATGTTGTAGCATTGTATAAAAATGATATTTCACACATGTCCCTACTGTAGGCCATTTGTCCCACCATTATGTTCATCTCTGTGCACACATTTTGCAATGACAAGATATTAGTTATATTGCAGGAGTCTGACATACCCTTTAGATACACCATTATGGTGAGCATTGTGATGCAGTGCAGTTAACAGCAACAATACATGAACATGTACGGCATGCATTATGGGTAGGTGTGTTAAATGTGGGCATGGAATATACCATAGCCATAACATGACCGGTGTATTAACAAACTTGAACAAACACCATACTCACCAGCTACAGGCTGCTGCCTTGGAGGTATACCAGAGGGACCTACATAAGTGTGCAAGAGATGTGATGTCAGTAGCCATAGCTGTGGCATTGGTGCATGGTGGGTGCAGCATTACAGTACATCAACAGTACAAGCCCATTATACTACAGATTAGGCACATCTGTTTATTACTACTACACAGCAACAAACTCTATATATATATATATATATATATATATATATATATATATATATATATATATATATGTCATCTCACATATGCATGATCTAACTGTACAGATGCGGATGGATATGCAACAGTGGTCTACTGATGTGCACTGTGGCCTTACCTGCATGCTCCTCTGCCATTGTGTGGGTAACACCCACCTACACTATGCTCCACCAGGTGTTATGTGTGCGGGCAGGCAGGTGCCCTGAGGATCGCAAGGAGCTCCTCAACATGTGTCGGGGGGGCTGGATGGCATGACCCCCTGTTGCGAGCTGATCCCCCGTGATTGCAGCAGCATGCTGACAGGCATTGCAAAGTAGGTCTGTGCAATGATGCCGGACCTGTTCATAACTGCAGTTATACAGGCCGACATTGTTTACCCTGTGGACAAGATAGTTCCACAGGGCGGTCCGCTCCTGCTGCTCATGGGCTGTTTGGCAAAACAACACCTGGCAGTGCTGAATCAGGTGTTTGATGATGACCTCATTCTCATTTGCTGTATAAACCGGAAGCCTCTCATGGGACATCTTGCCTGAAAGACATAAAGATGGAAACAGGTCTGAGGACCTCATACAGCAAGGTTATCATAGTTTTTAATACAAATCTCTGTCTTCCCCCCACCATATGTGCACTAACAATTTGATCACACAACTCAATAGGCATGTCTACAGAATACATATCATTGGGACATATATCGTATTGTACCACATTTTGTGCTATGTGGTTGTAGCCATGTTCCCTATGGGGACACTTACATTGCTAGCCTGTTACAGACAGTGTCACCTGCATGCCATTCTAAGGCCCACTATGGTTCCATATATGCACATGGTCTGTTTGCTATGTGATCGCTGCACATCTGTTGTTTTGTGTTATTTGGGATATCTTTGCATTTTGTTGGACATGATCCGGGAATGTGTGGACTATTACTACCCACATATGTTCTATAACAGTAACACAATAGCATGTTTAGGGAAAAGATGCCAGCAGAACCACCTCTCCCACCTCATCTGGCCATGTTATCAGGCCACATCACATGTGGGACCCACCTTGTGGCCTCCTCATCTACTGATCCTGCACTACCTTCAGGTGGAACCACCTCAGGGGATGGTCCCCCCTCCAGGAGCACACACAAACATGATCCTGTCTCTCAAGATCAGGTCCAGGGTCTGGTGCATAGGGAGCTCCACAGAGACTTGGGGGATGTGCTACAGCACCTTGAGGCCCTCAGTACACACTCACAGGGTCCGCATGCTCCTCGTGCTCAGCCTCCAGCCCAGGCACCTTCAGGGCCGTGAAGCTGATGTTGTGACTGGCCATGGGTGGGGGCCTTGTTCCCATTGTTTTCATATGGGGGCTCATGGGGCTTCCACATCGCAGATGACATTCACAATCCAGGGTGTTTACCCACCACATGTGTCATATACCGCCCCTGTAGGCTGTCTTCTCAATCTTCCAACCCAACCCACCTCCACAAATATACCTGCTATCCTTCCCCAAATTCCCAATTCCACCTTCATAAACAAGATTTAAAATTAAGATGATACCATGTATGTTACCACCTTTTGCTACACATTCCTTCTTTAAAAAAAAATCACTATTTCTTTCTCAGATACTAATACCTATCCTGTGTGTATGTGAGTTGAAATTGTACCTGTCTGTATATATTGTTAAAAAAATTCAGTCTTGTGATAATTCACTGTACTAATTTCACTGTATTTACACTAGTAATGCACACCTGGAGCTTTTCACATTTTCTTTCTTTAAAAAAAAAAAAAAAAAAATCACTAACTATTTCTTTCTTGGACACTAACTTTCAACCTATCATGTGTGTATGTGAGTAGAACTTGTTCCTGTCTGTATATATTGTTAAAAAAATTCAATTTTGTGATAATTCACTGTAATAATTTCATTGTAATTACACTAGTAATGTACACTTGGAGCTTTTCTCCTCAGGCCTCTGCTGAAAAAGGACCTGTATCCACTCGGACTTTCCCAGTTAACCAATGTAAAATAAAATAAAGTGCAATGTGTTCCCAACATGGGGTTCACACATGACATAACCGTCCATTTTGCACACACTTACTGCTGTATATTTATGTGTTTTTTGATATGTGTGATGTTCCCTCAAATGTAGCATGCAGCACTGTGATGCAAAACTAGGGGTCATGTATTTATATACATATGTGTCTTTGTGTTTGTATATATGTAGACACACACACACACACACACACACACACACACACACACACACACACACATATATATATATGTGTGTGTGTGTGTTTGCGCGTGTGTGTGTGTGGATATATATTATGAGTTGTATATATATATATATATATATATATATATATATATATATATATATATATATATATATATATATATATATATACCTATATAAATATGGGGTGCATTTAGACATCAGGTCCACACTCTCTAACTCTCCCGCACAGTTGCACTGTTCTGTCTTGCTACAATACAGACAGGTGCCACATGTGGACACAGCCTATCATTAGGGGGCTATATATAGGGATGATTGCAGGTAAGTCTATTACACACCTATGGCATTTCTGCATGCTACATTACACGGTAACATGACTGCTTGCAAGTGGTGGCCTCTGGAACCCATGTGTCCATCATAATGGCATTACTTCCATCATCAGCTATTGGCCACACTAATATACATGTTTTACATTACACAACACAGACTATGATGACTTACATTTTGTCATTCAGTGCTGATCTACACAGTTGACAGGTATGGCCCTCTGTCACACTATTGTCCATAGCAGTTGTTCAGCTGGACATCATTACAACAATGCCTGATCTTCTTCTTTCGGCTTTTCCCAGTTAGGGGTCACCACAGCGGATCACCCGTCCGCTCATGATTGGCAGTGGAGTTTTATGGTGTCGAGTTGCCAGCCCGGTGCCCAACCTTCCACAGAAGACACACACATGCCTACACTCACACCTAGGACAAATTTGTTGTGTCCAATCCACCTACAGCATGTCTTTGGGATGTGGGAGGAAACCGGAGCACCCAGAGGAAACCCACGTGACCACAGGGAGGACATGCAGACTCCACACAGAAGGCACCCCAGCCAAGGATCAAACCGGAGAACTTCTTGCTGTGAGGTGACAATGCTAACCACTGCACCACCATGGCTGACCTTAACAACAACAACAACAACAACACCTGGTGGCACTTATAAACATTCCACATCATCTATCCCGTTATTATGATAAAGTACTACATTCAATTACATGCATATATACTTCACATACCTGTTGTAGGAATGATGTCTCTTCTGGATAGTTTGCTGGATGGATTTTTTTTTGCTGTGTTTGTTTATTTTTTATTTATTTATTTGGCTTTCACTCTCTCTCTCTCTCTCTCTCTCTCTCTCTCTCTCTCTCTCTCTCTCTCGGTCTCTCTCCAGTAAATGGATTGAGCTGCTTTGAATAGATTGCAGCATGGATTTTGTAGGGGATACACATGATCAGGTGATAGCCTCTGCACTAATCAGTGTCCTCCACTTACTACCTGCATGCAGCATGCTGTGTAGTACTTCCAATTACCACTATCATGGCAATCCACTACTATAAATCCCTACATCATGTGGGTGTGGTCCCTTTACCTTTTCTCTATGGAGGACAGCCTTCCTGTGTGTGCAGCAGTGTTATAGACAACAGGTAGCAATACTTCTTATAAGAGGACTTGCAGACTCAGGCCAGCTACATATCTGTATAAGGTTGCAGACCTACAGACAGTGTGAGTAGTGTTGTTATATGCATTGTATATCACCAGTGTTACAGGGTTTCTGTGTACATACTAGTTTAACATGGAATAAAGTCTGTCTGCATTGCACTCAACTGTGGGCCTATCCACATGATGGCCAGAGGTGTGCCTGTTATGTTTTGTCTGTCCATCACACAGGTCATGTGTCAGATATATCACTGGCATTGTGTGTGTTGAGTGCTATCAGTACATGGCTACATCCATTTGTGTTTCTGACCTCATATTCCTGACTAAGGGTATGTTGCAGACTATCCTGTAACACCAGCAACTTTCTCAGTGTATAACAAAACTATTTCACATATGGGCCTGTGTTCCTGCTTCTGTCCTCCACCTATATACCAGGCTTTGTCCATATGACATGCAGTAAGTGGTTGTTATGTAGTGGCCTGTGCTTATGCCGTGGTGCCATTCCTGCCATCATTCCAGTGGTGTTGTGGCCCCCACACATATTGTGGGGTAGGGTCCATATATATGCAGGCTTCAGCTGCACAACACATGTGTCCTTCTGCAGTCCAGATGTCAGTGTATGTAACAGTGTTATATGCCCCTGTAAGTCAGTCTATGGGGATGGTTATGCACCATATATAACCTAGGCTGTTACAACATGTGAGGGATATTAGTAGTAAGCCCACCTTAAGGTATATGGCTGTACATTACCATAAATTTCAACTTGGGAACATTGGTGCCCTAGTGCTTACTGTCATACAGACTGTTCTGTTTGTCAGTGTGATTGTGATGTTTTCAGTTATGCATTGTTATGTATCAGATGCATCCCATTGTGTCAACTTAAGTCTTTTCCACCTAGGGGGTGAGTACAGAGTGTAATTAGAGGCTGAACTATACATCTGTATTACTTACTGTTGATTGATTGTTATCCTCTGGCCCATTCTTTCTTTACTGTTGTACTACTTGAAAGCCTTGGCTTGGACAGCAGCATATGTTATGCATTCGGATTACTGTATAAAATGATCTGCTTGAGAGTTGCATTATTCAGTTAGTATGTATTTCAAAGTCTTAGCTATATGACATGGAATATACAACTGTACTAGTACACAAATAAACATTCCTTATGTATACAAATCTGTGTGTGGTGTCATATCCTTTGACTTCCCTGTGGGTAAATGTTTCAGGCAACAATTGTCTTTTGTATGAGTGAATCATACACTGTCCATTTGAAAAGGTGGCAACTGTAGGAATACTGGCTGTTCAATATGCTGTGCACCCTCTAAATATGTATCTTCCTATATATATATATCTATGTGTGTGTATATGTAGTTACATATCTTTATATATATATATATATATATATATATATATATATTATATATATATATGTTTATTTTGTTGCTGGGCAGAACAAGGGTCACTGGATACAGAGTGTTTAAGGCACATCTAAGGAGTTGTAAGCGGGTTTGCACAAAAGTAAGCACGGCTAATTTCCATTTACATTTTCTTATACTCACTTAGATTCTCAATTGCTTAACCTGTGCAGGCATTGCTTACCTCCACGCAAACAAGCTTAAACCTGCTTACTTTTGCTTAAAAGTGCTTACTCACACTTACCCCTGCACTCATTTCTTTAAAAGAAATGAAAAAGGGTTGATAGGAAAGTGGTGAAAAAGGGGCACAAAGAGGGAAAGACAGTAAGGAAAATAGCTAGGGATGTGCATGTCGGGTGTAGGAAAGGTCTACAGCTGCCCATTTCTTCTACAGCAACAGCTGTGCATATACACTGATTTGGAGGTAGATTTGGACACTCATACCCCTGAGAGATGGGTGAGGACAACAATAATATGTTGTGAAGTCAATTAGACCAGATTACATGTGTCCAGTGGGCACGTATGTGAAATGGACAGCTATGTATGGGGCGAGATTTTTTGGGGGAAAAGATTGCCCTTTTTCTTTTAAGGTGAGGATGGGATGTTGGGGAGGGATAGTAGGTACATTTGGGGAGATAGACTGGGTAAGATAACAGACAAGACAGACAAGACAACATACAGGGGTAGTATATGACACTGTGGGGGTAAACACCTTGGATGGGGAGGGGTGTTTGGAAGTCAGAAACCCATGAGCCCCCTAGTGGAAACAGTGGGACTGAGGTCCCCACCCATGGGCAGTCACCACTGCACCTTCACGGCCCCGAAGGTGGCTGTGCTGGGGGCTGAGTAGGAGGGGCAGGCTGACCCTCTACTTGTGCCACATGGCCATCTAGGTGGTGTAGCCGATCTCCAAACTCCACACGGAGCTTGGTATGCACCAGACCCTGGACTTGGTGACAGGTGACAGTATCCTGTCCACGCCCGCTCCCCCGGGGCGGTGAGCCCCATCCCCTGAGGTGGCTCCACCCAAAGGTGGTGCAGGACCAGTGGATGAGCAGGTCCCAGGGTGGGCCCCAGATGTGCTGGTGCCCAGTGCCATGGCCAGCTGAGGTGGGAGAGGTGGGTCCGCTGGGACCAGCCTTCCTAAACGTGCTATGGTGTTTCAGCTTTGCAACATATGTGGGTTACTAATAGTCAACAATTCCAGAATTAGGTATAACAGCATGCATAGATATTCCCATTAACCCAAAACACCAGATATGGAACATCTGCATAGCAAACAGAACACACGCATATATGGAACCACAGTGGCCATTGCAACAGCATGCAGGTACATTGATGACAGCATGCCACCAATGGCAGAGTATTTCAACATGGCACATGCATAGAAACAAATTTAAATATTTATCAAACAATAGGACATATGGCCCAACAGTAGATTTAATAGTGCACATACTGATTGAGTTGTGTATTTAGTTTATTGTTGCAGATATGGTGGGGGAAGAGAAACATGTCAATTAACAACTAATATATCCCTGTAGTTCTCTTTAATTTCCTAGTCAGTGCTGTGATCTGTACCTTACAAGTATTATTACCCTACCCTATGGCCTTAGTTTGGACAGTGGTATGGATGTAGACAACTATGTGCATGAACTGAGTTTTACCTACACTATACACCTCTTACCTGGTATACCTGTGGAGGTATTGTTTGTTAACACTACCTGACTGTTTCTATGCACATTCCCAGATTCCAGGTTGATGTCATGCACATACCTGTCCATCTCTTATTGCACACACTCTGGGCATGTCTTGACAACATGCAGGTAAAACTGGAACATATTTTGACTATTGCCCTTATAAACCTTTGGTGAGTTGTACAATGACAGGTTTGTTTTCATAGACATTTTCCAAATATTTACAGGCCTGACAGTCAGTTATATGACATTAAATGCTGCCTACATGTCAGAGAGTAGCACACTGATATGCCAGGGGGACAGGGTAACAGCCAGCAGGTATGGACCAATTAACTGGACATTCTGGACAAATCTGTACAGTTGAGGGGTATGATTCTGCATACAGCTTACTATCACTTCCAGGATTCGAACTATGGCTGTGTCTGCTAAAAATAAAACAGTGCACATCACAGTTGAGTGTACTATACAGATACTGCTGTGTATTTCTTCTCTGATTTCTGTCTATAGGTCTCCCGTGGGTTTACAATCTGACCTTGTAATTACAACACTCTTATACAAGGTTTCCTAGACAGTTTTATTATGTAGCACAGTGTGGATGACAGTTATGAGTAATACCTTATTATTCAGAGAAACTGCAACACTAACAATGCCATACAATATCAGAGTAAACAGTACCAGTCCAGGATTTCAATCTTTTATTTCTAACCACAGTTTTTATATCTGACAGTCCTGTGGGGGAATGTTGGTTAGCACTACCTGAATGTAGTCACACATATTACCAGATTCCACATTATTATAATGCACATACATCTCACTCTGTTACTGCACGCACTCTGGTCTTAGCTTCAAAACATGGGGGTAGAGATGTGGCATACTTTGCTTATTAGTCTCATAACATTTTGGTGAGTTGCAAGAGTGACAGGTTTGTTCTTATAGATATATTTCTGTCAGTTATGATGCTTGACAATCAGTTGTATGTCACTATTTGCTGCCTAAACTTCTGGAATCATCCCACTGATATGCCAGGGGGACAGGGTGATAGGCAGCGGATATGGGCCAATTAACTGGACATTCTGGACAAATCTGTACAGTTGTGGGATATGATTCTGCATACAGCTTACTACCACTCCCAGGATTTGAACCATGGCTGTGTGTGCTAAAAATACAACAGTTCAGGTGTCAGTTGAGTGTGATATTTGGATTATGTGTTTTATCTTTGCACTGTTTTCTGTCTAAGTCTCTCTCAGTTGTACAATATGACTTCTTGTGATTACAACACTCATATACAGACATTCTTACACCTTTTATTTATGTAGCACAGTGTGGGTAACAGTAATTAATACAACAGTACTATTAAGAGATTACAGTACTGCATGACCATATGATACCAGAGTAAACACAAGCAGTCCAACAGTTAGACATTTATTGTCAGGCTGCTAACCTTTTATTTACATACAACCTATATGAGACTCTTTCTGCCAAATTGTCTGGTGTATTCAGTACATGCCATACACAATACAGGTTTTATACTGGCAATTAACTTTCTACTACTTTTAGATTTATTTCTTATGACAGTACATGCAAGAGTATTACTAACCTGCCTAGCCACACAACCTCAGCAATCTACAGGCATGGGCATCCTGGTTCACAGCCTGCTCATCTGCTGCTGTCAAAGACATAAGAGGAATATTTAGCCATATCTATCCATAATGTGCATGAGCTGGCAATTATTAAACAGGTAGTAGACTGATACTTACACATGGCTGGGACATCTCCCGTCCACCTAGCCTCTTGGATCCACTGATCCAAGAGATCCCTCTTTCTCCACTTCAGGTCAGCATTGTGATGCCTGACCTGCTCACCAGTTCGAGGTATGCCAGTGGCACTGGTGAGGTCACTGGCAAGATGGTCCCATGCTTCTGCTTTATATTGGGAACCCTGGTACTGGCCCAGCAGCAGTCTCTGGTCATGGTCTTTAACAAGGAGTCCTGCCATGACTTTGGTCACCTGGACGCCCCAGCACTGTGTGCAGAAGCGCACTTGTTCTCCCATACCGGCCATAGTGCCTACAGGAGGAAGCTGCAACAAGTTATGAGATGTATTCCCACCTGTTGGGATTAAATAGGGCTGATTTCCCACACCTTGCTGTAATTGGACAGTTTTGAAAATGCTAAGCTATGGGCAAACCTGCTTACCTAAGGTTGGCATTGCTTAAAGGGGTATACTAATGGGCAAACTGATTTAGCTGGCCTACACATTGCTTATACCTAGTAAGCAGGGCTGTGCAATCCTTAGCATTGCTTAATTTTTAATTTGCATACTATTTGCTGTTTGGGATTGATTTATCATTCATTACATGTTATATATGTGTTTGGTATCCATGATTCATGTGTACGTACACTGTATGGGGTCCTTGTGTTTATTAGGGGATTTCAACACTTTATTGCAGTGGCACCTCACATCTGGACTTAATACAGTACTCTAGTTGACATATTTATGGTATGTGGTAGGCTATACAACATAGTAACCACGGTGGTACGGTGGTAGTGTTGTTACCTCACAGCAAGAGGTTCTCCCATTGGATTCTCGGCTTGGCTTGGGAGTGCCTTCTGTGTGGAGTCTGCATGTCCTCCCTGTGGTTGGGTAGCATTCAAAAGACATGCATGTGTAAATGGGTGTGCCTTCGTTGAAGGTTGGGCATCAAGTTGGCACCTCAGCATTTCGTAAAAATCTACTGCCAATCATTAGCGGACCAGCGTTCCACTTTGGCGACCCCTTAATGGGAAAAGCCGAAAGACAAACAAACAAGTAGGCTATACACCATAAAACTGTATATAGATTCCTTTCATGTTTTAAGTTTGATTTTCCTATTGTGAGGATCTGTTTGGTGATACCTCAATCTTATGTACTGCGGTGCTGGCTTACTGGTTAACTTCTGTGACCATAGTGTACAGGGTCCTGGGTTCAAGACCTGCAAGGGCTGTTTATTTTGTTTCTGGGCAGAACAGCAGCTGTTGGATACAGAGTGATTAAGGCACTTTTAAGCAATTGTAAGCGGGTTTGCGTGAAGGTAAGCAATGTTAACCTCTGGTTAAATATGCTTACAGAGATATCAGACTCTTGTTACACTGCATGAAAGTGATGGAGGGGGTGACTGATAAATGAATATGCAGGGTGGTCGAATGTAAGACAGAAATAGAGTACTTTGATTCAGATCAAGATACAGCACAACTGACCCAATTCTTGCAGTGAGAGAGACATTCCAGAAGAAGCTAGAGATGAGGGAGGAGTCCAAATTGACATTCCTATATTTGGAGAAATCATATTATAAGATCCCATTAAAGCCAATTTGTGCAGTCTTTTCATGGTTCAAAGTCCTGTGAACACTGGTAAAATTAGTGCAGGCTATGTACAAGGAACCAGTGACACAAGTATGAACAGTGTGAGGACCTATAGAAGGAAAACAAGTGGCAGTGGGTGTGTATCATAGTTTAGCTGTTAGCCCACTACTGTTCGTACTGGTGAAGTACTACATTAGCAAACAAGTTAGAGCAGACAGATCAGCAAAGCTGCTATATGCAGTTGATGTGGCATTATAAGGAGGCTCTGAAGAAAAACTCCAGCAAATGATAGAAAAATGGAATGCAAAACTTAATGCATATGGAATGAAACTGAATACAAACAAAACAGTTGTCATGGTAGCAAATGGGGAAAGTAGCAGAAACTGAAAATTGAGAAAGAAGGGAAATCATGGAATAGGTTAGCAGTTTCATCTAAAAGAGGTAGTTCTGGAGAAGGGATGTCTGAATGATGGGGTCAAATATAGAACTGGAGGGACTGCAGCCAGCTGGCACAGGATTTCAGAGGTATTGCGTGACAGAAGAATGTCAAAGAAAGTAACAGGTGAAAAACAGTGGTGTGACCATTACTACTGTGTGGTACAGAAACCTAGGCAGTGAAGGCAGAGCAATTGAGGAAGGTAGAGATGATGGAGATGAAGTGCCTGAGACTGGTAATAGGATGCACACCATAGGACAGATAAAGAAATGAAAACATCAGAGCAGAAGCCAAAGACAACATATTATGGTGGTTTAGGTACATGTGCAGGAAAGCAGAATACAATTTGGTGAGGATGATTTGGGAGACAAAGAAAGAAAGCAAGAAGAAATGAGGCTATTCAACAAAGAGATGGATGGGTTGCATGAAAGACCTGCAACAGTCAGGCTTGACCATTGAAGATGGTGGGATAAAATCATAGAATAAAGCAAGAATGTGACAGTTGATGAGCTTCACCAACACCATGCAGAAAATGGGACTAAAGAGGATTGCCAGTGTGAAGAATTGTGAATATGATTAAAACTGAAAACTATGCCACACACATTGCACTTCATGCTGATAATATACTTATTACAAATAAGGCTAAGTATATAACTATATCTATTCTGTAATAAGATGTTACAAGACAGGTCATGGCAATATAATTGACAGTATAACCTAAGGAAAATTCAAGTAATGACTTTCTCTGAAACACATCTGAGGTGATTTTATGGAATGGATAGAATCTCCGAGTTACTTAATAACTAAACTGGATCACAGCAGATCCTTCTCATTACAAGTAGGTAAGATTAATAAGTCATTATATACAGAGTTAGCAATATTGTATTCTCCGAAATACAGTCACACTGAACAAATCGTGCAATTATTAGAAACAGATTTTCTGTTTTCTTTTTTTTTTCTGGTTATAAAATGTGAAACAAAATCTGAAGAGTCAGATTGATACTTGCCTGTGAATCAAATGTGTTTTACCCACCTAAGAAAGCTACTGCAGATCACCTAGACCTCATTTAGTCCCTGATCACTTCTCCATTAAAGCTTTTTAATCTCAGTGGCAGACTTTCTTTCTCTTGTGGCCATCTCTGAACTACAATGGAATACTTTGCAGTTATCTGCAACACATCTTTAACAAAAAACAGGAAATGTTTTTAAAAAGTTATGAGATAAAAACCTACGCATCAGAAGCTGTGAGCATAAGGGTTGTACTGGACAGCTTATAAATCTTTAAAAATTTTAATTTTTAGCATTATTTTTGAAAAATGGCCCACATGGTCTACCAATACTTTAGATTTTCAGCTGAGATGTTTCAGCATATAATGTGTGGTCATCTACCATATGAACTATGGCAATAGTTTTGTAGCAGTCCGATCCAAAATGCATATTAATAAAATACATGTGTAAGATGACATTTACAAATTAAATATCAAAACAATGAACAGCAGTCGAGACTGATATGCACTTAAAACCCCGAGTTTGTTATGCTAAAAATCTGCATAGTTAAAAAGTTATATTGCTGCATAAGAACTATTTAGTTAAAATGGGTGGAGGTGGAATTTTACATACATTAAAGTACATTACAGAATTTACAATAGTACATAAACTACCAAGCCTATGAAATCAGACTAGTAACTTGGGCATGTCAAAAGGGGCAGCATACACAAGTAGTTCAGGGCATGAATGGCAGTTATCAGTGATGACGGGACACAGTACATGCTTTGCGTTGTATGTAGCTGTGAGTATATTGTGGCTTCACAAATGAATGGTGTTACTGCATTTGCAGTCATAGGTTATGCACAGAAGCACTCGTTCTGAATTTGTGGCATGTTTATTGTCACATTTTTAATCTTTCAGGAGACATTTTGAAGTGTATGCCAGTTAGAGGAACGTAACAGGGTACCAGATGACATAGCTACGGTTCTATTTAAAATTCAGACTGCAAATACAGATTCTTGTTTTATCACTGCAACAAGGCACCTTATACTCGTGCTTCAAAATACTCCTGGGTATATGGCAATATCTGCACTGTGCATGTCCCTTGTGCCTAATTACTTATGTAATAACTTACTCCATTGGTAATAAAACTATGCAGGAAAAATATACTGTATTTAGCACTTAGTTCTGTGATTTATAACTTATATGTATGTTTTAATGTGTTATTGTAAGTTATATAAGAAAGTGGTAAGTTAACTTTTAAAAGCAGAATGCATTTTAAAATTTGGATACATGTGTGTGTGTGTGTGTGTGTGTGTGTGTGTGTGTATGTGTGTAAAAGATATTTCATGAATTATCGCACAATGCAATTAAGAAGAAATGCACTTGTAGAAATCAAGGTTATATAAATGAAGTACATTCACTGTAATCGATAATAATTGTGGGCTAAAAAAACTAGTAATGCCATATACAAAATTATTTTATTGCCTAAGGAACGGTTTGAGAAAAAATGTTTATTGAAATGACATTGCTAATAAGTAAGTGATAGGACAGTTCTTTATTGAGAAATAGTGCTATGTTTGCAAAAAATATGTAGTCCTATTCATTTTTACTTTACCTTCCGTTTGTTAACCAGATTGGTGGGCTGGTTTGAGGACCCTTTTCAGCCATGCCCAGGACCTGCTCTCTTTTAATTTTTATTTATGTTATCATTTTAATTGTACAATCACTGTTTAATCACCTTTATGGCAGCTTAATATGATGAAAAGAAGAGGCAGGCTTGTTTTTCAGAGGTCATTGTCTGTACATTAACACTCTGCAGGAGAATATTCATTCCCTAGTCAGAGTCTCAACGTACAGGTCAGCCATTCTTTAAAAATAAATAGCACATACAGGTACAAGATGTGACTATGCGTGAATCTCTAAATGTGCATTATGTATGAACACATATTACATGAGAAATTACACATTTATAGCAAGTAGGAATAGTCTGTAAGCATTATGAAAGAAATTGCAGATATACAAATCAAAGTAAATTTATTGAGCATAGGTCTCCATGGAAAATTTGGTGGAAGTTGAGCATCAGATATACAGTAGAAGTTGAAAATCAGATATATTTGCATCAAATAAGAGAACACTCAGTTTATTGTGGTTCAGCATAATTGGTGAGGGAAAGCAATAGCATGGTGACAAATTAGGTATTAAGTGTCAGTAGTGCTGGACGAGTGGGTTTTAGTACTAAGATAGGCCTAATATTGAGATAGATATAGAAGGACATGAGCATAGAAGGAAGGCGATAGTGAACATGGAAACATAGGGGGTGTAGAGTTTTACGGAATAGAGGAAGGAGTAGAGGGCAGGGAAACTAAAGATGATCAGGATAAAGAGTTAAAGGTTTATCAGCTCTCTGTAGGTTTAGAACATGCTGTGTAAAACAGATCAGGTATGGATTAGGCAGGGAAAGTATTTAAAGTTACCTAGGTGTGATGCATGAGCACAGCCAAGAGTCAGTAGTGGTTTCCTTAAATTAGATTCAGTCAGTTGTTTCCTTAAATTAGTTTAAATGCTCTCAGTTTGCCTGTTTGCATCAGATGAAGTGGCAGTTTGTTCTACAGCTGTGATAGCTAGGTGGAGTAAAACGATTCTCCAGCTGAGTTATTAGATTGGCAGAGAAGCAGTAGTAATTTCTCGGTGGAGTGCAGTGCTCTAGCTGGTGCATACTGCTGTATGATGTTACTTAGAGACGGCTACTTTTCACTGCTATGGCCTTGAATGTGAGCAGACAGTATCTCTGTATAAGTTAGTTATATGACTATTCAATCTGTTGGAGTTGTTTTAGGGTTAGGCAGTTGTGGCTTATATATGGGAGCTTTGCTCCTTATTATAACATGTTGCAAATGTTGTCAGTAAGCCAGTTTGCAAATATGAGAATATTGATGAGATGTAGTGCAGTGTGATAAGGAGGTAGGATGAAGTAAGTTATTCTCTGGCTGTATTTGTGAGACAGGGCTTGCATCTTTTTTTTTTTAGATTTGATACTGAACCGATCAGGGTAGAGTCATTTATCAGCAGAATTGAAGTTGTTGATAAATATATTAAAGAACAAAGATCCAAGAATTGAGCATTGGAGAACACCTAAACACCTAACTCCTAAACAAATAGGTAGAAATGAGGACAGGTTGTATTCCCATTTCAAAGTTTGTTGTCTGTTAGAAATGTAGCTATAGAACCAATGAAGTGAGGAGAGTTTACTTAGTAATTTTTGGTGGTAGATGGTGTTGAATGTTTTGAATAGATGCTAAGAGGCTAGCACTCCTGAAGCAGATTATTATATTAGTGAAATCCAGTAGGGCAGGTATGGTACTATGCCAAAGATGAAAGCCATGTTGACTTTAGGAGATGAGATTGTTTTTGTTAGGTGACTGTGGAGTTATACATGAATGTATTTTTTATGATTTTTTGATAGGAAAGATAGAATTGCAATAGGTCTGTAATTTGAGAGTTCTTTGGCATGTTCACCTTTGGGAAGAGGTATTAAATGTTACTTTGTCCAAAATGTTGGGATTTTTCCTTCATAAATTGACTAGTTAATCAAAATGGAGATCTGATATGCCAGAAGGTCAGCTGCCAGTTTTAGATACTCACCCTGAAGTTTGTCTGCTGCTAGTCTTGTTTTTTGGAGATATCTTTTAATTGTTGTGGTAGGGAGGGGTTGCAAGAACAATGGTTCTGTGTTATTGTTTAGTTTTGTTAGGGGTGGTTGGGGAAATTGGGTGGTAACTGACAAGTGAGAGGGCTGTTTGGACAAAATGATTTTGAATTCAGAGGCTATACTGTTGGGTGAATAATTTTGAAGCTGGTGTTGGTGTGGTTGTTTGGCCAGGGTGGAGAGCGATTTTTAGGGATGACCAAAATAGCTTCAAGTTATATTGATGTTTTTGCTGAAGTTTAGTATAACAGGATTTTTTTGTCTGTTCTAATCTGAAATTTGGTCTTGTTTACAAGATTATGCAAATTGCATCAATTACTTTGGGTCTCGCTTTTGGATCACTGTTTCCAGGCTTTGGATGTTTAGTTTGTTTGGTTAACAATGGTTCTGGGTTAGTTTTATTTATTTAATTCTTAGGGGAGCCAGGCTATCTAGAATGTTTAGGTAAATTTTATTGAATTCAGATACTGTTTCATCTAATGGTAAGATTTTTAGAATATTCCAATTACATCAATGAAGTTGGGAAATTAAAGTAAGTTTTTGGAATTTGGAAAGGTTTTAGATTTGTTAACATCACATTGGGTCTGTTCTCTTATAATGTGCATAAGTAGGTGATCACTGTTAGTATAGATTATAGTGCTTCTTCAAGTTATATTGTTTAGGGATGCAGCTAAGAGCCATTCTAGTGTTAATTCATGCTTAACTGTTTTGATTGATCCTGTTTGGTGTGGTAATAAGTTGTATACAATGATATAGGTTTACTGATTGTGTGGGGGAGTCTGAATTAATTAGTTGTCAGTTTTTGTTGAGATACCAGTATAGGATGTCCTCTGTGGTGTTAATGTTGGTAGCTGAGAGTATATATAAGGTTACCATACATATTGTCTTTTTGTTGTTCAACTTTAGCTGGATAATTAATGATTCTATATTGTTAACTTGTAGAGTAGGGTGCTGAGGAATTCACAATTAAGTTTTTTTTTGTTTTGATGTTATAACCTGAGGGCCTAATGTTTTTACCTTCTATTTCTGGTTTAAGTCGTGTTTCTGTGGTGGGTAATGCAGCAAGGGTGAGAAGTGATTGCTCTGTGTGGAGGTAAGATATTTTTTGTGAATGCCTTTGAGGTTCACATTTATGAGAAACAGACCTGCCCTTCCTTTGGAAGTGAAGGAATGTACCTGATTCAGTTTGTCTGTGTTGTTGTGCCAGAGTTGTTTTGGATGTCACCACTTTGTATAATTTGCATTACAAAGGAATAACTTTGGGAGTATCATTTGTAGTTGAATTTGTGTCTTAGATCTATTATGTTAAGTGGGGTATGATGACCTGTGGGTGTGGAGTGGCCAGGGCTAAGATATTTATCATAGGATGTTGGGTTAATGAGTTGGATTTGAGGAGTTACTATTAGTACATGTATGATAAGCATAGCTGAATGAAGAGAAGTAATGTTTGATAAGAGAAGAATGGAGACTGGTCTATGTTTTACTAGTTGCAAAGAATGCAGGAATGAGTGATTAGATTCTGTGTAGTTTTGAAGGTATCTAGGGGTGATTTAATAGTGTTGAGAGGTGACTGGCCAGAGAGAAACTGAAAGAAGAGTGGCAATGGAAAGTGGTGCAGCTGAGTTAGTGTGGTTTGTATGATTGTTGGTGGGGGGAGGTAGGTTAATGGGCCATGAAGTGGAAAGAGGAAGTGATGTGTTTGTTAAAGTATAGAGAATGTGATCTACTAATTGGGGTGGGTAGTGCGGTGGAGTGTAAAGTTATATGATTGTGAGTTAGTGATTATAGAGGTTTATCAAGGTTGTGTGGTTGGTTCTTGTGAAGCTGGTTTTCATTTAAAAGTAGTTTTAGTATGGTTGCTATTTGGTGTAAGGGTAGGGGAATGAAGTCAGACCAAGGGAAGCAAGCATGAATGAAATGGAATCCACCACAGCAGGCAGACAGTTTCAGAAATGATCTGTAAGAAAACTTGAGCTTTAAAATGCCTCCATAGTTAATAAAAATGCAGGGGGATACAGTGAAAGCTGACCATATTGTGGGGGTGGGTTACATCTTTAGGGATGCAGGTTTAGAGACAAAGCCTCTATGGAGCACTCTTCCAACTTACAGTAGAACTACTAATATATCCCTATATCCTTACAAAAATGTTTCCCACTTGCAGTAATACACATACAATAATTATCTACTTAGAATAACTTGTAATTAATAAAAACTATCCTAGATAACTTATTTACACAAATTATTGTCAACATTATTGTGAAAATGGGAAAACACTTGCCAGTGGTATCATAAAAAGTGAACATATTTGTATATTTAAAAATGTAACCACCACCAAGTGTTACTACTGTTTAATTTGCCTTACATTTCTTTGCTAAGATGTTTTCATACTTCTGGAGCTTTTCTCCCTGGACTGCCACTGGAAATGTGCCTTGAAAATAGGCTCAGTCAGCCTTGCCTGATCAACAAAGAAAATTGATAAATGTGATAAACATTATCCCTGATAGAGCTAAACCAAGCCACCACTGTATCCAGGAGAGCAGGAACCATACAGCAGCTTTTCACAGTAACATGGGGCCACACTCTAAGCATCACATGTCTGGGTCCAACTTCCCCGCAAGTTGTAAAAATATAATGGTCAATAACTCAATTAGCTAGTTGGAAATCAGAGAATAGCTCATCACCTACAGAGCATTCCTAAAAACTAGCCACAGACAACAATAACTACTTATTCCTTTCCTACAGTGTCCACCAAGAACCTATGCTCATGTCTGCAAGCATCCTTGTAGCCAACAAAATGATTTTCCAGTGTACTTTGTATCAGTTAATAGACCATAAAAGCTTGTCTCAGCTAAGTTGTCCTAATGTATAGCACTAAATTAGATATTCCCACCTTTCCCATCAGAACAACAATCTGATCTTATCAAAGGTCACTTTCACTATCTTGTTCACCCTGACACCTGCAAAAATTACAAGGTAGTACTATTAGGTGCTCCAACAAATACTCTAGGGAAGTAAGAGCAGCAGCTTTGCCATGTACAAAACCTGTGAAAGGATAAACGTGCAGAGGTGTATCCTTTGCGGCAGATCCACAAGTAAAAGTCTTCCATCTAGCAAAAGTATTTTTGCTGACCTTAACATACCTCTGCCCGTTATGGTAGAGACATTGCCAACCTGTAACAGATCTGTGTTACCAAATATTTTATGCAAAATTGTTGCATAGATATGGGAACTCCCTCTCCAGTGCAATCATGGGGGCAAAATTTACTGCTAAGTTTCTTTGCTTTTGCTTGGTTGACTCACTATATATAGAATAAGGGGCAAACTCACTCTACATCTCAAATTTAAGACTGCAGAGCGAGTGCAGGATGCAAGGTGTGGTGGCAGTGTCACAATGCTATCCATGTATCATAGGCAGAGTAAACAGACAGTTGTATCCTTCTACTGACAATTTGCATATGTTTCCATGTGTTGTTGGACATTTTGTTGGCCCTGAAAGCAGGACATATACACACTCATTTATTTATTCATTCATCAGATTAAAATAGTGGCTCATGCACCTTTACACAAACACAATATAAACAATGTTTTTAAAATACTTCAGTACATCAGGTTCATCAATCCATAAAAGTTCTTCCAGAATACAGTTAGGATTGCTCCAAGCTACAGACTTTTCTCTGAGACTTCACAGAGCAACAGTTCTTCCCCAGGCTTTAGTAATTTCTCCTAGGCCTCACTCTCAATTATAAAAACTGAGCACAATCATCTAATAATACTACTCATATTAGGCATGTCTAATTCTTCCCTAGTCCACGCTTCCAGGTCTTCCTTTCATCACAAAACATTACCTCTACAGTGGGGAACTAACTTACTGATTTCAGCATTCCAGATATACTCTTTAAAACTAGACGCAAATGTGAGAACTGTTGCAAAAATATTTCCAGACTCCATGTTGTCAAGTTTTTTAAAGGAACATATGTATTGGTATCCACATTTTTCATCAATATAACACAATATCATGATATCTGCAAAACATTGTATAGTTTTTATAGAATCAACAAGATCAGCCTTGCAGTTTGTATGTAAATGGAAAAAATAATACTACATTAACAAATGATGATATCAAAAGAACTCTCATTATCTAAAAGTATTGCATCTCACAACCATACAGCTGTTCATTCCATGATTTTGTATCATCCCTTTGGATTCATTCCCACTCAGCATTTAACTCTTCTGATGACATACATTGTACAACTTTCTTATGCAATACTTTGTAGGACCCTGCTATTTGAAGTAAATAAAGTCTGCCCTGAAATTTCTGGTTTTCTGATGCCACCTGTGTCCTTTTTCCATATTTTCTCCTGCCTCTTGAACTTCATTTCTCCCAGTGATCCTCATAAAATGAAGTTAATCCAACTCATCATAGAATCATAGGATAATAGGAGGTTACTAGGCTAATGGCCCTGGGGACCTTACAAGCCCTGTCAATGAGGGACACAAGTGGAACCTGTGGGACAAATTTGTGGTTTCCAATCCACTTATCAAGGTTGTGCTTGAAGAGGGTCAGCAAGGTGCTCTGTTTGACGTGTATGGAAAGTCTGTTTCTGAGATGGGGCAGCTTCTGGGAGACAAATCTGTCTCTCCAGCAGGTTTTGTTGATGTTGCATATTAAATTCAGGCCTTTTGAGCAGGTAGTGCATGAGTAGTTAGACTTACAGATATGGAGCATCTCTAGTAAGGCAGGGTCCAAGATTACCTTGTAGGTGAGACACAGATCACCTCTGAGTAATCTGTAAGATACCGAGTAGAGTGATAGTGATTTGAGCCTGTCTACACAGGACAAGTGTTGGAGGCCATGGATTATCTTTGTGAGGTATTTCAGTGGTCTTTCCAGTTAGTGCAGATGTTTGGAGAGGTACATCCCAAACGGGGTGTTATACTCAATTATTGGTCTAATGAGGGTGGAGTATAGAGAGGTAATAACCTCCTGTTTCTGGATGCAATCCCTTTACTTATGAGATGGACCAAGTAAAAGGCTTTTCTGACCACTGCCACTACTCATATAGTCATTCTCTTTTGCATCCACCATCTCTTAATTTAAAAATGCTTAAAGGTCTGTCACAGCATATGCTTGCACCTATTGTTTTATTATTTTGGATCATTTGTCACTACTAACTGCCAAACATCAGTCAACTCTCAGCCTGTTGACCCATTCATTCCCACTTCACCTAGCATGATAGTGGCATAGACGGGTCATCATTTAGATAGTAATCGGGTGTATTTTAGTTTTTTCTTCTTTTTTTTTTATGCTATGTAACTATATACATTTGACTGATGTGGAAGGAATGGGGGCATGCAATAGTATGTCTGCAGTGGTCTTTCTCTCATTTCTGTAAATTAATTTGCCATTACACAGTTCTGTCAATCACCCTGATATGTGGGATGTGGTTTCCTTGGTATCCTCCTGAGAAAGTGCACTGTTCTTGTGTGCCCAAGGTGTACTCAACCCTTAACTAATTTACTTAAATTGATAAAATTCACCTATAGTATTTAGCAGCTTTTCTCTTGACCGGTGCTTCCCTAAAACTCACCATGTCTGTCCCTTTCAAGCAGTCATTTTCTAAGTCATGCCATTATTTTTGGTTCCTTCCAGTGCTAATGTTGATAGTATGCAACACAAGGTTAAAAGATACACGCCTATGGGCTTAGCCACTTGGGCTTAGTCCCTTCAGCAAAACTCAGAGTAGCTTTAACAAAGCACAAAGCACACTCAGTAAAATAGAGGGGTGAGTCAGCAAAACTGGTAACAAGCCTCATAGTCAACTGCTGGAAATGTGGAGGAAGACATGAGCCCAAATGAGAGAAGTGCTTGGCTTTTGGTCAGCAGTGCCACACATGTAGAAATGTGGAATAATTTCAAAAAGTTCTGTAAATCAAAAGAGGCACATTCTTTTGTTAAAAGAGAGCATTCAAAGAGGCAAGTTGATCAACTAGAAAGTTGTGGCCCTAATTTTATGTTTACGGTGTGTCATTGCTTGGTGAAACAGTCAATGCAGTAGTAGATATGTGGGCAAAAAAATGAAGTATTTTGTACTGTTCTGATTAATGGGAGACCTGTAGAGCTCAAAGTTGATACTGCTTCAAAGTGCAATGTTATGTCATCAGAAATGTTTGCCAAAGTAAAAGCTAGTGAAAAGCTTGATCTGGTTAAGTGTGTGAAGCTTGTTGCTTATGGTGATAAAGAAATCCATACCAAAGACTTAGTAGTACTTTCATGTTACTCTGCTGGAAACAGCTATGACTTGCAATTTTACATAGTAAAGAGGTAAGTGCAGTCATTGTTAGGCCTCAGAGACAGTTTGAAAATGGGACTGCTTTCATTTAATGTAGAAGTCCACCATGTAAGCATGTGTAACAAAAATTGTTGCACAAAGTATTTTTTTCTGACTATGCTGATCTTTTCAAAGACAAGTTAGGTACACTCCCAGTTATGTACTCTGTGAAGTTAGACCACAAGGTAAGCCCTGTAGGGTTAGAAGTAAGGTTTTGTTAAGTGTATGTGTGTGGATTATTTAGTTTGTTTGGGTATAGCTTCTTAAGGTAAGTCTGCGATAGTTAGGGATCTTAGGGTTAGGGTGCGGGGTTAAGGTAAGTTAGAAGTAGGGTTTAGTTTAGGGTTAGAAGTAGGGTTTTGGTTACTGTATGTATGTGGTTTATTTAGTTTGTTTGGGTAGGTAGTATGTAGCGGGCGGTGGGACAACTATGACGGTTCGAGTTTTTGAATTTCGTGGTTTAGGACGTTCAGTGTATTTGTGGTTCGCGGAATATGTGTCAGTGTTTACGTATTCGGGTATATACACCTTCGTGCTTTTAATATAGACCCGGTAAGCCCAGTTATCAGACCAGCATGGAAAGTTCCAGTAGTCATACAAGGCAGAATCAAAACTGAGCTAGACAGAATGGTGCATCTAGGTGTAATTTGTCCAGTAGAAGAACCAACTGAATGGGTATCTTCCATGGTTGTAGCTCATAAGAAAAACTCAGATGATATTAGAATATGTATTGATCCAGGAGATTTGAATAATGCAGTAAAATGACCTCATCATCCAATGTGTACAGTTGAGGAAGATGCTGCTCTTGTGCCAGATTACACTGTTTTTTTTTTCTGTCTTAGATGCAAAAAGTTCATTTTGGCAAATTTTGCTTGACCGAAAATATTCACTGCCAACTACATTCAGTATAACAAGTGGAAGGTACAGATTTTTGAGAATGGAATTTGGGATAAATTCTGCCAGTGAAGTCTTTCAACATGCAATGAAGCAAATTTTTTTTCTGGCAAGCCCTGTGCTATTATAGTAGATGATATTCTTTTAGGAGGTAATGGTGAAGTTGAACATGATAGAAACCTCAGGAAAGTTCAGGAACATGCTCATGAAGTGAAACTTAAGTTAAATCCCCAGAAATGCAAAATCAGGCTACAAGAAGTTACTTATGTGGGTCACTTATTTACCATTTCAGGCTTATGGTCAGATCCTTCCAAGCAAACTGCATTTCTTGAGATGCCAGCTCCAAAGGATGTCATCCTTACGTTTTCTTGGCATGGTCAATTATTTGGGCAATTTCATCCCGATTTGAGTGAACTTTCAGTACCACTAAGACAGCTGACACACAAAGATGTAACTTGGTCCTGATTAGAACAACACCAAAGAGCATTCGCTGTCTTGAAAAAGAGAATTGCCATTCCTTCCACTTTAAGATATTATGATGTTCACAAACCTGTAACTCTTTCTTGTGATGCTTTGAAGTTTGATCTTGGTGCAGTCATTCAACAAGAGGGAAGACCTGTAGCCTATGCATCCAGAACTCTAACCCAAACTGATATGCAGTATGCTGAAATACAGAATATGATTATATTTATGGCCAACATATTCAAACTGAGACAGACCACCAACCTTTGGTCAATATTTTGAAAAAGCCTGTGCCCAAAACTCCTGTGAGATTGCAATGCATGATGTTGAAATTGCAAAAGTACAATTTTCAGTTGGAATACAAAAGGCAATCTACTTTATCTTGCTGATACTTTATCCATATCACCCAGAAAAAAAAAAAAAAAAAAAAATCACTGAACAGCATGAAAATGAGAAACCTGATTTGAAGTTATGGAAGTGAGAAATGTTTCTTATACATGTCTTGATGAGCTTAGAACTCATACAGCTTCAGATCCAGTTCTCTAGAAGCTCTATCACTTTATCAGTCGGAGATGGCAATCTTGTTTGTCACCAGATGTGCAGCAGTATTTTCCTTACAGAGATGAGATCTTGATGGAAGATGGTATCATCATGAAAGGTCCTGAAGCAATTATTTCAAAATCCTTGTGACAAGAGTATATTAAAATCCTGCACTGTCGCCACCTAGGAATGGATTCTACCAAAAAAAGGGTGATAGGACTAGCATTTTGGCCATCTATGTCAAAAGCTATTGAGAAAGAACTTTCATCTTGTTCTGTTTGTAACAGTACTAAACTGCATCAGCAAAAACTACCACTTTATCTAAGCCAGATTCCTGAACTACCTTGGTCAACAGTAGCTACAGATATTTTCAAATGGAATGGTCAACATTATTTGGTGCTAGTAATCTCTTTTTTATTTGCAATGATGATGGACAGGTTGACAGACGAGATCAGACAGGAGTCCCCGTGGACTATGATGTTTGCAGATGACATTGTGATCTGTAGTGAGAGTAGGGAACAGGTGGAGGAGATCCTGGAGAGATAGATATATGCTCTAGAGAGAAGAGGAATGAAGGTCAGCAGGACTAAGACAGAATATATGAGTGTGAATGAGAGGGAGGATAGAGGAATGGTGAGGATGCAAAAAGTAGAGGTGGCGAAGGTGGATGAGTTTAAATACTTGGGATCAATAGTTCAGAGTAATGGGGAGTGTGGAAGAGAGGTGAAGAGGAGAGTACAGGCCATATGGAGTAGGTGGAAAAGAGTGTCAGGCATGATTTGTGACAGACGAGTACCAGTAAGAGTGAAAGGGAAGGTCTACAAGAGGGTAGTGAGACCAGCTATGTTATATGGTTTGGAGACAGTGGCACTGACAAAAAGGCAGGAGTTAGAGCTGGATGTGGCAGAGTTAAAGATGTTAAGATTTTCACCAAGTGTGATGAGGGTGGACAGGATTAGGGATAAGTATATTAGAGGGTCAGCCCAGGTTGGAAGGTTTGGAGACAAAGCCAGAAAGACAAGATTACATTGGTTTGGACATGTGCTGAGGAGGGATGCTGAGTATATTGGGAAAAAGATGCTAAGGATGAAGCTACCAGGTAACAGGAAAAGAGGAAGGCCTAAGATAAGGTTTATGGATGTGGTTAGAGAGGACATACATGTGGTTGGTGTGACAGAGCAAGATGCAGAGGACAGGAAGAAATGGAAACAGATGATGCGCTGTGGCAACCCCTAATGGGAACAGCCGAAAGAAGATGATGAGTCTCTTATTCACATTGGTTTAAGATTTTCCTACTTCCTAGTCTGATGTCCAGTACTGTCATTATGAAGTCGAAGAGACATTTTTCTGTCCATGGCAGTCCGCACAAAATCGTTTCTGGCAATGGTGCACAGTTTACAAATCAGCAAGTTAAAAGATTTGCTATAATGTGGAACTTTGCTTGTGTTATGAGTAGTCCCGAATACACACAATCGAATGGCCTGGCTGAACATGCAGTTAAAAAAGTGCAAAACAGCTGTTGTTGAAA
>NC_056744.1:1104389176-1104391676 GCF_019279795.1 Protopterus annectens | reverse complement strand
TGGGGGTAGTCACATTCTTTGATTTCCTGTCCTTGCCTATTTAAGTGGTACAGTGTGAACCATTTTCTGCTTAAAAACCTCAGCTTTGGCCGGCTAAGAACTTGCTATATTCAACTGGACGTATAAGAGAATTTAAGTACCTTTATCTGCTCTTTTTTTTCCAAAAAATACAGTATTTAAATTGATTTTAACTATGTGGATTGAATATTAGCTGAACTGGAAGTTAGTCAGTGTTTGCTGAATTTTGTTATTTGCTAGTAATTACAGGTGTGGGGGTAGTCACATTCTTTGATTTCCTGTCCTTGCCTATTTAAGTGGTACAGTGTGAAATATTTTCTGCTTAAAAACCTCAGCTTTGGCCGGCTAAGAACTTGCTATATTCAACTGGACGTATAAGAGAATTTAATTACCTGTATCTGCTCTTTTTTTTCAAAAAATACAGTATTTAAATTGATTTTAACTGTGTGGAAGGAATATTAGCTGAACTGGAAGTTAGTCAGTGTTTGCTGGATTTTGTTATTTGCTAGTAATTACAGGTGTGGGGGTAGTCACATTCTTTGATTTCCTGTCCTTGCCTATTTAAGTGGTACAGTGTGAAATATTTTCTGCTTAAAAACCTCTGCTTTGGCCGGCTAAGAACTTGCTATATTCAACTGGACATATAAGAGAATTTAAGTACCTTAATCTGCTCTTTTTTTTCAAAAAAATACAGTATTTAAATTGATTTTTAACTGTGTATAAGGAATATTAACTGGACTGGACGTTTTCACTCTGCTCTTCAGTTAGTCCCACCTACCCTCCCTGTTTTTGTTTGGGTGTTAATCTTAGTGGCCTTGAAACTGCCCGCCCCTTTTGTAAATTTGTCTTTGGATACTCCTTCTGGGCCCATCTCATTTGCTCACACAACTGAGTGCAGTGAGATCATATTCTGATTTCAGGCACTCCTACTGTGTACAAAGAGAGCATCTGGGAAACAGAACAAAAAAAATATATTTAAGCTTGTTTCCTGCCTTTCCTGTTAAGTGGTATAGACTATTTGTAGGCTTCTGAGCCCCCAAGTCCTTCTGTGTTGGAGGGAAGCCTTCTAGCTTGTTTTTTTTTTCTTATAACTAGCCAGTTTTCTAGTTTCAGCACTCAAATCTGTTTTTTTGATCTCAGCACTTGTTCAGAAAAAAAAATTTCATCTGCTTGTACTGTACTTGTGTTTCTACCTACTTTTTTTACTTTTGCATCATCTTAAAAGTACTCAGTTGTATTTATTACTGCTTGGTGTAACTAATTCTAACCCTTTTGGTTTAAACACTTGGACTTCGGACCAGTTGTTTCGCACTGAGATGATTTGTGGTCTGCACTGTAATGGCAGAACAGGTAGCTTACATCCTTCTAGGTTGGGAACTGCTGATTGAGGGCTCAGTGTCTGTTATTCTAAACGTGTATTAATTCTGATTTAAGCACTTTGGCTTTCAGGCCAGTTATTTTACATTAAGAGGGTTCATGGTCTGCACTCTTGTGGGAGGAGAGGCTGGACTCTGCCCTTCTGAGCTGGGAATTTCTGGTTGAAGGCTTATAGTGCATGCATATCTGAACTGCTTCTTACTGAAGTTGGCGCACCTTGTTTGCTGTGGCATAGACTGGATTTGGGCCTGCTGGATCTAGCTTTGTTTGTGTAACTTGAGCACTAATCCAGGCATTCTCTAAAGTATTCAATTGTATTTATTACTGCTTGGTAGTAACTTGATTAAAGTGTTGCTATCATTTTAAGTCTTTTGGATTAAGCACTTGGGCTTCAGGCCAGTTATTTTACATTAAGAAAGTTTGTGGTCTGCACTCTTGTGGGAGAAGAGGCTGGATTCTGCCCTTCTGAGCTGGGAATTTCTGGTTAAAGGTTTATAGTGCCTGAATATTTGAACTGTATCTTACTGAAATTGGTACACCTTGTTTGACCTTCATATTTTCCAGTGTTCTCAGGAAGGCTGAGTGGGGTTCCTGGGTTTGGGAGGGTGGTCTGTAGCAGGCTATAAACTGGAAGGCAGTTTTACCCACTGTTAGTTGCACATGGATAGTCTCTGATGCTTCGTGCTTTGCCACCAACCTGGAGGTGTGGGTATCTTTGATGAATATCGATACTCCCCCTCCTTTTGTGGTTCGATCCAAGTTTTGGGGCCGAAAAGCATGGTATGATGTATAACCTGGTAGTGCTGGGGTGCTCTCGGGAGCCCTGAACCAGGTTTCTGTTACTGCACAGATATCGATGTTCTCCATGCTAAGGAAAGTTTCGAGTGTGTGCATCTTGAGGTTTAGACTTCTGGCGTTGAGTAGCATTACTCTTAGTTTCTTATCCCTTGTGATACCTATGGAGGTCGGTTTATCTTTTGAGCCTTGCCTAAAAAAGGCACTATGGGGGTAGCAAGAGCCTTTGCCAATATCCAAAAGCCCAGGGATGACTGGTGCGAGCCGTCCCTAGCGAAGCATAGTGGCTTGTCGAGCATATCATCGTAAG
>NC_056744.1:1104364176-1104384176 GCF_019279795.1 Protopterus annectens | reverse complement strand
TTACCTAAAACAGGAAAAAAGTGGATGCATTTTGTAGGGAGTGGACAAATAATGCTTTAGGCATGGCTGAGCACTGATTGTTGGCATTGTATACCAGATTTGGATATTACTTACATAAAAAAAAAAAAAAAAAATTCTCCTCTCCCGGATTCTCAAAAACTTGCACGAAGTCCAAGATCAGTGCAGGAGCTCAAGCTGGCAATATGTCTGCCGTGTGATCCAGTAACAGCCTGCAGGGGCGTGCATGAATGCTCCTGCACTAATCCTGCACAAACTATGCCCTGGTATGCAAATCACCCCATTTGCAGGTGAAATCCATGCAAATGAGGTGATTTTGCAATCCAAGAAGCTTGCAACAGTCTATGCAAGACTACTGCTATCTGCAGAAATGTACTCGGTTAGTAACCGAGTACATTTTAGCAAAATCCAAACGGAGCCATGACAGCTCCAAATAAAGGCCGCATATCATGTAGTAAGCATGACAATGGCCAAGCATAAGGCCATTGGCATTGCAAACATAAAAAAAAATACAGAAATCAATTTGTATTTTTTTTTTAGCCGATCTCGGCTGTTTAAGCATAGGGCAGCGGCACGCAAACAGGATATAGGGGAAAATAATAAAATAAACCCAAAATAAACAGTCTAACTAAAATCACTGTTCTGTCATGCAAGTCAATGGCAGGCAGAAGACAACCTGGCCAGTGAGTAGTGGTTGCTAAGGAGGGAGGCTCAGTGTGAGACATGTAACTATGCATTAGCAGGCAATCCTATGCAAATGAGGAGAAGGATAGTGGATCCCAGTGTTCCCCAGCATGTGAGTCAGGTCCAAACAGTGTAAGAGTAGGAATAGCTTGGTGCAAGCCCAGGAGTTAGGTGACATCATGGGTGTGTGTGTCAGGCATACTGTAAGTGGATTGGAGCCCAGTGGCTTGGGTTTGCTCCTAGCACAGCACAGCTAAGCTAGGGGTGTGTGTCTAAACTTGCTTAGCACACTTTACAAAGCCTAAGCGGGTGTGCGTGTCATACATCGGGTTTTACAGGATGAAAAAAGAGTTTAAACCAGGAAATAGCAGCAGTGTGCACATTTGATCACCCTGTTTGTGTGGCGTGCACACTGGTTTAAACAGGAAGGCAACGGGAAGGGAAAACAGCAGTATGAAGGTAACCAAGGAGAACTAGATTAGCTGACAGGTGAAATGTATCAGAATCAGCCAATTACACAGGCAGCAGACCAGCCCAGCCCAGAACACTACTATAAACTAAGCAAACACCTTCCCCTCTTGTTTTTCCCACACTCTACACCACCAGTGTAAACAAGCAGGGAACTTTTAACACTCACAACAGCAAAACGATAGGGGCTGCAATGGCTATCATACAACTTGTGGAAGAGGCTGTGGGTGGTGAGGATGTGAATGCTGTTGACCAACCCACAGTGAGGAGATGGAGGAGAGTGTAAATACCCAGGGTAACCTACCAGGGGCTACATGAGCTGGAGATAGTGGAGCGCTAATGGGTGGAGATGGACCTCCTACAGCAAATTGTTGAGCTGTGCCAGCCACGCCTGACACACAGAACTAACAGAGGGGAACCCATCCTAGTGGATACCAAGGTATGCGTAGGCCTAAGAATACTAGCTACAGGTACCTTCCAAAGGCCAACTGGGGATATGATGGGGGTTTCACAGGCATCAGCATCCAGGGTACTCCACCAGTTCCTGGATGCCATGTCGGCACATGTGGGGGAGCACGTATATTTCCCCAACACCCATGAGGCGTTGGGCAGCAATATGAAACTGTTCCACCAAATAGCAGAATACAGTGAGGTAGTGGGTGCAATAGACTGCATTCACATATGCATCAAAGTTCCACCCGGTGAGCAGGTTAGGGTCTACATCAACCGCAAGGGCTTCCCCTCCATCAACTGCCAAGTCGTGTGTGATGCCCAGGGCATAATAATGAATGCATGTGCTGGCTGCCCTGGAAGCTATCATGATTCCCACATCTGGCATCTGATGCAGCTGTACCAGAGATTTGCCAATGGGGACATACCTGACGGTCACCTAGAGGGGGAAGCTGGATACACACTGGAGCCGTGGCTGATGACACCCATCAGAAATGCACACACATGAACAAGAACGCCATAATGAGGCACACGCACAGACCAGAATTATGGTAGAGCATATGTTTGAGATGCTCAAGTGATGGTTCCGGTGCCAGGACACATCCAGTGGAGCCTTGCAGTACTCACCAGCTACATGTACCCAAATTGTCCTTGTATGTTACATGCTACACAATATGATCCTGTGGAAACAGCTGCAGCAGGAGCAGCATGGGGCAGGGCCACACTGCACCCCACCATTTCCAAGGCCTGCACAGGCATAGAGTGACTCAGAGGAGGAGCAACCTGAGCCTGCCCCAGTAGGCAAAATGAGGCATGCCCAGTATGCCTTGGCCTTGGCAAAGAGGCAACACATAGCACATACACCAATACAGGAGGGACCCAAGGAATAACCCCTCTCTCATATACAGTAAAAGGGATGCCAAACATTACACTACCTGTGCCTAACCATGTGTAGGGAGTGTACTATGTGCATTCAACATAGGCAGCCCTGCAGCACAACCCTCAATACTGGGACACCCACAAGGTAAGTGACTCACACATGCCAGTCGGGGGAGGGGGGGTCACATATCCAACAACAGTCACAGCCAGCAGGACAGGTGTAGAAAAACACAAACAAAGTTTGTGCTATGGCCTCTGAATGAGGCCTATGGGTAACCCCCCACCCAGGCCTACACAGAGACACTACAGCAGGTCAGGCAGTGGATATCAGTTCCGAAGGGTAGGAAGTCAGAAACTAATATGTAGGTAATTAAAAGCTAAGATCTGTAGTACACTGGTATGCCTCTAGCCAGCACAATAGATAAGACTACAGACTGAAATGGAGTACCCAACATACCAGTAGTGTCCTAGCAAATGTGTACAAGTGTCAGGTGTGCCCCCCATTCAATGCAGAAATGTAGTCACAGTCAGGTGTGCCCCACCTCCAACCCTGTGTAGAAACATAGAAATAGTCAGGTGTGTCCCACCCATCCCACATAGATGGGTCTATATCACAACATCGAACTTCCAAAACATCGACTGCCATAAGGTCAAACTTGGAAGTTCGAAATGTGATATGATCAAAAGCTCAGAACAGCAATTATTTTCCCAGGGAAAAAAAGATTGCTGTTCCGAGAAACAAACAACACACCCACTGTGCCCCCTACTTAAATATACCAACTCTGAGACCGCACTACAGTGGAGGAAATAGTGAAGCCATGGAAATGGCCCACCGACTTCTTTCCCTAGGAAAGAAGTCAATGTTCCACGGCTTCGATATTTTCAGCTTTCGATCTTCCAAGTTCGACCTTATGGTGGTCGATGTTTTGGACATTCAGTGCTCTGATATAGACCCCACGTAGACATATAGTAACAGTCAGGTGTGCCCACCCCACAATCCTGTATAGAAATGTAGAAATAGGTGTGCCCCCCATCCTACATAGAAATATAGTAACAGTCAGGTGTGCCCCCCCACAATCCTTTGTAGAAATGTAGAAATAGTTAGGTGTGACCTTCCATCCTATGTAGACATATAGTAACAGTCAGGTGTGCCCCCCCACAATCCTGTGTAGAAATGTAGAAATAATCAGGTGTGCCCCCCCATCCCACATAGACATATAGTAATAGTCAGGTTTTCCCCCCACAATCCTGTATAGAAATGTATAAATAGTCAGGTGTGTCCCCCCATCCTACGTAGACGTATAGTAACAGTCAGGTGTGCCTGCCCCCACAATCCTGTGTAGAAATGCAGAAATAGTCAGGTGTGCCCCCCTCATCCTACGTAAAAATATAGTAACAGTCAGGTGTGACCCGCCCCCAACCCTGTGGAGAAATGTAGAAATAGTCAGGTGTGCCCCCCCATCCTACATAAACATATAGTAACAGTCAGGTGTGCCACTCCACAATCCTGTGTAGAAATGTAGAAATAGTCAAGTGTGCTCCCCCATCCTACGTAGATATATTGTAACAGTCAGGTGTACCCCCTCACAATCCTGTGTTGAAATGTAGAAATAGTCTGGTGTACCCCCCCATCCCATGTAGACATATAGTAACAGTCCGGTGTGCCCCCCACAATCATGTGTAGAAATGTAGAAATAGTCAGGAGTGCCCCCCATCCTACGCAGACATATAGTAACAGTTAGGTGTGCCCCAATCCAGTGTAAAAATGTAGAAATAGTCAGGTGTGGCTCCCAATCCTATGCAGAAATATAGTAGAAATATAGTAACAGTCAGGTGTGCCCCCCCTACAATCCTGTGTAGAAATGTAGAAATAGTCAGGTGTGCCCCCCCATCCCAAGTAGACATATAGTAGCAGTCAGGTGTGCACCCCCCACAATCCTGTGTAGAAATGTAGAAATAGTCAGGTGTGCCCCCCCCCCCATCCTACGTAGACATATAGTAACAGTCAGGTGTGCCCCCCCCACTATCCTGTGTAGAAATGTAGAAATAGTCAGGTGTGACCCGCATCCCACATAGACAGTCAGGTGTGCCCCCCCCACAATCCTCTGTGGAAATGTAGAAATAGTCAGGTGTGCCCCCCCATCCTATGCAGAAATGAAGTAAAAGTCCATGCCAAATGATCGACAGATATCCTGATATATGCTACATGTAGGTGTACAACACAAAGGTCAGCACTGCAGTGCAAACTACCTGGACTTGATCCACACATTAAATATGGACGGCCATACTGGACATGCCCACACACTTGGAGTAATGAAGGCAAGGTCAGTCAACAACATACTGAAAGGTCATACCGGGCATGCTCACACACTTAAACAAATGAAGGCCATGTCTGCAAACACCAGTGGACCAGATATATCTGGCAGCCGCAGATGTTAGTGCAGACACTCCTCAGTATGCACCACACATGCTTTGCACACACAGTGGATAGGAATACAGGCATATATGTAAGGACAACACACTTTAATAAGCCAAAGGTAGACATACATATGTGTGTGGAAGAGGGTGACTGTGACAAGGAGCCATCCAGGGCTCTCCCACCCAGCACACAGCCAAAGGGCCACAACCACTCAAGGGTCTGATGTCATACACTGCAGATACTAGCCACTGGTATCTGTCACCATTACAGAGCATGTGGTGCACATGTCTGCTGTGCAACATGACTGGTCAAGGAAGTAGTCATCTAGCAGCTGTATACATGTACCTGTGGAATATGACCCAGGCTGTGCCCGCATGTGGCATGTCATCCCCTAGATGAATGGGTTATGGCCCATGCACACACAATACCCTCCCCATAGCCCCACTATGACAAGGTTGGTGAGGTCATCTACTGAGAAATACATCTCTGGGAGAAATATATCCCAGTAATCTCAGTGGTGCGTCCCATACCTGCGTACTGCTGTAGTGAAATAAACTAGTTAGGTAGGAGTTCTAATCCCAACCTTGGTAACTGTGTGTTTGTGTATAGAGCAATGCTTTTTAGAGTGGCCACACTCCCTACAATTGAAATGCTCTACTTTGGTAAGGCTGCTGATTTCATCCACCTAGAAATACATCTCTGGAAAGGTTGTATCTCAGTAATCTCTGTGGTGCATCCCATAACTGCGTGCTGCTATAGTGTGATAAAATAGATAGGTAGGAGTTCAATTCCCAGACATGGCAACTGTGTTTGTCTGTCTGTGTAGAGAGCAATGCTTTTTAGGGTAGTCAAACTTCCTACAATTCAAATGCTCATCTTTGGCAAGGTTGCTGATGTCATCCACCTAGAACTACACCTCTGGGAAGCTAGAGCCCCATAATCTCTGTAGCATGTCCTGTAACTGCATACTGCTGTAGTGTAATAAATTAGGTAGGTAGGTGTTCGACTCCCAGACATGGCAGGTGTTTATGTGTGTGCCTGTCTGTGCAGAGAGCAATGCTTTTTAGGGTAGTCGCACTCCATACAATTTGTATGCTCTACTTTGGCAAGGCTGCTGATGTGATCCACCTAGAAATACACCTCTGGGAAGAATGTAGCCCAGTCATCTCTGTAGTGCGTGCCATAACTGTGTACTGCTGTAGTGTGATATAGACCTCTGTTAGGGGTTCTATACTCACGCATGTTGGTTGTGGATGTTTTGTGTGTGTTTCAATGTCTGTGTAGGGGGAAACACATTTTAGGCTAGTCACACTCAGTACATTTCCAATGGCCTACTTTGGCAGTCCTGCTGATGTCATGCAATGTGAAATACACCTTTGGGGAATGAGTTTTCCAGTAATCCCTGTGGTGTGTCCTATAACAGCTCCATGATATAGACCTCTGTTATGGGTTCTATACCCACACATGTCTGTTGTGGATGTTTTGTGTGTGTTTCAATGTCTGTGTGGGGAGCAATGCATTTTAGGCTAGTAACACTCAGTACATGTCCAGTTGCCTACTTTGTCAGCCCTGCTGATGTCATCCAATGTGAAATACACTTTTAGGGAAGGAGCTCTCCAGTAATCCCTGTGGTGTGTCCTATAACAACGCCATGTTGTAGTGTGATATAGACCTCTGTTAGGGGTTCTATACCCTATCCGTTGTGGATGTTTTGTGTGTGTTTCAATGTCTGTGTGGGGAGCAATGCATTTTAGGCTAGTCACACTCAGTACATGTCCAGTGGCCTACTTTGCAGTCCTGCCTGATGTCATCCAATGTGAAATACACCTTTGGGGAAGAAGTACTTCCATAATCTCTGTGGTGTGTACTATAATAAACTAGTTAGGTAGCTGTTCAACTTCCAGACATGACAGGTGTGTGTGTGTGTGTGTGTGTGTGTGTGTGTGTGTGTGTGTGTGTGTTTGTAACTTGTATCCTGTGTAGAGGTGAGTGTGTGCCACCCGTGCCCAATGTGGGGCGGTTTTGCAAATGTCTTTTATGGTGGCCCTATATCATAATGTCCACTGTACAGGTATAACAGATGTGAAATAATTGAGAGGTCGGGATGCAAATCCATACCCATACATGTGACATCATGGCCTGGCAATCACAGTTAGCAACCGCAGTATTACACAAAGCACACTCTCAATCCATGTCACACACACACACACACACACACACACACACACACACACACACACACACACCGAGGCAACAGCCAATATGTGTGTAGTACACTGCATATTGGTGACTGATTGTAACTATGGAGTGATTTCAGTGGCCTACAGTGGGCATGGCACCCTGTCCATCTGTTCAATAGGCGCATACATGCAGGCAGTGCACCTTCTCCATGTTCCCCACTGGAACTCTGCAACACCTGTGGTATCATCACATGTGACCCACAAAGGGCATTTCATGCCTGAAAACATACACTGTATGGACAGATGCCACTGACACCAGGGAATGCTGTTGCCATGCTATCAATGTAGGTGCATGGTTAACTTGCTGTCCATTACCAGTTCCTGCTACAGTTGGCCAAGACTGGCAAATCTGATAATAATATGTGTACACAACATGGGCCCAACACCTCAGGTACAGTTCCACATGTCACTGTACATGCATGTGGGAGGTGTGTACATCCCAGACAACGTCCATGTCATGGATTAGGAAACACATACATGGCAAGTGTTGCACATCATTGGCCACACGCAATAGCCACCCAGGTGACTGGATGTTGGATACAATACCCATCTGTGTGGGCAAATGTAGAAACCACAGGCCTGAGCCACAATGCACACCATTGTCATGTGGCCTGATGCCAAGGTATACTCATTACCTAGCCTTGTATAGCCACCTGGCACAGTCGACCGCCAAATACCCATGCATAAATGCACCCATGCATGTCAGTACTGGAACTCTGTGTGTTCGTGTGTGTGTTGTCTGATTTGTATGATCACATCCACACTCACAAAAACCCCTAGTGGCATACTGAAGTATGCTGTCTGATGTCATACTCCTCCCCATACCCTTTGCCCATATAACCTCCGTATGACCCGTGTGGTGCATGTGATACCTGCACAGTAATGTGTTGTGGAAATCTCACTAGGGATGAGCTGTATCCGTGGTCCTGCCAAGTGTGTCATTGTGTGTGCGTCCCTGTGAGATTTTGGCTGTGTTGACGCTGGCACCTGTTCATGCGGACAGGCACGTCTACATCACCTACAGTATAGCTACCATATTCCTGTTGCAGATGTCACTCACCATCACATATATGTTTTGCGGACTACACAACAGGTAACCTATGTGGTGCATCCAACAACTGCATAGTATTATGATGGCACTACATAGTCATCAATGGTTTGATACCCTGTGCTGGTACGTGTGTGATACAAACATGCTTAGGTTTTACTCTCCCACCTCTCTCTAACTTGTTGATGCCTCTGTCTGCCTCTCTCACTCCCTCACTGGTAGATGTGGAGACCTATACCTGCTTTTCTTATGCAGCAGCATGTTTATTTTTGGTAATGCTCATGATCAGCTGATGGCCTCTGCATGAATTGCAGCCCTTACCTAACTGATTGCATGTGGAACAGCTGTGGTAACACCCATATCCACTTGCATGGAAACACACCTCAGTATCTAGGAACATCATGTTTGTGGTGGCCCTTTTTATTCACTGTGAGCAGGAAAACATTCTGTTGTTTGGCAAACCATATCTCAGATGAAGTGTTGATTTACCTCTGACAACATACACTGTGGAAACAGAATAAAACACACAGGGGGGGTGCCTGACCTGACTACAGACTATAAGTGCTGCTATACTGCATTCGGAGTAATGTTGGTTTAACAGGGTGTGTGCGGATATGTCTGTCCTACATGTATTAATACCTGCCATATCAGATGTATATTTATGAGGACTCCCCTTCTTTAGGGTCATTTGCAGACTGGGCAGTGTGTGGTGCCTTTGGTGTCATGTGTTACCCACAGAACATGTATCTGTGAACTGCAGAAAGTAGTGTAAGGATTGCAGTCTGTAGATGGCGAAAGCCATGACAGTTACTGACTTCATATCCCTCATAGGACATATGTTGCAACAAACCCTGTTACAACAATAAATGCATGATGTAATCACAGCAACGTGTCAATATTGGCCCTGTGTATGTGCTTCCAGCCACAACTCAGTCAACCTTTGTACATATGTCATGCATTAAGAAGTGTACAGCACAGTACACCATAATTAGTGCCATCATATCTGATAACAAGCCAGTGAGATAGACTGCTACACATGTTATGTGCAGTAGGGGTTATATTTAATGACATAACCTGGACATACTGTGGTTGTTTGTACAGTACTGAAGTCTGTCTACTTATGGTGAATGTCAACAGTGTGTGTACTGTTAATATGTCCCTTGGTCTGTGTACAGAGTGTGGTAGTTGTCATTGTCCTAGGTCCCATCCTATCTGATGTTACATGCTGCTCCACTGTATGTTACCATTTTTGCTTACATGTTTGTAGGGCCATACACATACATGTCCCATACCACAGTCAGCCATCAGACCAAAATGTGTAGCAGCCCAGTATATGTAGAGTTAGTGTGTGAGTGGCACATATGAGGATGGTGCCGAACGGACAGTCCATATACTGTAACATCATGCTAGCTTGCCATATGTGGCTGTGGCTGTGTTCTCATTGGTTGTTGTTATGCACTTTCACACAGGTGTATCTTAACCTGTGCTGTGACATGCCTGTACAGCTTGCTATATATGCAGGTACATGTGCATTCCCCCATAGTAGATGTAGGCCAGTGTTGAGCCAGTCTGCCTGTGTAGGCTGCACAGTGCATTGTTACATGCCTAGCAGCTTAGTGTACTTACCCCGTGAGATGTCATGTGCAGATACTTGCCAGATGTACTGCTGCTGGACCTCCCTTAACAGTCATGTTATGTCAGACAGAGCAGTGGGATGCTGTACGATGTATGCCAATATCTATTGGGTTGTATATGGCCATGGCACCCCTTTACCAGTGGTTATTATGTGTCAGGCCAGACAGGGGTGTGTGAATGCATAACCTATGGTGGTATATGTATACCAGTCGTTATGTGTTATACCCATCTACATGGCTGTTAACATCCATATTGTCAGGCATGGTACACATGTTTTGCACTAAGGGTTTCTGTGTATACCTCTGGATTGTACAGAGTGTGTCAGAATGTCCACATATATTGGCCAATATCTCTGCTGCAGTCGACAGGGGCAGTACGTGCTAACAGTGGTACATTACTATGATGTCCTTAGGATGTCTGTCAGTAGCCTATGGCACACATGTGGAAAGCAGATGTGACCTCCTACACACACCATGTCTGTGAAGACAATCCCAATTACAGTAGCAATAGTATATAGAACTGTAATAGTGCACAAATAAAGGTTTACCATTTCTGCAAACCTGTGTGTGGTGTTTTGTCCTATGACCTCTCTGTGGGTATATGTAGCAGGCAATGATTGTCATTTGTATGCGTGGCCCATACAGTGTCCAGGTGTGAACTGTAGGCATAGTGGCTGTTCCATATTTTGTGCACCTTGTACATATATATCTTACTGTACATATCTGTGTGTGTATATGTGTAGTCACATATATATATATATATATATATATATATATATATATATATATATATATATATGTATATCTGTATCTACATATATGTGTCTGTGTATATGTATCCTGGGGATGTTGATAGCTTCCATATTGTACATTTCCTATGGGAGACAGACTGTACTGCATGATATGTTACCAATACCAGATGCAAGGTGGACGTGTTTGGCTGGGGGGGGGGGGTATGCCTATTCATAATAATACATATATTGTTTGGGGCCTCTCAACCACATTAATGGCGCATGTGGACATATTTGTTTTTGTTAAATCGACCATTGCTATCTACAGATGTATGGCCACATATACCTATATATCTGTTTACATATATATGACTAGGTCAGTATATAGCAAAATATAATTATAAATCTGGGTACATATATGTACCTTGCTGTTTATGTGTAGACATATAGGTGTGTGTATATATATATATATATATATATATATATATATATATATATATATATATCTATATATATATATATATATCTATATATATATATATATATATATGTATATATATATATATATATATATATATGTCGATGTATATGTGCATGTATATATGTTCATATATATTTATATATATGTATATATTTCTAAATAGATAGATATATATATATATATATATATATATATATATATATATATATATATCTTGACATATGTAGATATGTTGTATCTGTTTAGATATTAATATATTCACACACACACATACATCTAGATATTGTTATACATTCTCTGTACTGTTGCATAACTGGGCTGGATGATATGTTTCTGAAAACATCAGATTTATGTATGTATGTCATGGCTTAGTGGTAAATCACGTTGTCTATGGTGTGCAGGGTCCCGGCTTTGAGACTTGCAGCGGCTGTTTATTTTGTTGCTGGGCAGAACATGGCCCATTGGATACAGAGTGATTAAGGCACTTTAAAGCAGTTGTAAGCAGGTTTGTGCAGAGGTAAGCACTGCTAACTACCAGTTACAGTTTCTGATGCTCTGTTAGCTTCGGAATTGCTTAACCTGTGTAGGCAGTGCTTACCCCATGCAACCAGGATTAAATCTGTTTACTGCTGGCTTAAAGTGCTTACTGCCGCTTACCCCCACACTAATTTCTTTAAAAGAAAAGAAAAAGGGGTTGATAGGAAAGTGGTGAAAAAAGGGGCACAAAGAGGGAAAGACAGCAGGGAAAATAGCTAGGAATGTGCAGCAAGTGTGTAAGTAAGGTCCATAGCTGCCCTTTCTTCTACAGCAACAGCTGTGCATATGCACTGAATTTGGAGGTAGATTTTGGACATTCAAACTCCTGGGTGGGGGTGAGGACAACAATAATTTGTTGTGATGTCAGTTAGACCAGATTACTTGTGTCCAGTGGACATGTGCGAAATGGACAGCTATTTATGGGGCAATATTTTTTTGTGGGAACAGATTGCCATTTTTTTTCAGGTGAGAGTGGGACATTGGGGTGGGGTAGTAGATATATTTGGGGAGGTAGGTTGGGTAGGTTAACAGACAAGACAGACAAGATGCATACAGGGGCAGTATATGACATGTGGGGGTAAACACCTTGGACAGCGTGGGGAGTTTGGAGGTTGCAAGCTCATGAGCACCCAAATGAAAACAGTGGGACTGAGGTCCCCACCCAGGGGCAGTCACCACTGCACCTTCACAGCCCAAAAGGTGGCTGTGGTGGTGACATGGGTAGAAGAGGCAGACTCACCCTCTAATTGTACCACGTGGCCCTCAAGCTGGTGTAGCTGGTCTCAAATCTCCCTGTCGAGCTCCCTACACACCATGGCCTGGACCTATGGCAGGTGACAGGTACCTCTCTGCCCCATCCCCTAAGGCAGTTCCACCCAAAGGTGGTGCAGGGCCAGTGGAGTAGGAGGTCCCAGGCTGGGCCCCAGATGTGCTGGTGCCTGGTGCCATGGCCTGCTGAGGTGGTAAAGTTGTTCCACTGGGACCTGCCTTCCCATACTGCTGTGTTGTTGCAGTTTTAGGACAGATATTGGTTAGTAATAGTCAACAGCATTCAGGATTATTTATAACAGCATGCAGAGGTATTCCCATTAACCCAAGACACCAGATTTACATTTGCAGGGTGAGCAAAACACATGCATATATGGGACAACAGTGGCCATTACAACAGCATGCAGGTTTCCTTGATGGCAACAGGCCACCAATATGGGAGTATGTTAACATGGCACATGCATAGAACTAAATGTGAATATTTATAAACCAATAGGACATATGTCCGAACATAAGATTGGAGTGTACACATACCCATTTAGGTGTGCAATTAGGTTATCGTTGCACATATGGTGTGGGGTGAGAGAGAGAGAGGTCAATTAACTAATATATCCCTGTAGTTTTTACAACTTTCTTAGTCACTGCAGTGATCTGTCCCTTACATATATTATTACACTACCCAATGGCCTTACTTTGTACAATGGTATGTTTGTAGATTAGTATATACATGGACTGTGTCTTACGGATAGTCTACACCTCTTACCTGTTATAGCTGTTAAGAAAATATTGTTAACACTACCTGACAATTTCTACACATACTTCCAGATTCCATGTTTGTAGACAGGTATATGAGTGAACTGTGTTGTACCTACAGTCTACACCTCTTACCTGTTATAGCTGTTAAGAAAATATTGCTAAAACTACCTGACAAATTCTACAAATACTCACAGATGCCATGCTTGTAAACAAGTATATAGGTGAACTGTGTTGTACCTACAGTCCACCTCTTACCTGTTATAGCTGTGGGGAAAATCTTTAACACTACCCGGCAGATTCTACACATACTCCCAGATTCTATGCTTGTAGACAAGTATATGAGTTAACTGTGTTGTAACTACAGTCTACACCTCTTACCTGTTATATCTGTGGAGAAATATTTGTTAACACTACCTGATGAATACTACACATACTCCCAGATTCCATGTTGATGTTATACACATACCTAACAATCCGTTATTGCACACACTCTGGTCAAGGCTTGACAGGATGCAGGTGTTAATGTGACATATGTTGGAATAACTGTCATTCACTTTGGGTGAGATGCTACAATGACAAGTTTGTTTTCATATACATTCTTTTTTTATGTTCAGGTCTCACTATCCATTATATGTCAGTATAAGCTGCTTACATTTCTTGGATCATCTCACTGAATTCTCAGGGGAATAGGTTACCGGGCAGCAGATATGGGCCACTTATTTGGACATGCTGGACAGATCAGAACAGTTGAGGGGTATGACTATGCATACAGCTTACTACCTGAACATTCTGCCACAGTCTGTAGAGTTGATGGTTATGATTATGCTTACAGCGTACTATCTGAACATTCTAGCAAAGTCTGTACAGTTGTTGGGTCTAATTATGCATACAACTTTCTATCTGAACATTCTCACAAAGTCTGTATAGGTGTGGGGTATGATTATGCATACAACTTACTACCACTTCCAGAATTCAAATCCCTGCAGTGTGTGGTAAAAGTATTACAGTTGACATCACAGTACACTGTGCTATCAGGGAATTGGAGTGAAGTATTCCAATGGTTTCTAAGTCTCCCTCAGTTGTTCTATATGACTGACCTCTTGGGACTTCCAACACTGTTATACTAAACTTCCTACACATATTAACTGTGTTCAACAGTGTGGGTAACACTGCTTAATACAACAGTACTATTTACAGAATGCAACACTACAACATATGAAAGCAGTATGTACACAAGCATGCCAGGTGTTATACTTTTATTCACAAGATATTACACCTTTATTTCCACACAACCTATATGACAGTCTTCCTGCCATATTGTCTGGTTTACTCAGTATATCCCATACACAATACATTTTTATACTGGTACAACACTTTCTAGAACGGTTATATTATTTCTTATGACAGTACATGCAAGATTATTACTAACCTGTCTCGCGACATGGCCTTTGCAGCCTAGCAGCATGGGCTTGCTGGTTCACAGCCCACTCATTTACAGCTGTCAGAGAAATACAGTGATATTTAGCCATTACCTATCTATAGTATACACAAGCTAGACAATCATTATCTACGTAGTAGAATGGGTACTTAGTACTGGGGCATCAGCCATCTGTCTTGACTCTTGGATCCACTGCTCCAAGAGATCACCCCTCTGCCACTTCAGGTCAGCATGGTGATGTCTGACCTGCTCACCAGTCCGGGGGATACCAGTGGCACTGGTGAGGTCATGGGCGAGACTGTCCCAGGCCTACACTTTATATTGAGAGCCCTGGTACTGGCCCTGCAGTAGTCTTTTCTCATGGTGTTTTACCAGGAGCCATACCATGAATCTGGACTCCTGGGTGCCCCAGCGCTGCACTCTAATTCGAGTTTCTTCCCCAACTCCAGCCATTCTGCCTACAGTAGGGAGCTGCAACCAGTTATGGGAATTATTGGCACCTGTGGGGTTTAAATACGCCCAATTTCCTCTGATTGGACCGTTTTGAAAAGGCTAAGCTATGGGCACACCTGCTCACCTAATGTTGGCATTACTTAAAGGGGCATACCACTGGGCAGATTGAGTTAGCTGGCCTACACATTGCTTACACCACCATTGCACTGCTTAGCATTGCTTAATATTTAATTAGCATTATATTTTCCTTTTGACATTGATTTATTTGTTACATGTTATATCTGTGTTTGGTATCTGTGATTCATGTGTATGTACACTGTATGGGGTCCTGGGGACTTCAACACTTTATTACAATAACACCTCACATCTGGCCTTACTGCAGTACTCCAGTTCACATATTTATGTTAGTTAGCAGGTTATACAGCAGATTATACAACATCACACTGTATAAAGATTAATTTCACAGGTTCAGTTTGATTTTCCTATGGTGAGGATTTGTTTGTTGAAACCTCATTCTAATGTACTTCTGTGATGACTTTGTGGTTAACTACTGTGACTGTAGTGTACAGGGTCCTGGGTTCGGGCCTTGTAGAGGCTGTTTATTTTGTTGCTGGGCAGAACACGGGCTGTTGGATACAGAGTGATTAAGGCACTTTAAAGCAGTTGTAAGCTGGTTTGCGTGGATTTACACAGAACTAAGCACTGCTAACTTCCAGTTACAGTTTCTTACACTCAGTTAGCTTCTATGTTGCTTAGTCTGTGTAGGCTATGCTTACCCCCATGCAAACACACTTAAACATACTTACTTTTGCTTACATATGCTAACTACTGCTTATCTGTGCTTAAACCTGCTTACTAGTGCCTTATTCATTATGACACTGACACTTCACATGTGCATTCCCTGCAGTACTCCATTTCATAAATATATGTTATTTAGTTGGTTTTACAACAAAAATATTGGTTATAACATGCTTTGCCATGTAAAATAGACTGTGCTGCAGTGGGACGCGAACCGGGAATGCCTGCTCATTAGGCGAATACTCTGCCCACTACACTATTGCTATACTGCTTCATTTGCATATATCTTCCTTGTTATCCTCTTCAGCCTTTTAAGCTGCTTTAACCATATCTAAGCAATAGCACACCTGCGCACAATTACGGTTAGCTGTACTCAGAATTTTAAATAAAAATAAAGGGGTTTCTTCATTTGATTTTTATGTACTGTTGCTGTTGTACACATGGGGAGCTGTTGGTGGGGATATGCAGACACCTATGAATGCTCTCACTCATTTCTTACCACTTTCTGCTGTTCTACATTGCAGGGGTGTGTTTATTCTGAGAGCTCTGCTCTCAGACATGCCCCCCTGCACTTGTACACGCTCCATGTAAGCCTAGGAGCTCAAGCAGCCTGCCTTCATTAATATGCATGGTGTGCCGCCATCCTGCTCCTAAACAGGTGCTTCTGTGCAGAACTAAGCTAGTCCTGCATGGAAGATTAATGAATCCGGGGGATTGTATGATAGGTTTTCTTCTGTGGTTGCATATTTCTCCAGACTGCAGAGAATGGTGATATCCTTCAGATATATCCTTCAGGTGCACTGTGTCTGTTGATTATCCCCTCCCCTACACTGCGCATCTATGCAGATGCAGTGCATTACATGGATGCAGAACAAACTATTTATGCTATGGCATTAATGATTTATTCTTTGATCATTTGACACTTTTTTATATTAAAAAATGTTACCTGAATGTGTTTACCTTTATTTCATTGAGCAGAAGCAGTTTGGAAGTGGAAGTATTTCTTTATTTCCTTTCTGTTGTTAAGCTATGTCAAAACTGTCACTGGTTTATTAATGGAGACAAGTTCTGTTTACAGAAAGGATCTTTAAGAAGTGTTAACTGTAGTTTACCAAAGAAATAGCCACATTCAATGGCTAATTTTAGAAGCAGTATGTTATGCAATAATTTAAATTTAATAACAAATATCTTGAGTCTGGTTTGAAAGCCAAGCTTTTAACCTAATTTTATACAAATTCAGTGAGAAATCAAGACCTACAGTTTTATAATATTTCAATATAACAAAAACTCAGCAAAAGAAATACGTGTGAAATAAACTTATTACAAACATGGATCATTTGATACCGTCTCTGTGTTGTAAAAGGGTAAAACCCTGTCTGTAATCCAGACATAGACATCTTGCGCTCAGTTGAGGAAGTCAGTAGTGAGAGGAGAAGAGAGGAGATAGAAAATGGATGATGCAATGCCTGTTCGTTTCTTTTGATGGGGGAGGGGGAGCATGGAACACACATGGTTGGGTATAGACCTTGTGCTACATCTTCCAGTGGAAACCAGGTATCACATGGATCTGCTTGTTTGGAAGGAGCAAGGCATTCTGGGATGTGCATCCTCTGGGAAAGTCAGTAAGATTTCCTCAGTAATGACTGTTACATGCCAAGCTTTTTCTTGAATATGATCAAAAGCACTGCTGAAAGCAGTAAGTGCATCACAATTTTATTTTTATTGGCTACACTGATGGCATTAATGCCATGCCTTATTCTTATCTGGCCACAGAATAAAAGGGCAGAGATACATTGGTTAGAAGGATTGTTGGCAAACATAAAAATTATAAAGTACTTTATTTATCTATTAATTTATTTATTGTTAATTGAGTATGGGGAAAGGGTGTAACATGCTAATAAGGTTAATGCATAATTTATTTTTAGAATTAAGACTTGAACCCTTTCTATTTGTAAATAAATTGCCATTTTAAATGCTATCTTATCAAACTGAGGGAAAATGTCCATTTTTTGGTATAACTGGCACTATTCTTAAACCATTTGGATGATGCAAAGCATAGTATATCTCTATGCAGTCCATATTACTTGAAGACATAATACATCAGCAAATAACACATTTACCTTTCATAACAAACAGGCCAGAGGGCTCTGGGTTTTGTCTACATACCAAGTATTTAGATTCATGCCTTAGATTCATCTCACTACTCATACTGTAGTCAGAGTCAGCCTTAGGTAAACTGGTGCCTAGGCAAAAAGGCTGTATAGATTGCTCCTATACAAGCTATAGTTACCCTCTGTGCACCCCTCTGAAGTTTGGGAGGAAAGCCATAAAAATAATGACCACAGTGTATGCAGCCCAAAGGGAGATATAGTGACTTCTGAGGTTTGGGATTACTGTTAAAGCAATAATTACATCACACCCCCCCCCCCAAGCAAACAAGTACAGAGACCGCCACAATCACAAGGCAGCTTTTATATTAGGTGGGGTGTAAAGCAAAGGTAATTACTAATCCCATGTTAACATCCCCTTATACAGCCTTGGTATGTGGGAGCCATCAGACCCCCAGAAGTTCTGAAGGTCTGGGTATTCTGTGATAACCACTTCTATGTACAAATCAGACATCTGATCTGAAAAAAAAGTGGATAACTAAGTAATGTATTTCATCTTTGTTCTAAATAAACAGCTGCCACATATTAAAATATTGCACATTGCTCCACACAATATACTTGTAACACTAATGACTAACTCTTTCCAGAAGACAATATATACCTAAACAAAGTTTCAGTTCACCCTGACCAAATTGCTGAAAGCTCAAATTACTGAAAACTCATTTCATAGGTTCATAGGTTCATAGAGTGTGTACTAGGCTAATGGCCCTATGAAATATAATAAAATTAAAATGGATAAAATTTTAACAGAGATTGACAATGTTAATCAACTGATAGTGAATGAGGAAAAAATAGATATTATAACATTAAAAATAAAACTGAGGACTAAAACTGAGGACAATATAGTGTATGTGATTAATAGAAAAAGCAAGAAGTTTAATAGAGACATACAAGAATATAAGGAATGTATAAGCTATCCGAGACCTAAATACAATGGATTGGCCAAAAAAATATGTTTGAGAGTGAAGGGCCTGGGCAAGCTGATTATTATAGGAAGTTGTATAATAAGAGGTTCAACACTCTAGATGAATTTGAGGAGATTTAACTATGGTAAAGATGATAGAACAGAGGAAGGGATCCCTTTAGAGCAGGCCCCATTGAAGAGCTTGGAACAAATAAAGAACAGATTCCCAAATGCCCCACAACATTACATGGTGAAGTAATAAGTGCAACACAGAAGCAAAATTATATTATTTCTGAAAGCAAAATTTTGGGAGCATAAATAAAATTAGTGAATGTGTGTTTGGATGGAGGGGCTAAAAGATTTTCAACTATAGTAACAGTGAGATTAATAAAAATTACTTTCCTGGCAGCAGTAGCGTTGTTGCCTCACAGCAAGAGATTCTCCCGTTCGATTCTTGTCTTGGGTTGGGAGTGCCTCCTGTGTGGAGTCTGCATGTCCTCCCCGCGGTCAAGTGGGCATTGGAAAGACATGCGTTGAATGGGTGTGCCTTCGTTGAAGGTTAGGCATCGGGCTGGCAACTCGACACCATAAAAACCAACTGCCAATCATTAGTGGACCGGAGTTTCACTGTGGCAACCCCTAACCGGGAAAAGCCGAAAGACAAACAATAACAACTTTCCTTTATGTATGAAAGATTTTAAGTATATGCCAAATCAAAAAATGGATATCAACAATCTTATCACTGATTTAAAACTGTTTATTAGAAAGAAAAAAAATTAGACTTTTTAATGTCAAAGGATTGCAACACCAATGTTTTACAATGCACTGTACTTAGGAGAAAAAGTATATACAACCCTCCCCTCCATCAACACTTGAAAAGTTACGAAACCATAGTGGAAAATGTGTTAAGGAAGAATATAAAACATAATAAAGTTAGATTCAAGTTGATTAAAGAAGAGAGCGAGGTATTTCATACTATTAAGAATAATGAGAATATTAGAATGCCCAGGCCAGATAAAGGGGGTGGAATCATTATAATAGATAATATCATGTATATAGCCAAGATGACAGAATTATTGGAGGATACTGGGAAATACATGAGTTTCTAGAAATGAAATAAATATTG
>NC_056744.1:1104351676-1104359176 GCF_019279795.1 Protopterus annectens | reverse complement strand
CAAAATAAGCACCCTATATAGCCCTGTGATGGTGTCACCTTCATCAAGATTCGCTCTTTTTACTGGCTAAGTAGGGATTACTACAAGAGTGTGTGTGTGTGTGTGTGTGTGTGTGTGTGTGTGTGTGTGTGTGTGTGTGTGTGTGTGTGTTTGTATGTGTGTACGCATATACATGCATATGTATGTAAGTATGTATGTATGTATGCATGTATTTATAAGTTTATTAACCACAACAGCACTGAACTGATATGACAACCCTTTTCAGTTATTTCCTGGGCCCAGAGGAGATTACAGCAAACAATATACAATCACTATAAAGGCAGATATGAGAACAATCCTTGGATGACAATGTTTTTTAGTATGCTTCATATTCCACCTTCTTTTAATTGACAGGTATGCTGAAATATCATCTATGATATCGCCATTATGGCCACACATGCCTATATACCTGCTATGGACAAGTGGAGTGCAAATATTCCTTTACTAGGTTCATACCTTTATTCCTGATTTTATATTTGCCTAGATAGTATTAATGCAGCAGGACCTTATCAAGACCCTCCATATGATGACCAAGACTGTTTAAGCCATTCTTCATCCTCGTCTTCAGTTGGAACTTCCAGCACCAGCTTGCTAAATGAGCACAGATGTGCTTGGACATTGTCAGGGCACTACCCCTCTATGCCATGCAGCCAGTGACCAGCAAATATATTTTGATACATTGCTATACATTGGAAAGGGATGCTGTAAAGCTGGATTAGATTTCTGTGTGTGAGTAACAAATACTTTCTTGTTCATAAGTTCATGAGTTCATAGGTATAGACTAGGCTAATGACCACTGGGACCTTTATAAGCCTAGCCATGCAACACAAATGTATCCCACAAGTTATTGTACCTTAGAGGTTATTTTAAGGGTGTGTGTGTTAGTTATGGCATGCTTTAATGGCTATATCTGTACATTTCTGATTTCCCACCTTCTGGATCAGGTTAGTTAAGGGCTGTACTTCACATAGATGTGAAGCCTATTACAGAGAAAATAATTCTCTGAAATACACACCTGCCCCTCCAGCATGTCCTATTTAAGTCACAGGCTAAGTTTAAATCCTCAGAACTAGTAGTTTTGGTGCTGTTCATTTTGTGGATATGCAAAAGGCCCATCAAAGTGGCATCCAAGGATACTTTGGATGCCATGCTCAAATTACCTCTGAGGATTCTGTAGAAAACAGAGTATAGAGCTAGGACTTTGAGGTAATCTTCAAAAGACATTATGTTTAAGAACTGTATTATTTTTGTGAGGAACGTCTGTGGATGTTCCAGTTGTTGCATGCGCCTGGTCAGGTACACACTGAAGGGAGATTTATACTAAATGATGCAGCTGATGATAGCTGAATACAGTGGTGCAATGACTTCCCTGGACCTAGATGCCATGCCCTTACTTATAAGCTGAGTGACATAGAATGATTTGCTTATCAGCAAATCCACAAAGATAGCATATGCTGTAAGCAGTTAACCGAAAACTCTATCTTTTTAAAAATGTGGGTTTTTTTTAGTTTTGGTTCTGATGAAGCCCATAGTTTCTATGATGAAAGTACTTAAAATAAAACTGATATTAAAAGGATTATCATCTCCTTTTGAGTGTGCTTCTTTCTATACAACTATCAGTTTACTCTGTGGTTTTGGTGTCTTTGATTTTTTTCTTACCAACTTAGACACGTTGTCGAAAGCAAGGTTACTATTTATATGAATCCCCAAATCACTAACCACTGTGTCTACTTTTAGGCGGTATTTTATCTATGAGGTACTATCTTTTGTGTGGCCAGTTTCCCAAAAGGTACTATTATGCATTTCTTGGTAATGAATTTTAAACCGTGACTTTGGTACCAGTCATTTGTCTGTATTATACCTTCCTGTAAGATGTTAGCATCTTAATGGGTTTCTATGATGGCTCCTAGCTTGTGGTCATCTGAAAACTTGATAAGCCTCAGGCCCCCTGACATTGGACTCAAGTTCCAAAAAATAAATGCCAAAGAGGGGCAGGCCCAGCTCAGAGCCCTGAGGGATTCCACTGGTAACTGTCCTCTTTGTGGAGGTGGTCTTTCCAATCCTAACTTCTTGGATCCTGCCTGTGAGTCAGCTGGCTATCCAGTGAGATACACAAAGGTCCATGCCTAATTCTCTGAGTTTGTTTACAATTCTTGAGTGGGGTATTGTATTAAATGCTTTATCTAGGTCAAGGTAGGCAGTATACACGGTGTTGTCCTCATCCATTGCCTTGGTGAGCTTCTCAAAGTAGTCCACAAGGTTCAGTAGGTATGACCTGCCTTTAACAAAACCAGACTGGGTTGGGTCCAGTGTCTGAAGGTTTCCTATGTTATTGTTAATCATTTCCATGATAATTATTTCCATAGCTTTGCATCTGAGATTAGTTATACAAACAGGTCTGCAGTTTTTGGGATCCATTGATGATCCAACTTTATGCAGAGGGATGAAACTTGCAGTCCTCCATTTGCACGGCATGAAGCCAGTACAGATGTTATACATGAATACCTGATCAGTCATATTTTAGGCTATTTATGAGGCATCCTGAGATATTATTGGGACCTACTGAAGTTGTATTCCTGGCCTTAGAGAGTGCATCTAAGACTTGCTCCCTACTGATAGTTGGAGGGGGTTATGTTAGGTAGTATTTCCTGTGGGGGTGGGCACCAGGTTGGTTTGTGTTTTGAGTCATTTTTGGACTTACTTCTGGTAAGCATGGCATTCTCTAGGCAGTCTTTGACATGATTGTACAGGGCTTTTGTGAATAACTCTGTATAAGCTGCTGTCTTGTCTAGGTTTGGAAAGGCTTGAAATTTTGCCAGGTTATCACTTAATAAAAGGTCATTTTTCTTGGAGTAGTTTCTAAATGTTACAGGGTTTGCTGAGGTTACAAAATTGATTCTTATTTTGAAGGAGACTGTTTTGTGGGCTGAACTAACCAGAGAGGACACAACTTGGGGGGGGGGGGGTTGGGCAGCATTCTCCCATATTTGTGAATATCAGGTCCAATATTTCTGGAAGTCTAGTAGGTGTATACACTAACTGGTTCATGGCACTGGTGTTTACAAAGTCTAGAAATCTCTGCAGCTGCAAATTTGGGTCTTCTAACATTCAGTTTATAGAGGGATACTTAAAGTCCCAATAGGTCTAAGTATGAGCTATGGATTTCATGGGATATAGTGGATGACCTATAGTTTGTAGGATATGGTACAGTATGGGACTTTGTCTATGCTGATCTGGACATAGAGAAACTCCAGTGCATCATCCTGTTTAACCAACCTAGAGGTATGCTTATTACTGATGTAGATTGAGACACCTCCACCTTTAATCTCTGTCTGTGCTGTTGCTGGTTTAAATGTGCGAAGGGCAGTGAAACCTTGCACTGCCAGTTTACTCTCTGTGGGTTTAAACCATCCCCGGGATTCATGAAGCTCGGCGCAAGGCCAGTGTAAGGTCTGCGCCGGCGGTGCAGTGAATAGCCAGCGCAGTAGCGCCATATGCATATTAATGAGAGTGCACCGCAACCACAGACACGTGCGTAGTGTACGTGAGCGAGCCCAGGTAGGATGCGTCTGGAGGCGTGTCTAAGCCGGCATGAGGTGAGCAACCTAATGTGCTGACAGCCACGGTCCGCCCATAATAGTAATGGCAGCAGCCAGGTCCCGTGCAGAATGAAACGCACGTAGAGTATGCAGCATAGTACCCGTCCCAAATAAACGGAGAAGCAAATACAAGCCACGAAGGCTTAAGTGTACCCATCCAAGGAGCAAAGGATACGCATATGACCGCGTTTGTCCCGCAATGCACCGTCAGTGGTTACACTCAGAGAAGGTGTACAGCAGCATGTCAGCGCCGCACCGACATAGGAGCAGCGACTAAGGTCACCACCTGTCCCACTTTGGGTGGGGCAGTCTCTATGGGCAGTTGTGTCCCAAAAACGTATTAAAATGGCAAATGTGCTAAGATTGTAGGACATAATGATATCCCGTATTTAATGTAATGGTAGCATGAATTGGTTATTTCTGTAACTGAAATACCTAAATGTCACAAGAAACAGAATAAGCAAGCAAATTGCCATAACAATAAACTTTTACTTAGGCAAACAAGTGAAGTTCTATGCTATATAGTGACCGTGTGTATGTGTCGGCCTGGAAAGTCAGATGTGAGTCCCGGAAATATCCCAGCTTGGAAACTGGAAAAGGTGGCAACCCCAGTAGCGACATGGGCATGGTCACCAGGGTACCAGCTGTCCCAATGTGCCATGGACAGTCCCTGATTGGACAGTTGTGTCCCTGCAACAATCGGAAAATGGAAAATGACCCCAGATCCCCTGCCAAAAATATTCCCAATATACATGTAATAGTAGTATAAAACATATACATTTGTATATGAAACACATACATGGCATAAGAAAATGAATAAGGAACCCAAATGCTTACAGAATAAGCTTATAGTATGGCAAACAAGTGAAGTTCTGTCAACTGCACTTGCCGTGGGTATGTGTAGTCCTGCAAATTCGAAGTTTCCACATAACATGCCCCACTATGGGCATTGGAAAAGGTGCCAACCATAATGGTCACAAGCAGTTGTGAGAGTACATAGCCGGGTAGCTGTGTCGACATAACAACAGTAAGGAATCAAGATACCTTAAACACAGGCAAACATGTGCATAGCAACATATCCCACACCCAGCAACGTCTCTGTCGCATACACTGGATGGCGTATGTTGAAGTGTAATATCCAGAAGCAGAACCCATGCATTCAGATGTAATACACAATAGCCTCATTGTACATGTCAGTCCCACCCATGTACACCTGTGCACCCTAACCTGCTAGCATCCGTGTGCAGCTATACACCCACACACAATGTGCATACCTGAAATGTGGTAAGATGTTTGTGTTAGGCAATGCCACGCGGCCAAATACGTACCCCACATGTCACCAACCCACCTCAGGTACAGATATGTAAATGGCTGCATGTGAATGTGTCTGCGGAATGTGTACATCCCGCATGTGGTATGTAGCCGCCGAAACCATATAGGTTTGCATACGACACGGTGCACATAACTGTACACATGTGGACAAGTCGGGTTGTTGAACCACCGCATCGATGTTTAGCTATGCAGTGAAGTCGATCACATATAGCGGAACACGTGCCTATCAAACAGGACGTCCTAACAGGGTGCTACAGGCAAAGAAGGGGAAGGTGGGACATCACATGTGGAGAGTAGCGTTGCCGGACGGCCAAATACACACGGTCAAGGTAAAGGACGGAACAACATGCATATGGCCGGATGGATGTTGTTCGAAAAATATATATAGAAACACATATGAAGTGCCAGTTTAGACTCGAAATACTATATAATGCATTGAATTGTACCGTACAATGTGGCAGTAGAAGTAAGCCTGCATGTAATTGGTGAAGCTAAGCTGTAGTGTGATGGAATTCTGATCCTGGCAGTAACCAGTACAGCAGGCTTATGTCTGTCAGCATTAATTATCTGCTGGGTTACAGAACAATAAATGTATGTACATGCATAACATCACCCCTACCTCTGAGGAGGATGGCCTTGTGAGCTCAATGGAAGATAACAGTACAACTCCTTACCAGAGAGACAAAGCAGCGTATTAAGAAATTAACTGAGTACTGTATCAGAACAGTCTAGGGTCCTTGAAACAGTTACAATCACAGAAGGACAGTGTAATTGACAAGGTGCCTTGCAAGGCTGTGTTATTCTCATGGGAAAACATTTTAAAAGCACGACCCCAGCACCCACGTATGTATAGACTATTGTGGACCATAGTGATGGAAATGCCCTGTGACCGACCACGTCAGTAAGGTGGGCAAAAGCTGATTGTAAACACTATATAAAGAAACTGCTTACTGTACAGAGTCAGACAAAACTCTCATACTTGGACTGTATATGATTTAGCCTGCCTGTGTACACTACTAAAACTTTCTGAACCCGAGCCTCCTGTGTTATTGACTGTCACTTAGAAAAGCGTACTGACAACTACAGTCTGGTTTTAACAACTTATTTGACATTGTGATCCTTGTAATCCGGAATTCCCTTGGTAAGCTACAGGTCAGAGTGCATGGCTGGTTAGACATCTACGCAGGAGAATTTGCCTAAATGGTACTTCTTGAATGAAAAGACCTCTGACTGAATTGTTGTGTGTAAAGAGGCTGTTTACTGTCTGATCTGTGGCTGAAAAGCGGAAAACTGGATCCCAAGAACAAATCGCAGCCTTAAACAGGAGGCTCAGGTAAGGAGTGTTTGCCTCTTTGTCTCTATTGTAGATCAGGGACCAGACTACATTGTGTTTCTGTTAACAGTTGTGATAGCGGGTCGAAGACCTACCCACATACTGTTAAATCTGAACATAGGTCAGGGGAACACACAGCAGAGTAAATAGTCATTGTAGACACTACAGTGGATACAGGGAAGGAGACACCACGTGGTATGAGAGAAGGGTACGTAGCAGTCGTGTAGAGGATATGGGAGACTATTGAAGAAACAGATCATGTGATCCGCGTTTGACGGGTGACGTGAAGTATATGCAATCGCAGAGAGCACATAATGTGAGTTATCCAGCAAAATGGGGTAATAGATACGACATTAATGGTATATTACACAAAATATTGTTACTGAAACATTGTAATCCCTGAAAATGTGATGCACATGTTCTACGGTAAACACCTGTTCCACCCTGAGAGGGACAGTCCCTCTTTGGCCAGTTGTGTCCTGCAAACAAACCGAACAAATGGCAAATGTCCTGATATCTCAGGACAAACATTTCCCAGATATATTTCAAAATGGTAGCATAAAACAGTAATTTTGTATCTGGAACAACATAATATCATAATAAACAGAATAAGCAACTGAAATGCTACAACAATTGGTCGCTCTCCTGGCAAAAAGTGAAATCCTGTCCTATGTACTGGCCGTGGGTATGCTTTTCCTGGAAAATTACACGTTCCGAACACTAATGTCCCACAATGTGCATTTGAAAAGGTGGCAGCCCTAAGATGTGCAGGCGACAAAACAGCGACAATTGGGTATCCGTCACGCACATAGGTGGATTGAGGTAGTGAACTGAAGGGAACAGAACACTACAAATGTCAAAGCATCATACGTACACAGAGAAGATCATAATACAGTAGTACCGATAGCCCCCCCCCCCACAACACCCTACCACCTCCGATACCACATCCAGGATATGAAGCGGGAGGGCAGGCTACTCCCCATACGTTATCCTGTGGCAACAGAGGTAGCACAACGACCAAATGTAACAGAAGCTATTGAAACCACATCCTGAACTCGTAACATACCTAGGAACACCCGAGTAAGAAGACAGTCACTAGAACAGAGTGAGGATATCTGTCAATTAATTGAAGTACCGAACCCTCATGCAGGGGCCCCCCAAAAGGGAACCCGGAAGGCCAAGGGGAACCCAACCCCA
>NC_056744.1:1104190382-1104320391 GCF_019279795.1 Protopterus annectens | reverse complement strand
ACAATGGCACTAACACTCTCACTCACTACAGGGTTCCAATCCTTGGCTGGACATTGTATTAACCCTGTGGACACATACATAGTACTGCCATGCACATGTTATGTCCGGGAACACAGTCCCAATGTCACCTCCAATCACCGTAGTTGTTGTATCCCGTCAACCTGGCTGTTACATGTCTCTGCAGCAGCACACTGCATTGACTGCTAGCCCATTCATGTACGTTGTGTACCCTGACCACCACACTACCACATCTATCACACTACACATGTGTGGTACTGCATTGCACGTATGGGGCTGCATTTGTGCACCCATGACTGGGCCATTCAGTATGGCACTGGGCCACATCTTGACATACATGCTTCACACACTCATTGACTACCTGCATGCCTTTACTGGCACCCTTGTTGGGCTTATGTGCGCCACAGCACACCACATCCCATGCTGGCCACCTGTCATACTATTGCATGGGTGGTTGGGGTGGTACAGAGGGTATCACATCAGACATGATCCGGTCTTTGCCCTTCAGCGCCATTCCACTTTATGCTATTGCCATTGTACACATCCAGCATCACATCGTACCCTATGTCTCGGGATGTTACGCCATGTGCCTCCTGTACAGGTCACACAGTGGTGCAGGCATATCATGCTAACTACAACAAGTCAGGACGTGTGACATTGCACAGTCCTCAGACATGTGGCCCCTCATGCTCAGTATTTGCATACGTACACTACCTGCTGTCACACAGTATTGTCCATGCCTACATATACCACATCTACATACCTGGCAGCATTCTAGCTCATCCTACTCATATTGTTAACAACCATACAGGTGTCAGTGTGGCAGATATATCATGTGGATATCATTGCATCAGTTACATCACACATAGTGCATACACATCACCTTTGCATACTGACAGTCATGCGGTGTGTATCACATGGATACTGTCCCTATACAGGCATATCACGTTGTACATGGTTGATATACACACACATGCCCCACATGGTGCTGTGGTTGCCATATTCCACCATGGCGTGGGTACACATGTGCAGGACCACGCATTTCTGGACCGTATGTCTAGCTGATACCTTGGGTGCCCTTGTACCTGTGCCATACACACATGTACACGCGGGCAGTGTTACAATAACACATGTGTGGTGTACCTTACACAATGGATACAACGTTACATGTCTCAGTATAGTCATGCTGTGATCTCTACCCGGCTCAGACAGTTTACATATGCAAATGACAGTCATGTAACACATCTGTACTCACCTGCATGCCACTAACACAGGGGTGTAATCTACTCTGCCATGGGCCATGTTCTCCGCAGTACTGATGCATGTAGTACTCCTATATGGCGTTTGCAGTGGGCAGGGTGGGAGGTGCAGTCCTGCATGTGTGCACACATGCCACATTGCTCAGCCCGGGCGTCTGTGTGACATCCACAGACTGGACACACACCGTGCTGTGGGACATAGGTCCTGTGCACATCCCACAGGGGCACACTGTGTCACTAGTCATGTGATAGCTCCCTTGCTGGTAGGGTGACACAGACCCATGGTACCACCACAGCGGACGTACTGTATAGACATACAGTTGACATCCACTTCTGCCGTTCAGTGGACACTACCATGGGGGGGTGTCACTACTGTGTACATTGCACATGTGTTTACACACGGCCCTGCTGGACATCATTGTGGCACACATTGCACCTGCTACGGAACGTTTGGACATGGTTACTTGCTGTTCCCTCCATTTCGGGTACCTATTCTGCTACTACATTGTCCCATATGTGCAGGCCATACATATCTTGTTTATGTACATAACATTAGGCCATCCCTCCTTCATGCATGCTATGCCTGTGATACTGTCTATGATTTCTGAACATATCCATCATGACAGCTTTGCATTACACATAATTGACATAGTCACCCCTACTGCATGGGATACGTGCACGTCGTGCGCACATTCCGTATGACATTGACGGTGTATGCCCATGCACATGTGTGCTGTGACACTATACATACATGTCCTATCCCCTGCTGTGGCACTTCATTGTTGGATATCCACTGCCAGCATCAGCGTGGGTGGTGGCATTGTTCTGTGTTTGAAATCCCTATGGCAGACCTGGGGTAGGGTTACCACCTGTCCCACTTTGCAAGGGACAGTCTCTCTTTGGGCAGTTGTGTCCTGACAAAACATATTACAAATGGCAAATGTCCTGAGATTGTAGGACATAATTATGTCCCATTTGTTATGTAAGAGTTGCATAACATAGTTATTTATGTATGTAAATTCCTAAATGTTACAAGACACACAATAAGCAACTAAACTGCTACAAGACTACGCTTTTATTTAGGCAAAAGAGTAAAGTTCTACCCTTTGTACTGACCATGGGTATGTGTCCACCTGTAACATCTGATGTGTGTCCCGACAATGTCCCACTTTGGCCATTTGAAAGGTGGCAAGCCTAACCTGGGGTTATCCCAGGTGTGTACATGTTGTCCCACTGCTGTGCACACGTTGTCCACAGTCGTTGGTATGCTGCGCGGCTTAGCATTACATAACCAACTTTCACCACTCTCTGCCTGATGGACAGGTATCTTTACCTACACACACCGTTCACATACTGTACAGATTCGTCATACGTATCATGCGTTACACAACAGTACATCTCGTGGGTTCGACATACCTTTCCGGCCTTTGGTTCTGTATTCGTCAGTACTTGCTTGCTACTCCTTCTTTTGTATTCGGTATTTGTTCGGTATGAACATACGGTTTGAATATCCAGGGAGTCTTCCTTATATTCGTCGTCACCTGAGGCATGTGGGTTCATCACGCCAATAGCTGTTCCTCGGTGTGTACTTATGCGCATATCACCGGTGATCCCCCTCCATTCGTACGTTACGCGTCGGCACTGGGCCATGGTTCATTCCTCGTGTGGCCGTTGGTTATTTGCAATACCTTCATGAGGATGGTATGTATTGTATCATGTTTGTGTGACTGCATCCGCTATGTGTGGTGTCAGGTACATTTCGCTGTGGTGTTAGCCGTGGATTGTGTGTGTTGGGTATGGTATTCTGTTCGACATGTGGGTCTACGTGTCCTGGCGGCGTCTGTCGATGGCGTTGTGCATTCAGATGTGTAACATAGCTGTTATATTCCTGTACACAACAGATGCAAGGATGCATCAGCTGCTGCTAGTGTTTCCCACGCGGCTTGTTGTGGGTATGCCGCTGTCATTGACTACCTGTATGTTTTTGCTACGGTTTTAGCTGTTATCCCTTTGATATGTGCGATGGGGTATATCTGCGGATGTGGGTGACGGGTACGGGGTGTGGGTCTTGCATTTATACATACAAGATATGCTTGTGTGTGTGCTCCATCCCTGCTTGGGGAGCTGCAGGTTACCTGTCTGTTGTTCTGGGAATGTTTGTTTTGTTGATGTCGTGTGGTGTCGGTATCGCCTGCATGTGTGCTTCCTGCACGTATTCCTCCTTCACATCGGTTATATATCTGCGGATGTTCGTCTGTGCCTACTATCCATTGGCATTTTGTCACTGATAGTTACGGTGATTGTGGTCCTATACTTGGGACGGCCTGTATGCTACCGGTAGCCTCCTATTCGTGTGCTGCTTGATTACTTAACGGTCGTGGAACACACAGCGGTATTTACGGGACCGTAAGTGTTCACGATCGGTGCCGGGATAGCACATTCGTATTTTCGCCGTACATGCCTGATGCTGTGTAATGTTGCTGACGTATCGTGTTGAGTCTACCTTATGGCCGCCATACATACGGTCATGGTTTGTACATGCGTCCTTTGCATCTCCTGTTGGCTATGGCCCTGTGGTACATTCTGGGACATTTCCGCTTTGCATCGTTTTACGTCGCCACGTGCATAGCCACTGAGGAGATGTCAGAACTACTTTGTGGGTACTGCTGTACATACGCCTATGGTTCCTGTACTGTATGCCTACGCATGTTATTACACTCCGCCTGTGACATGTCATCTACATACACATTTTACAGTGGCACACACATTACACACACACAGCGGAACACACGACAACCTCACCTCACACATACACATATTGCCGCCATGGCTCTCAACCTTCTATTTCCAAAATGAGGAACACACACATTAGTAATGTGGAACAAATGGGCATAATGTGGAACACATAGTAATGGCATAGTAACAACTTCAGCTAAGTAGGTCATAGGATGATTAAAATATGCTGATTTACTTACAGTGAAGAACCTTTAATGAATTACTATGATTAATATCTATTTACCAGGATGTCATTTAAATACATTCCTAACAATGGATGTTTGACAGACATTTTCAATGTGGAACTTTGAGGAACTGCGAGGAACATGAACTGTTTTACACCCCAAATGAGGTACGTTCCTCATAATGACGTACACTTCACTGGTATGCTTGCCGCTTTCGCACCGACGGTTGAACACATTACCTACGTTGGCCGCATCGCCGGCGGCGGCATGTATCTCCGCACTCATATCCTATGGATATGACACGCACATATCCCATTACTGTTCCATGGACTGGTGATCATCCCGACACGCGGATATGTATTGATGCAGGTTGACATTTCCATGGCTGGCGTTACCTGCTCTGCCCACCCTCCCGGATGATCGGGTTGTCGGTCACTATGTTTACTATGTGGAGATTTCGCGTCTTACTTATCTGTGAACTTACATCCCTGGGTTCCATATTACCCTGTTGTACTTTATATCTGTGTATGCGTACATATATTTCTACATGTGTACTGATATCTATTTCTGTATCTGTGTATGCACATAAGTACATATGTGGTCGACTTGCGGCGATAGTGGCAGCATACGGCTACGCCGTGTGCTGTAGAACAGGCATGCGGTGAGGTGTTGGCGTTCCATGCTCTGCTGGCTAGTGGGTGTGCAGTGTTTGGGCGGTGCCTTTGTTGGAGTCACACATAGGTCCGGCCATACGGTACACATTACGGGCGGACATGTTTGTGTGGCGTCCATTTCACTGTGTGTGCAGGTAAGGAGGTGTCAGTCCATGGGGCCTACACTGTCAATGTATGTGCTATGCGTTCCCTCTTTGCCAGGGCGTAGGCATATTGGGTACACCTCCGTCTACCTACTGGGGCTGGCACAGCGTGTTCATGGCGCTGAACGCCCTGTGCCTGTGCTTGCCTTGGCAGTTGTGGCGGGCTTGGTGGCCCTACACCATTATGTCCCTGCAGCAGCTGTTTCCGCAGAATCATATTGTGTAGCATACAACATACTATGAATATGTGGGCACATCTGCCTGGAGAGTACTGCAAGGCTCCACCGGATGTATCCAAGCACTGGAACCGTGATTTCAAAATCCCAAACACACGCTCTATGATTATTCTGGTTTGTGCGTGTGCCTCATTATGGCGTTCTTGCATGTGTGTGTGTGCATTTCTGATGGGTGTCATCAGCCATGGCTCCAGTGCATAGTCAGCATCCCCCACAAGGTGACCTTGTGTGATGTCCCCCCTGGCGAATACCTGATACAGCTGTGAGGCATGCCAGATATGGGAGTCGTGGAAGCTTCCAGGGCTGCCAGCACACACATCCATGATAATGCCCTGCGCATTGCACACGACCTGGCAATTGATGGAGGGGTATCCCTTGCGGTTTATGTAGCGTGTACCCTGCTCCCCGGGCGGTGACTTGATTTCTATGTGCGTACAGTCGATCGCACCCAGTACCTCCGGGTATTGTGCCACACGGTGGAAGCGGCATATTGCTAGCCAACTCCTCCTGAGATCTGGGGAAGTGTATATACTCATGGGCATGTCGTAACATGGCATCCAGGAACTGGTGTAGTACCCTAGATGCTGATGCCTGTGAGATACCCATTATATCCCCGGTTGGCCTTTGAAAGGTACCTGTAGCCAGTATTCGCAAGCTCACACATACCTTTGTGTCCACTGGGATGGGCTCCCCTCTGTTGTCTCTTGTTCTCAGGCGTGGCCGGCACAGCTCCACTATTTGCTGTAACGTGTCCCTGTCCACCCTGTAGCGCTCTACTATCTCCAGGTCTTGCAGCCCCTGGTAGGTCACCCTTGGTCTGAACACTCTCCTTCTCCTGTTAGGCCTACGGTAGTTGTCGGCACCGTCCACCGCAACTCCGTCTGTCTCTGCCACATACCTATGCATCATGGCCATGGCGGCACCCACCATATACATATTAAAAGTTCCCTGTGTGTTTACACCCTACGGTGCGGCGTTTGGGAAATCGCGCTGTGTGTTGTGTGCATTCACACTTTATACTGTTGTGCTGTATACCCGGTGATGTCATTGGGTGTGTCTGTGCAGCCGTATCCATGGATTATTTTCGGTGTTTTACGGTTGCAACTGCAACGGTATTGCCTTTAGTGTTACATTACAGTTGCCTGCATTGGCTTAGCTTTGCATCTTACATTACTGCATCCTGCAGGCACATGGCATATGATGCATTTTATCTGCAGTCGCAGTTATGCTACCTCTGTACTTGGCTGTGCTATTTCAGTTCTTTGTTCTTTGTATTTCTACTACATACCCTACTATCTTTGCATTCATATGCCTCCCCTTTCCCGTTATGCAGGAGTCTGCATACAGAGTTGTCGGCTGCCGCCGTTTGCCCTTCCTGGATTGATTGGTGTTGATTGCTCATTACGGCTCCAATTACACTGCTTCCGCATTTCCTCATATTCTCCGCATTACCTTCCTATATCCGTGGCTGTTGACGGGGAGGCCATCACATGACTGTGTTGGGGAACATAGTCATCCTCGTGCACATGCATCTGTGTGCGCATTATGTACTCTCAGCGCATCTATTTCCTCACACGCCGGTCCTGCTGCTGTGATGTGCATTGTACAGCCCAGGTTTGCTGGCCTCCAATATGCTTCCTCCTACAGTGGCACACCCCTCTGCGATTGACATGTATCTCGTGTAGGCCACTCCTCGGTGTAGTACCGCTGCGCCGTTTGCTCCATCCTTACACCGGCGCCAGCTTTGCGATTCACTATTATCTGCCTCATTTGCATGGCATTGACTGCTAATACATGGTTACGGCGCCGAACACTGCCACCACTCCTTGACAACCCTTGCGCTGGAGTTGGGCTTTCCATACATACTATGGTGTGTGGTGGCTGTACAGCTGATGTGTATTATACAGCTCTTTTAGGACATTGTCATATTATTTCATTGCTTTGAACCTTCTGTACACATATCCGGGGGTTCTGCTGTGGTTTCTACGTACATGACATTTTTGTCATTATTTACAGTTTGTGCATGTTTTCTTTGGACATTCTCGGTGCCTTTCGCCTTTGGCATATTGCACCTGTATGATACCTGACGTTGACAGCCTTCCGTTACTCCTTGGTCATGTTTGGGTAAATGTAAACCGTTTTTTTCGGTTTACATTGCCGTGCCCTTACGCTACGCATGCCCCACTTCGTGAATCGCTATTTGCCTTCATTTGCATGGTGCAATACCGCACACAGTGTGATTAGCATACCTACGCCGGGGGCGGCGCAGGTCCGGCGCACGCCGGTAGTGCACGTGGGATTGCTTCATACCTGAATCGCTCGGTGGCCATATTTGGCTTTATAACGCCGACGCTATCCTGGCGCAAGGTTCATGAATCCCGGGGCATGTCTCAGTAACTGCACATATGTCTGCATTCTCCAAGGTGAGGACAGTTTGGAGGGAGGGGAGTTTCTTGTTTAGATTCCTGGCGTTGAGCAGTAACACCTTTAGATTTTCTTGACAAAGAGCAGCAGATCCATAAAGCAGGCTACTGACAGGGTTGAAGCTATGCCTTATGGGTAGGAAGGGAGTCAAACAATCAATACAAGTGGAAGCTGCAAAGGAATGTTACAAAGTGCTGGCTACAGTAGCTACTTTGGACAGGAATTAAGAATCATCTGTAGTAGGCTGACCCTCATGCTCATTTAAATACTATATGCTTTTGTAGATCATTATGGACACAGCTGAAGGCTGGTTCACCAACTGTTAAATGTCATGTGCATTACCAACTTAAATTTCTTTTAAATCCAAGAACATTTCAAAGCAATTTCTATTGATTACTCCTTTTGCTAGAGCTGGGGGGAGGGGATCTATGCTGCAATTTTCCAAATTAACATAATTGTACACCTAGAAATGAATGTTTGGCTATATTCAGTTGAGTTCCCATGGGCAAACTGAAAATGTTAACAACCATCTCATATATTCTGTAGAAACTTGGACAGGCTAATCATGCTACAGCCTGCCACCAGCTACTTAGTAATTACTTTTGCATTAAACTCCAACAATTAGTCTGTGTTACAGTTTAAGAACAAAAAATCCTTTGAAGCTGTTTTCACTTCCATTTACGTGCATGGAATATATTATAAAGATATTAAACAGTGGAAAATATAATAAACTAAAAATGAAAAGAAACAATGCCAGACATCTGTTTTACTGGAAATTCTGTATTATTCATGTCCAGAATGCTTTCTGTTAAACTGATGCACAAATAGTTTTACAAGTCAGTGAACTCTGAATTGATTAAAGCAATAATGCAAAAATTGCCAGATTAGGATAAAATAAAACATATTTATAACACACACAAAAAAAATACCTCTGTGTATGTGACTGTTCCCTTAGCAGGGCTATTGCTGATTAGTATGTAAAGATTTTATAGCGCTAAATTGCATTATGTCTGTGCTTCTATTTATTCATTTTATTTCTTTTCTTTTCTTGATGGGTTATTAATGCTATATATATTGTCATGGATCATACACTGATATTTGCAGGAGTCATGCAGCTTATTACTTTCTTATATAGTAGGTATACACACACACACACACACACACACACACACACACATATATATACATATATACATATATATGTATAAAATCCCTTCATATCCATATTTTGACGTCAAAACTCTCCACTGCAACTAACACTATGGAAATTACATCCAATGTGTCAGTTGAAAGCGTGACTCCACTCCATGTTGTGATAAATTACCAAGTTCAAGCCACTATACTGTATGATTCCACTGTTATGGATTTGTTATAATATAACATGACATAAAAATGCTCATAGATAGACAATGAAGTGTTTCTGGTCAGCCCAAGTGTTGTGGCTAGCCCAGGGCAACTGACCCTCACATATTTTCTTGTTTTGCTCCAAACATCCCAAGTATTTTAAATGCTTTTGACTGTGTTTAACCTTTAAGTATTTGAAGTGGCTCATCCTATACTACACATTCTGGCAACTAATTCCACCAGTCTACCACACTCTCAATGAGTAAGTATTTCCTATTAAGTATTATACCTTATACTGATAGTCATGCCCACTTCCCAAACAGCTGTCTAGTATAATTCTATCAAAAAAACTGCTTTCAAAGCCTGATGCACCAATATCATACCCCCATGTCTCGCTTCTTTTCTGGCCAAGTTCAGTGATTCGGTCTTCATGCATGATTCCTATGATTCCTTTCGTTCCCCTCACTATCGAATTTTCCAGCAATTTGAACTCTTCCTTCCTTCCTTTCTTTAAGACTTCAAGTGCTGTACTGAGCATTCTGGATGTAGGATTGCAAGGGCCTGACAGAAGATACCAATCCCCTCCTACCATCAGATGCTACATCTCTGGACATTCACCTTGCCATTACCTACTGCACTAAACCCAGTGGTTTCCATCTTCTTTGGAGAAACTGCAAATTCTTCTCCTTTCCTGTATATTTGAGGCAATGCACAACTAATAACATATCCCCACCCACTCAGTTGATTCCCTAGATGCATTATTGCACAATTAGAAAATTTGAATTGCAGCTGTTATCTCTGAGACAATGTCTCCAGTCTCATCAGGTTCTTTTAAAAGACCAGATGCTTTTATATAACCTCAGTATCATCTGCAAATCAATCAGCCTGTTTCCAGTGTCCCTTTGCAGGTCAGATATGAGTAAAGCTAAATGAGGCTAGGCCAAGGACAAGATGCTTAGAGACACCGCATGTCACATTATCCACCCTGTAAGCTTTCTACCCCTTATACATTTTTCTGCCCTCTTCCTACAGTATGCACTGTTATACCCCCACTCACATGTCTCAAGAAGTTTGTCATGGTGAATTGAGTTAAAGATTTTGCTAAAGTAATGATGTCTGGAAATGCATAAAAATTAACCAGTGTTAAGAACATAACTTTTATGGACCCAACAGGAATTCCACTACCTCAAACAAAACCACAGATATTCTTTTAGACGGACATCTTCAGCCTGTATACAATGAAATTCAAGTTGGCAAGATAATTAATAATGTCATAAAAAATTTTGGTTCTTACGTATTATCGCAACCAGATTTTTGCTGTTGTGGTAATACACTTGTCGGCCTGAAAAAGTAGTGTGGAAAACTATAATGTATGAAACTGTATGAACAGACTTCCAAAGTTAGAGATATAACAGAGGCTGAAAGTAGTGTTATTACATTATGATGACAGGTGGTACTACGCTAGTCATGTACTGAGAAGTTGACAGTAGTGTCAGTAAATGGCATACCCTAACTGAAAGATTCATTTCTCAAATGGTACAGTGATATTCCTACCTAAACTAAGTGTTTTGTAAAAAAAAAGTTGCCTGTGTCATTTGGTATGTATTACTGGTTCCATTAACACATCGGGAAGTATATTACTGCAACCGCGAAAATCTGGTTGCGATAATGCGTAAGTACCAAAATTTTAAGTGTCTCTATCACTAAGATCTGATGTGCTATTGTCATAAAGTACTAGGCCCTATACTTGGATATGGAATGCTCATTATAAAGGTATTAGCCCTAGATGGGATATGGAATGCTCATTATAAGGGTACTAGGCCCTAGACTTGGCTATGGAATGCTCATTATAAAGTTACTAGGCCCTAGACTTGGCTATGGAATGCTCATTATAAAGGTTCTAGGCCCTAGACCTGGCTATGGAATGCTCATTATAAAGGTACTAGGCCCTAGACTTGGCTATGGAATGCTCATTATAAAGGTACTAGGCCCTAGACTTGGCTATGGAATGCTCATTATAAAGGTAGTAGGCCCTAGATAGGATATGGAATGCTCATTATAAGGGTACTAGGCCCTAGACTTGGCTATGGAATGCTCATTATAAAGGTTCTAGGCCCTAGACCTGGCTATGGAATGCTCATTATAAAGGTACTAGGCCCTAGACTTGGATATGGAATGCTCAAATGCACACACAAAGATACAAGCACACATACACATACACATACACACACACACACACACACACACAAAACCATGTACACTGGCTAACAGTTACAGGTAGGAACTCATTTTTGCCACACTCCTTAATGTTCAACTTAACAGAGAAAAATGTCTGTTACCCTTAAGGAACAACATTATAATTAAAAATACATCACAGAGAATCCATGATAGAATGTAACTGATCAGACCATGCTTTTCTATCACCACTGGTGAGAAAGTCTTATACAGAATAGCATCTGCAGCCTGGTTCCACCAAATGATTACAAATATTTGAAGGTAAGGCAACAGTTAATGGCATATCTGACAGAAGGTGACAAATGTAACCATTTTAATGATACTAGTTTGATCTGGTAGTAGTACAAGCAAGCTATTCACACCTGCTTAAATATCTTCCAACTATGCCAACAAAATATTTGACTACATTATAACAGTACTGTGCAAATAATGTATATTACTGCACCCCCCCCCCTTCTCAGGAAACGTTTTGTAAATAATGCAAATAAAGTGCAGTTATAAGGAGTACAAAGGGTCAAGCAATATAACAGAATAATGCCAAATATGTTGCTATAGCTGAGTAAAATGTCTGCCAGCACTGCAAAACTGAAATAATAAGTTATACTGTGTTTTAAAATGCACTGATATTTGTCCTGTGATTGGTTTTGCATTGAGCTATTATATCAAAACGACATTACAATGTTACATCTATTGTTGCTTCCTACGCACTGTACTATCTGGAAAAGGTCTATAGACCAGTTCACTTTCCTGATTAACAAATGATTAAAAAAAAAAGACCAACTAGATCTTGTCCACAGGATTCACATTTCACATTTTTTGTTCTGCAGTTGCAGGCATAGCAAAAAGTGGATGGATGGAAATAAATCAAACATTCTTCAGGACAGAGACAGCCCAGTTTAATAGCTTTGAGTCCAGATCAGGAAGGACCACAGAACTCATGCTCATTGACAATCCCAAAACATATTCCTTACATCTCCTACTTCTGAACCGCAGTGTGTGTGCACACCTCTGAAGCTAAATGTCCCCATTCAAGACAATATGATTGTTTCCTGAGTCTGTCATGATCAAGTAATAATGTATGTTTTTAACAAATGATTATGTTAATATCATGCATAAAACAGTATCTTCAACAGAACAAAATAAAATATTCAAGTAACAAACTTCTTATAGGTTCATAGGTGTTTACTAGGCTAACAACCACAAGGGCCTTTTTAAGCCTAGGCATGCCTCCCAAATCTCTGACAAGTTCTGATACCCTTGATAAGTGTAAGCATGGGCCTGGGAGATGAACCATTTACAGGTTACCTGTTTGCATCAGAGACATAGGTACCAAACCAGGGATGAATTTCTGGTTTTCCATCCAATTGTCCAAGTTGCACTTGAATTGGGTTAAAGGAGGAACTCTGCTTCACATGGCTGGGGAGCCTGTTGCATAGGTGGGGTAGTCTCTGGGATACATACCTATCTCTCCAGCAGGTCCTATTTATATCACAGGCAAAGTTTAAGTCTTTAGAATGGGTAATTCTGGTACTGTTTGTTTTGGGGATATGCAGGAGGTCCATCAGAGTGGGGTCTGACAATGTCCTGTATGCTAGCCATAGATCTCCCCTCAAGAGCCTGTAGGAGACAGAATACAGGGATAGGGCCTTGAGGCAGTCAGCATAGGACATGCTACTTATGCCCTGTATTCTTTTAGTGAGGAACCTCTGTGGGATGTTCCAGTTGTTGGATATGCCCAGTTAGGTACATAGCAAAGGGGGAATTGTACTCAATGATAGGTCTGATGAATGTCGAATACAGTGGAACAATGACTTCCTTGGACTTAGATGCCATACCTTGGTTTATAAGTTGTACAAAATGGAATGATTTCCTCACCACTGTACATATGTGATGATCAAAGGCTAGATTACTATCTATGTGTGTCTCTATGTCCCTGACTACTGAGTCACCTCTAAGGGGTGTTTTGTCAATATGATAGGGATGGATGACTTACCAAAGTATACTTTTATCCATTTCTTGGCATTTAGTTTTAGTCCATGGCTCTGACACCAGTTGTTTGCCTGTGTCAGCCCCTCCTGGAGAATATTTGTGTCAGTATGAGATTCAATGACTGTTCCTAATTTGCAATCATCTGCAAATTTAATCAGACAGAGACCATTGACATTGGCCTTGACTTCTGAGAAGTAAATGCCAAAAAGGAATGGTCCAAGGACTGATTCCTGAGGGACCCCACTTGTGACTTGCCTCTTTGTAGTGGTGGATTCCCCAGTTCTAACTTCCTAGATCCTGTCTGTGAGCCAGTTGGCTGTCCACTGGGTGACATACGGGTTTGTACCTAACCTCTTGAGTTTGTCAACAATGCCCAAATGGGGTATTGTGTCAAATGCTTCGGCCGGGTTAAGAAAGACTGCGCGAATGATTTTGCCCTCATCCATTGCTTTGGTGACCTTCTCAAAGAAGTCCACCAGGTTAAGTAGGCATTATCTGCCCTTGACAAAAAAAAAACAAACTGGATTGGGGCCAGTGTCTGGAGGTTTACTATATCTCTATTGATCATCTCCATGATACTTCTTTCTATAGCTTTACATACCAGACTAGTGAGACTTATGGGTCTGTAGTTTCCAGGGTCTGTAGATGGCCCATCTTTGTGCAGAGGGATGACTGTTGCCTTTCTCCATCCTGAGCCTAGAAGCCTGTTTGGAGGCTACAGTTAAATAGTAATTCTAGAGGCCCTGATAGGTCATGTTTCATGCTATTTAGAAGGCATCCTGGGATATTGTCTGGGCCCATTGATGCAGTGTTCTTGGTCTTAGAGAGAGCATTAAGGACCTGTTCCCTAGTGATAGTAGGGGGAGTTATATTTGATGATATTTCCTGAGGGAAGGTTGAGGGGGAGACAGGAATAAAGCTGGAGCTGAATTTCTCAGCCTGGAGGTTTGCTATATCTTCTGGCTCAGTATAGGTGGCTCCATTTACAATGAGCTCTGCACATAATTGTGTATTTCCTTTGCTGTTGCAGACATAGCTAAATGTTTTGTAGTTGTCTTTGGCCTGGGAGGCCACTTACTTCAAATTTGGCTTTGGCAGACTTTATTTGTCCTCTGCGTTGTTTGTTTAGTTTGATGAGAGAGCTTTTATCCTGCTGGGTGCTGCACCTTCTAATTTTTGCCATGATTTTCTTCCTCCTGTTATACATCCGACTGATTTTGTGATTCCACCAGGGTGACTTGTTTTTTGAGTTAGTTCTGTACTTCATTCTAGTGGGTACAGCTGCCTCTATACAGCTATTAACATGCTTGTACAGGGTTTCTCTCAACAGTTCTACATAGGCAGAAGTGTTCTCAGGGTTTATAGGGGCTTGAAATGTTACCAGGTTACCACTTAATAGCAGGAGGTTAGCCTTAGAATAGTTTCTGAATATTCCCAGTTTAGCTGCGGATCCAGGTTTTATTTTTACTTCAAAGGAGACCATTTTGTGGTCTGACCTTACCAGGGAAGGCATTACAGTAGGGGGTGTGCAGTACTCTCCCATATTAGTGAGGACCAGATCCAATATTGTTGCACCCCTGATTGGTGTCTTGACTATCTGGTCCAGGGAGTTTGTGTTTTCAAAATCCAGGAATCTATGTGCATGTACATTTGGTAATTAAAGTCACCCATGAATATGGTATTGGGTTGGATTGTGTTTCTAATAAGTTTAAATACATGGTACGAGTTTCCTGGATCATAGAGGGAGACCTATAGCTTGCAAGGAAGTGGTATTGGATTTTACCTATGGTGATTTGAACATGGAGCAGCTCAAGTGCATTGTCCTGTTTGACCAGCCTTGAAATATATTTATTTTTGAAGTAAATAGAGACACCTCCACCTTTAATCCCTGCCTGTGAAGTAGCTGGTCTAAATATGTGGAAGGCATTATAACCTTGCACTGTTGGTGTGCTGTCCTCGGCTTTAAACCACATCTCAGAGACCACACAGACATCAGCATTCCCTGGAGTAAAGAGAGCTTTCAGGGAGTGGAGTTTTTTGTTTAGGCTCCTAGCACTGAGCAGTAATACCTGTAGATTTTCTTGGTTTTTGATTTGCTATGTCGGAAGTACTTTCAGTTTGGCATTGCCTAAAAAAGGCACTATGGGGGAAGACAATGCTTTAGCTAATATTCAAAAGCCTAGATGGGAGAGGTGCAGATCATCCCTGGCAAAGCAGCGTGGTCTGTTGACCATCTCCTTCATGCTGACAAATATTGCACCCCCTTAGAATGACACCAGAGACTAAGCCAATTATTAAAGTCAGTTATCTTTTGTTCATATTGTGGTATCATTCTTAGAGAAGGTAAAAGGCTGCTCGGTGCTAGGCTCATACCAGACTGAGACACATATTCTGACAGCTCTATGATGTCTGTCTTCATATAGTCTAGGGAGGTACATCTTAGGTCATTTACTCCCACGTGGAGTATGACTGAGTCATATTGGTAATTGTGGTCCAATGACCTGAGTGCATGCATAATGTGGTAGATCCTAGCCCGTGATAAGCAACTGACCTTAACTTTCTCCTTATTCAGCCTGGTGAGAGGGACATCAGTGTGTCTCTTGATGGAGTCTCCAATGACTAGAATGTTGGATTGTGTGGTGATGCCTTATGGGCTTAGAGGTAGAGGCTCCATGAGATGGAGCTCTATGCACTGATGTGGTTGTTTTGAAAGAGTGTGTTTGAGGGGGTCTACTTCATGTGCCCTAACTTCCAATTGACTGACACGCATTTGACTGACCCCATTTGACTGAAATTTCATTTGACTGACAAGTATTATTGGCAGTCACCAGAGCACTGTAAGGCAAGTAAATGGAATATGTCCCCTTCCCCACTGCAGTGCGATCCTGGAGTTAGAATATATAGTTAGGAGGGTGTGGGGTGGTGAAGCCCACCACTTAATTACATTTTATATTGTTTGGTTTTGCTTTAATATTGCTTAGTAAAACAAAAGTAAGTGGGGGGCTTAACCCCCCACACCTGCATTGTGGGGGGCTGTGCCCCACACACACACCCTAACTATATATTCTAACTCCAGGGTCACACTACAGTGGAGAAGGGGACATATTCCATGTACTTGCCTTACAGTGCTCTGGAGACTGCCAGTAATACTTGTCAGTCAAATGAAATTTCAGTCATTTGGTCTCAGTCAAATGGGTGTCAATCAATTGGAAGTTAGGGCAAATTAAGTAGACCCATTTGGGGCTGCTGAGGGTATTTCTTATGTGCACTTTGTCTAGGAGGTCTTTGTAGTTTAAGAAGGTTACATGTAACTGCCTCAGTATATGTGGGTTTATATATCTGCTTTGAATTGTGCATGATGGGTGCAGCATGTGTACTACTGACAACTTTATTGACATTAGACATACTTTTATGTGAGAGCTTTGCCTCCAGTGACATTGTGTAAATACATCTCTCGCACACCATATCAGTTTGTTTGAGAATTTACTGGTTATCAGTAAACATGAGGCCATTTTTACATTGCCTCAGGATGCCCATATCCACCAAGCTGGTAATGGAGACAGTAGGAAAGTTCATATCCATGGCAACAGAACCATTTTTGTTGATTAGACTGTTGGAGTGAGAATATCAGTCACTGTCAGGAGTATCTGGTTTGCAACTATGTGGACAGTGCTTGTCACTGCAAACTAGTTGTCCTGTGTGCAGCTAGATATTGGAGAAATTTCAATTGTGCTTTTACAAGAAAAATGTCACTCGAGGTGTCTGAGTCTGTACAGAGCACTGCCAAATACTTGAGGGGAAACTAATACATATACCCTGAAAATTTAAGGATGAAGTATTTAGGCAGATATTCTGAAGTTAGAAATAAATCAAGCAGTACTTACTGAAAACAAAGAAACATTTCTCATAAACCATTTAAAGCTGTAAATATTAATGAAAATGTGTGCATTCCAATGCTCAGAAGTTATACCTTTAAATCCAAAACCCTTGTGGTCATATATTTTACAATTTAAAGATTGCCTTGTAACATATTTTAATGTTGTAAACAATATTAGACAATGAATTTAGTTGAATTTGTTTCTTCAGCCTTAAGTACTACTGTCTTTGGTTGTTCATTAGTCCTGGGAATGTATCCCAGATTTAGTATCTCAGTCTGGCAATGGAAGGGGAGGGGCAGAGAGGAGGAAAGGCCAGTGGAGTGTAACAGCTCTTCTGTATTCACCCTGCTGACCAACCTAACCTTTTTCAACAGTCTTTCCCAAAACACTAAACATTCTTGTGTAGCAATCCATCCGGGTTCTGAGAACACACAGATATTTATTAACATATTTCCAACTCATCCTATACATGCCTTTTTGTCCCTTGTCACATGTACTTCCCACAATATTCAGAGTTCTTCTAATTTAGTTATACTGAGCTGTTCTGATTTATTGTGGTTATCCCTTTTTTTTTTTTTTTTTTTTTTACAAGGAGAACAAACAAGCCTAGCAAGAGCCTATCATAGCCATCTGCCACCTCCAACAGTATGCATTCTCGTATGCAAAGTTCTAGAGTCGGTACAATATTTAAGTAGTAATCCACTAGTAGGTATATAAGGATTATGAGGATTTACCCATGGCTGGCATGGTTTGATCACAAGGGTAAAGCTGAGCAAAGCCAAACGTGAGTAGATCCTAATATAGCCATACACACAAGTGGTTTATATCTATTATACAATGACATTATTTAAGAAAGAAATTGCTTACCTTTTTTAAATAAATGTCTTTGCATAACAGCACCACAGTGTTCTTCAGCATTGTTTCCTGTTCCTCTGTGTTTGCTGGTGTACTGCATATGCATATGGGACTCGCGTTCCATTGCTTGCACAATACGTCAGTGCTGTTCTGGAGAAGGAATGGAGAAAAAAGAATCTCCATTGCTGTTTTTTTTTTTTTTATTATAAGGCAAAAATGTGGACATTCAACAAAAATCCAGACAGGTCAGTGGTACAACAGTCTGTTGAGACAGCACAGAAATACAGGGAAAATCAGATACTTTCCATTTCTTTAATTTTGGAGGATATATCTGATTTTCTTGTGTTTGGTCTGCCCTTCATACATACCTCTTAACCGAAGAATTCTGGACAAACTGCTAAATAATAGGTGGGGTGGGAGAAAGGCCCAAAATAGGGACATATTATAAATGTTGTTCTTATAAACTTAGAAAGCTCACAGAATAACCAGATTTGTATTAGCATGCATCGTCTGAAGGATATGAAGTCTGAAGCTGAAATGTGTGTCATTATGTAGTGACTACAGTTCTCCATGATTTGCCAAAAAAACACAAATTTTATGAGGAAGATACCAAAAATAAGAGGCAAAAATCTGGACATTCTACACAAATTTGGACAGTTGAGAGACATGCCTCCATAGTATATATCAATAGAAAAGGCTGGCCACTCAATGGTACTTTAGTGTCCAGAAATTTTTCTCTCAGTATATGCTCTATTTACAATGGGCACACTGGTTTGTCTGTCCAATCAACTTGTACATTTTTGAACAAAGAACCATTATTGTGTAATACTGAGCATTCCTAATAACATGCACACAGTGCCTTGCTTTTAAGTATCTAATTTCAGGCACACATGAAAGACATGGACCCGACTCTTGCTTGCCTTACTAGATCTTCAGTATGGATTGTCCACATTTTGGAAATAAACAGATGGTTTAGCCTGAATGCCTAATAAAATATCCTTGCAGACACTTCAATGCAGAAAATGTTGAATTTCCTTGATTGTATGGCATAAGAATGCAACTTTTTATTTTTATTTTTTATTTTATTTTACATTTGTTGACCGGGAAACTGATATAGATTACCACACTGCCCAGCTGTTATGCTCATGTTACTTATATAGCTCAATCCCTTTTCATTCTAAAACTATAATAGCCTTTGTTTCTGTAAGATTGACCCATCTTCTATAACTTTTAATAAAAATTCTCATCTTAGGCCTCCCTTTCCTTTACTGTATACCACTTAGATTGCTTAACCAAAGCAGTAAAACTTCAATGTTTCAGTCTAGCCTTATCCCTTACATTACAGTGTACTTAAGCTCTTTCTCATACTAAAGTATTCTAATCTTCCATTAATTGTTCACAATGATTCAGGTTGGTTACTTTCATCTTCTGTTGTTATGATGCCACATTCCTTTGCTGCTGATTCAGTCTTGTCATGCCTACTGGGTAACCTCATAATTCCATTATTTATAAGCAGGATCATTTAAGAAGTCATTCATACTCCTTCTCAGATAACCATGTGATGAAGACCATCATCAGCTAATTCTTCTACATAATCAGAATAGACCAGACCACCTCAGACTTGCAAAATCCACCACCACAGGAATGCAATGTTTCTTTCTTTTTAGCAGAATACGTGTTACACTGGCACAGAGATAATGAAATTGCAACTGAATCGCTCTAAAATTGCTGTAGTATTTCTGCACTCATAATATGCCATTCTCTCTCTGTAGGATAATATTATTCCAATCCACATGAAGCCCATTTCCATCCAAAAGCCTTGACCCATCCTTATTTGACTTTTTTGTAAGCTGTCAGTAAATAAATTTCAAAATTCCGTGATTATATCAGCCGCTCTTCTTTGTCATTTTCTAGCAAATTAATTACCTATCTGCAAAAAGATGAAAAGCCCATATTTATAGATTTGTAGTGTACTTGTGGTCAGTAATAATGCATTTCTTGCAAATGCGGAAACATTCGTTAACTCCTGCAGAGCTAATAGTATCCTTTCTGCTGAGTTTGCCACTGCTTTTCTTTATTGCCTTTAATTCTGGTCCCCGAGAGCACCTCTGTCTATCTTCACTTTTCCTGTTTTAGGCATACTTTATGTGGGATACTCTGATATATTGTATGGACTATAGTGTGAACAAGGCAGGTGATATGGGCTATAGTCTGCGGGCCTCAGGATGATGCACAGTTCTCTAACCTCCTATGTTTTTGCAGGCAAAGAAAGTCACAGAAGTCTTTTTTTTCTCAAAAGCCTGCAGAAAATCATGTACAGTTTCTACCCAGTCTATTTCTACCTCTTCAACTTGACATGGCTCTTGGTAATTTATATGATTAGATTGTCCCTCAGAAAACCTGAGGCTGTAAATAGCAATGCTATTGCACTCTTCACAGATACATTTTCCAGTACTGTATAGAAGTCCACGGTATACCGCTTTCCAAATTTAGTAGCCAGTCATCTAATATACCATATCAAACAATATCTAAATAATTCAGTTGACTCCAGTCCTTCTTAAGAGAGACAATGCAATGGGTACCTGGAATAGATGATTCAGGGTTGAAGCTTGGAAAGATCAGAAGCCCCTCCCACTTTTCTTCAGCGAGATGAACATCTCCTTCTTCACTTTTCTGTTTGTGTTACTACTCCAGTCATAGCTTCTGCAATAAGCATCCAAATCTTTTGAACTCCTGCTGTTGTACACATAGATGGTAAATAAAACTTTGTGAAAAACACTAGTCTCAGTGCTTTGACCCATCCTATTGTGAATAAGTATACACATTTCCATACACAAATTTACACTAATGAGGACTTCCATAGGAGCTTTTAGATTTAATGCCTTGAAGGGAAAATAGTGCACTACTCTGCCATATTTTAGAGATTTGACGCACCACAGAAAAGTAAGGGGAAATTCCTATCTTTCATCTTCTATGGCTACATCATAAACTGAATAATATTCTCTCATTTGAAATGACCCATAACCCTGACATGAGTGAGAGCCTCTTATGTACCTCTAAAACATTGTAAAGCCACTTACAGAGATTCTTATTACAATGTTGCTGTCACCTGCTCATATGTGTGACCACACCTCCTTCATTATGTAAATCCATCCATGAGCATCACTGGGGTACCTCAGTCATGCTTCAAGAGGTTCTGTCAAGAGCAAAAATAATATTTGAAACTAGGAGTGTCCTTTTCTAATCCCTTTCTCAAGAATTAAAAGGAGATATCCGGAGTGGTTAACACTATGGCCATAGGAGTTATGTATAAGGTTTTTCTGGCACTTACAAACTCCTAAGACTTTTCAAATGCCTGTATGGCTTCTTAGAAATAATCCAAATTTATGGAACCAAAAGCTATTTGTTTATATTTTAAACACAGTACAAATCACAGCTGTTTGGCAGGAAGCAGTTAGGGCTGCCTGCATCAATGTACTTAGAATCCTTATATAAATACAGTTGGACATGTCCTTCACAAACGTACATTTATTAGCCTGCTTAATAAGTGCTGCCCCTGTCTCAACACTTTTATATAAACTTTTGGCTCCAGATCAATAAGCTTGATAGTTTTATAGCTGCCTGAAATTGCAGGACCGTTTCCTGGCTTAAATACTACTAAATGAAGGGAAGTATAAGCTGATACAAGTACTCCCCCATCTACAGAGAGGCAATACAAAACAGCTTGTGTACCAACAAGTCCTCTGGCTTTGCCCCAGAGCCTGTCCAGGCCCATGCCTGATTTCATAATTTGTAATGGGTTCTTGTAATGACAAAGCTTTGTTAACGATAGCTTTGGTAGATCCAATTCAAGAATAAATCCCTTTTCTATTTCCACCCTTCATGAAGGGTGTGTTTCAGTATGGCTATATTTATAAATCTTACTATAGAATTTCATGCACTTTGCATTAATGTCCACTGAGTCAGACAGAGGCTCATTCCTGTCTTCCTTTATCTGCCAGTGTACCCCCTTCTCCTGTTTGTGTCTCTCTGGGTTCCTTCCCATAGTGCAAGGTTATACTGTCAGTTTTTCTAAATGGGACATGTCCAGTGCTTCTAGCAAGTTATTTAATTCTACTTTAATCCTTTTTGTATATTCATAAAGTTTAAACAAGGCCCATAACTGCCGTGCCCACTATATTTTCCATCTGTCTCAAACTAGTTATCACCCTGTTTGTGCAGCAAAGCATTGCCTGCTTTGTTACATTTTTTCCTACTTTAAGGGATACCACCAGACTGCAGCAGGTATAGAACCAGGCAATCGGAAGAAATATAACTAATGATAGATTTGCTAGAATTTCAAAATATATATCACATTTTTAAATCAGTTTCTTTACTCTGGTACTAGAGTTGGCCACACTAAGAACCTAGTTCCTGTAGCCTAAACACAAAAATGTCAAGGTTTAAGATCATACCAGTATTTAATATTCAGCATTTGTATCACATATACAGGAAATGCAGTCAGCAAAGTTTTAATTAGCTTAAGTTGTTGTGTCTTTCAGCTTTTCCTGGTTAGGGGTCGCCACAGCGGAACTCCGGTCCGCTAATAATTGGCAGTAGATTTTTACGTGCCGAGTTGCAGGCCCTGACGCACAACCTTCAACGAGGGTACGCCCATTCACGCATGTCTCCACACAGGAGACGCTCTAGCTGAGAATAGAACAGGACGTCTTACTGTGAGGCAACAATGCTACCGTAGTAGCTAGCTTAAGTATTAGTGCAAAATCTTAGACTTTGTCACACTTAATACAGGCTGTACCTGTCAATGTTTTTATGCCTAGTCTGGAATTCATATTCCTATTATTATGCCCCATTACTCCCAAAATACCCCCTTCCACCAAACAACAGAAAATAAAATGTAACACTTAAAGCTAACAATACACAACATCGTTTGTCCATTAAGGAAGTCAGCTAGCTTTGCTTAACTTGTAGCACTATCTTTCTGCTCTACTGATTAACAAGTACAACAAAAGCAAGAATTTCATTTCAGCCTAGAGGGTCTCCTTCTCTGAAGACCATCCTTTAATGTTGAAATTAGTGAATGTGCATTCCCAAAGAAAGTAACAACAATGTACCTGTTAACTAAACCGAGTTCAAATAATTACTCAAAGAGAATCTGACAGAAACCTATACATGTACGTGCTAGAAGACCACGGCTAAGCTCTAGGTATAAAGATTTACCATAATGAGTACTTCTGCTCACGTTTTCTTTTTCTAAAGGTCAAGATAAATTAATATGTGACATCTAATTTTTTTTATAAATAGTATACTTCTATATCCTACATTACAGTGCCTTGCAAACATGCTTTTAAACATGCTGTATGTAATTTATCATTAACCATCCTGAGGGCAATTTTGAGTTCATCCTTTCTTTGTACATCTCACTTCATGAATTATACAATTCTAAAGTATGTAATTTTGTTAACTATGATATAGATAGATAGATAGCTAGGTAGATATTTTTTGGTAATTGTTATACACAATATATGAATACATTCTTAAATTAAAATTACATTTAATTACTTTGTCTTGTGGGCTAGGTCATGACTGAAAAATTTCTTTGGATCAGCTTACCTATTTTTATATTTTTTATTTATATATTGCTTTTTATTACTGGGATAGTTTGATTGGGTAAACAAGCCCTTTTTCAGCAGATGCCCATAGACAAACTTGTGAAATGGAAAGTTACTGAATAATTAATTTGCTTCATTCTGGTAAGGTAAGTAGAAAGTGACATGCTAGGAGGAAAGGCAGAATTGGCAGAACACTGGACAGATGTGAGAATAAACATGGAGTAGGTGGAAAAGGAACTGAAAGACCATAAGGAGAGTTAAGCACAAGAGCCAATGTGCTGGCAGACTCCATGGCAGCAATTTCCAGCAGTTCACTGAGTGGTGCAGAAATGTCATGCCTTTATACAGGAGTTGAGCAGGAAAATCCAGAGTACTATGGAATGGATTATTTTAGCAGCAATACCATAGAAGTCAGAGACAGCCCTGAAGAAAAATATGGTAACATTTCTTGACAGCAGCATTCTCTGTGGCAGCAAACAGCAAGGGGCATAATGAGAAGAGTTCTCAGTCAAATCGGCTCAAGTTTTACAGTAGGCTACTGGAGAAGTTCATAGGCAGCGTTTAATTGGCATGGTCTCTGTGAACTTCAACTAGACCTTTGACACACAGAAGAGTGATGCAAAAATTGAAAGCACTGCCAGTAGGACCAAAACTGAGGAACTGGATTGCTCCATGGTTAAATGGTAGGACTCGGAGGGTTAAGTTGAAATAGTGACAGGAATTAAAGATGTGACTAATGCAGTAACACAGGGATATGTCCTGGATCTAGTACTCTTTGCTGACAACACAAAGATATCTGCAGCAGTACAGGATATGGTGAAGTGACTAGGGACAGAGTTAACAGAAAGGTGGCTGTTGAAGTTCATTGCAAATAATGCCTGCACTTGTGTTACAAGAACCCTATTGCCAGAATGAAAGTTATGGGAAAGGGGTGGGGTTTGGGGGTGGTGATTACTCCTTGAGTGGACCACAAGATGCAGAGTGAAAAGACGGTAGTAACTGCAAACAGAATCCTATTGTATATTGTTAGGTCGGTAAACTTCAGAAGCAAAGAAATAAGGAGTCTACTGTATCAGTAGTATCAATTATGCCCGGGAAGTGGAGATATAACCATAATATTATATGTCTGATGCTGGAGTACTTGCAGGATGCATAAATGATTTCCTTGTCTGGTATCAGTCTAGGTAATGACATGCCCCAATTAATTGTATATATGTGCACAATTACATAGATATATCACTCTGTAGACTTTTAAGTAACTTTAATGTCCCAATTAATTGTACATATGTGCACAATTACATCGATATATCACTCTGTAGACTTTTAAGTAACTTTAATGCCCCAATTAATTGTATATATGTGCACAATTACATCAATATATCACTCTGTAGACTTTAACTTCAATGCCCCAATTCATTGTATATATGTGCACAATTACATAGATATATTACTCTGTAGACTTTCAAGTAGTTTTAATGCCCCAATTAATTGTATATATGTGCACAATTACATAGGTATATCACTCTGCAGACTTTTAAGTAACTTTAATGCCCCAATTAATTGTATATATGTGCACAATTACATAGATATATCACTCTCTAGACTTTAAGTAACTTTAATGCCCCAATTAATTGTATATATGTGCACAATTACATAGATATATCACTCTGTAGACTTTAAGTAACTTTAATGCCCCAATTAATTGTATATATGTGCACAATTACATAGATATATCACTCTGTAGACTTTAAGTAACTTTAATGCCCCAATTAATTGTATATATGTGCACAATTACATAGATATATCACTCTGTAGACTTTAAGTAACTTTAATGCCCCAATTAATTGTATATATGTGCACAATTACATAGATACATCACTCTGTAGACTTTAAGTAACTTTAATGCCCCGATTAATTGTATATATGTGCACAATTACATAGATATATCACTCTGTAGACTTTTAAGTAACTTTAATGTATGGCAGATTTGGGGAAAGTGGCTCAATGAGTAGCATTGTCACCTCACCACAAGATGGTTGGCTGTTCACTTCTCAGCAAGGCACCTTCTGTGCTGAGTCTGCATGCCCTCCCTACCTTCATGTGAGTTTTCTTTAGGTACTATGCTTTCCTCCAAAGCAGATGGAAATGTGAAATTCACAGTTACAATCAGGGTGTCTCACAGAAGTCGGCCCTGGGCTCAAACTACTTTAGATTGCATCTCACTGCCTTAGCTTTTTTTCCTGACATTTTCTCCACTCGAATGTAATTGACTTGAAAATGAGAAAATCGATTACATCTGTTTCAGGGTGGGTGTATTTGGAAAAGAATGAAACTAAATTGACCAGCTGGGCTATAAGAATAATATGCTAATATATACATTAAAAACTATGCATGCCAGATTTGGTAGATACAGACTGGAGTGTGAAAATGTAATACAGGTCACAATAATTAAAAATGTGTCTTCATTAAAGGACAAGAGTATACGGATAGATACAGCTTTGGGTTTTTTATGATAATGTGAATCAACTTGTTAAACAAGCAATAATGCATGACAGGGTGGGTTTTACTGGGAAAATAATGGAATGAACAGGGTTTTGTGAAGGCTGTCACTGCAGATGGAGGGCATGTTAGTTCCCCTGCAATGCCCACCCTGGAGGACATTATTTTGCTTAGATAACAATTTATTAAATTGTTTCATATTTGATTTTTATTCGTGTATGCATTTTTAAAAATAATTTTGATAAGAATAGTTCCTTCACCTAATTTTCTAGAGTTGCTGTGGCATATGTAGTTAATGTTGGAGGAAATATTTTACATCCAAAATTTAAGTTATTTAATTATTTAGTGTCAGCAGACATACACAGAAAGATACATATACATGCAGAGCACATGCATACAGAATCATATCCGTGTACACAGAAACATAGGGATGCATACACATATACACACATGCACACACACTACAAACATGCACATACGTGCATACACATGCTCACACATGCCCAGCAATTGCAACCACTTTCTTGACTGACTATACCTCATAAGTCTCACTGTGATCAAATGAATGAAAAAAAATCATAAAATGCAAGACATTGCAACTTCCCTGTGCTTTTCAACTGCAGCTGATTTTGCAGAATCCTCTTAATTTTGCCTCATATTTTTGCTGTGTCCCTCAAGAATGTTTTATATTCTGATAAATTACTGAGGACTGCAGTCATTCAGTAAATCCAGAAATGATAGTTTCAGAGTTCTTATTATTCATATAATGCGTCTTGGTGGAAAGCCTCTTTCTAACTCAAATTCTAACTCATATTCTTTCTTTTTTACCTAAATTCTTGAGAAAAGAAATCGAAAGATATGTGTTTCTTTCTCTCTCACTCACATACACATGCATACGCACACGAGCACACACAAACACACACACACACACACACACACACACACACACACACACACACACACACACACACACACACACACACACACTGTCTCTCCTAATTGCATTACCTTTTCATTTTTCTACCTTGAGGGAAAGGTAAAACAGCAAGTCCATTTTGCTGGTTGAGTTTTTTTTTTTTTTTGTAACATTCACTAAAAAGTAAAGCTATGGTTTGTGAGCGCAAAAGATGGTGGCTGTTTGCTATTTCAGTCCCTACTTCACAGCAGCTTAATATGCTGTCAAGAAGAGGAGAAATTGTTTTACCAAATGATAGCTAAACATTCATACCTTGTTGGAGAACATTTGTTCTCCATTTGGGTAAAGATGTATGTGGTATCCATTATCTAATGATAGTTATAAAACAATATTCTATACAAAAATATTTATAAAGTCTATGAAATTTGAAATGATGAAATAATAGTTTGTAGGCTATATTATAGCCAAACTACAGTATGGCCTAATAATATGGAAATCTTCCAAGAAAATTAACATAAGTAAAAGAGAACAGTGGAAATATGCCAAGGGCATCCATGGATATGAATGTTTAAGTTAGTATGGAAGACTAAAATATCTAACCTCAAACTTTGCTTCATACAGATATTTAAGAGGAGATCTTATTCATCTATATTGGGCATTTATAGGCAAATACCTCTGTGAATGTTTGGAGCTATCAAAAAGTAGTAGAGATGCATTTGGACAACCTATCTTGAAGATTATATATGAATGAGAAATGTACTAATTGGTTTTCTGAGAGAGTTACTGATTTGTAGAATAAACTACTAAATTTCATTAAGGAAAACAATAGTTTTAATGTTTTTAAGAACAACTTGGTTACTTATTATAAGAAATAAATTCTCCTCACCACTACTAAAGACACCGAGGGTAGGCAAATGAACAAAGAAAAAAGACCTTAGGTGTCGTCCACAGCTTCAGGCTTCAGACTGTTAAAACACAATTTATTAATCGCTTAAAAAGTGAAGCTGACAGGATGTAAACTTCACTAGAATATGATGAACTGAAAATAGTTGAGTATCCAAGAAGTTGTCATCCACAGCTTCAAACATCAGGCTGTTAAAACTCAATTTATTGAAAGCTTAAAAAGAGAAGCTGACAAAATGCAAACTTCACTGAAATAATTATCCTAGTGATTAACATCCACAACTTTAGGCTTCAAGTTGTTAAAGCATAGTTAATTGCACAGTTAATAGCTGCTTTGTAAGCAAAGCTGACAAAAACATATACTTCACTGGAGCGTAAAAAGCTGAAAAGATGAAATTGTCCAAACGATGAGCGCTTTCGACAGATGCCTTCTTCAGATTGTATAAAAGTGTGGTTAGCTCTTCCTGTTTATAAAGGAAACACAATCAAGAGCTGCTGATTGTCTTAATGTTCTTAAAGGCACAGGACAAAAATAAATGTTCAAAGTGGAGATTTGTCTCCTATAATGTAGTTCAATGTTAAAATGCTAGAATCATGTATTAATATTTGGTAGGTTTCTTCTAGATTTTAGAACAGGTCTGAGAGGTACTATTGTATTAAGACCTGGGGGTCGATTGGCTCTAAAATTATTGATCCAAAAGATCTCTCTTAATTCTGTCCTGTTGTGGACATCTCCTTCCCTGATGTTTTGGGTGACCACTTCCACAGCTTTAAACAAGAAATTATGCGTAGGATGGACCAATACATGTGCTGCTAAGGGATTATGTGGAACATTCTGATCAATGTCTCTGACAAGTCATAGAATATGATCCTTCAGTCGTTGGTCAGTTTTACCAAGATAAAAAGCTTGGCACTTGCGACAGGTAGCCAAATAGATAATGTGGCTAGTAGTACAATCAGCATAAACATCAAAATGAAAGTTATGTCCAGATACTGGGTGGAGGAAAGTATTACTAGTATCTAAGTAAGGACAAGCTTTGCATCTGCAGCATTTAAAAGTACCCTTGCGGTCTGATAATGGATCACCACGTTTAAAGCCATCTTTATGGCATAGTAATCTCTTGATATTCTTTTTATTCTTATAGAGAAACCTGGGTCCCTCTCCAACGATGTTCTTTATTTTGTCATCCACTGTCAGAATCGGCCAGAATTTCCTGATCACTTCACAGACCTGTCGATTGTCTGAACTGTAAGTAAGCATACATCTAAGTTGTTGAGGTGTTGTGTCATTAGACTGTCTTCGTGAAGCTTGTTCAGACCTCTCTGAGTAATAAGGTTGATCTCTTTGCTTTCTATAGGCTTGCACCTGTGATATTGGTGGAAAATTATTTTCCTGGTAGGCCCTATCCTTCAAATATCTACGTAGATTGGATTGCTCTTCCAAGAATTCCTCCTCATCAGTACATAGTCTTGAGACTCTTAAGATTTGGTTGTCAAAGATGTTGTCAAAAATATGTCTTGGATGCATGCTCTGCCTGTGTAAGAAATTATTTTGCCAGGTCTCTTTCCTATGCACCCCAGTAGAGAGACCTTGAATTGGATGTAAACGTATCTTGACATCCAAGAAATCTATGACTGAGGATGAGTGTTTCATTTTGAACTCAAGGAAGTCAGTGCTGTTGTTAATAAAGCTGACAAAAAGATCCAATTAGTCAATGCCTCCTTTCCATAAACAAAAAACATCATCCACAAATCGCCCATAATAGACAAGTTCATTCTTCCAGATATTTCCATCACTGAAGATGGTTTTAAATTCCCACTCAGCCAAGACCAAGTTTGAATAACTGTTGGCACATGGAGTTCCCATGGCCACACCCCAGGTTTGCAAATAAAAGGTATCTCCATACATAAAAATGTTATTCTCAAGGACTAATTCCAGCAGAGAACAAAGAGGTTCTGTTGTTAAGTTATGTCTAACCAGAAAATCATGTAAGGCCCTCAGGCCATACTCATGGGGGATCACAGTAAAAAGACTGGTTATGTCCATAGTTACAAGTAGAAGGTTATTGAAACCATCCAGAGACTTAACAGTGGAGAACAAGTCTTTCAAGAAGCTGCCTGTATCCTTTAAGACAGTGGTAGCATAAGGCAAAGCTTTCTTGAGTTCATTTTCAACTTATATGGATATGGATTCAGTGATCCATCCTCTCCCAGAGACAATGTGATGTAAGAGAGGGTCCAAAAGGTCTTTATGTATGTTAGGTAATCCACCAATGCTGGGAAACATAGGATGAGGTGTTTCAAAAAATTCATGTAAATCTTGACTGATCCTTCTTTCCATCAATAGATCATAGGTGCTCCCTCTGATACGTTCAGTTCTCTGATTTACTTCTTTCTTACTCAATTTGTAATAAGTCATGTTGTCATCCAACATCAGTGAAACTTTATTACGATACCAGTCTGCATCCATCACTACTATGCACCCACCTTTATCTGCTGGTTTGATCACCAAGCTATCTGTCCTTCTCAACTGTTGGAGACCCTCTTTTTCTTTCCTGTTTAAATTATAAAAACAATTCTTAGCTTTATCTGTTGTACTTCTCACCTTGTTTATCTCATCCTCACACAATTTCATAACAAGTTCTACTTGAGGAGGATTAACTGGAGTAAATAAGCTCAATTTCTTATAGGTCTGCTGTTCTTTCGTAGAACCTTCTCCAAAAATACATTTCAGGGACACGTTCCTGCAGAACAACCTAACATCTGTCATGAATTCATTCACATCAGAAGAAACAGCTGGAATAAAACTCAGCCCCTTGTTTAACAGGCTGATAACTTCAGGATCCAGTGTGATTTTGGATAAGTTAACTACTAAGTCATTACCCCCAATATTTAGTCCACAAACTTCTTCCGTTTGCGTTCTTGACTCTGCATCCTCTGTGGCCTGTACGAATTCTCCCTCACAAAAACCGGCAACGGCCAGTTTACTGATAGGTGCGTCATCGCTTCTTTAGGTCTAGTAGTACAATTAATGGTGGTGTTGGAATTACTACCATCATTGGTATCATTAACACCAGTACCTCCCAGATCCCTGGTGACAGAGAACACTCAAATTGTGAGTTCTTAAAAAATGAAGTACAAATTTAAAAATCACCAGTGAATGCCCTTAACAAAAAAAGACCAGCTGCAGAATTTGTATCAGAATTGTCAGAATGTAATCTAAACTCACCTTGCATGCAATGTTCTGCCAAATAAAATCTGAATCCCTGTATGTTCCCTGTTAAAATCATTATTATTAGCCTGGAAGATTATTCAGTATCTGAGAGAAAAAAGATGTAGAAGTTTTAATCTAGTGTTATAAGGACAGGAAGACAGACACTGTGAGCACTTAGTAAAATGGCACTAAACCCTCTCAACTTTCTTGATACCCGTGACTAAAAAAAAAATTTAAAAAAATACTTGAATTAAAATATCTGTAAATGAAATGTTGCAAAACTAAGTCAGCTAGTCTTTGGATTTAAGACTAATAGCTGCAAGATGCTTAGCAATTTCGCATCTCTATTACCCAGTCGAACATTTAGGTTAGTGAATACCAAAACGTCAACCTGGTAATATTGAAAAAATTAAAACAGCGAACAGACGATTTAACATAGGGAATTAATTCCCTCTTCCTCAAAAAAAAAATTTTAAACCAAAATGAAGTGGGGGGCTTTTCCCCACACACCCCCCCTAACTAAATACACCAACTCCAAGATCATACTACAGTGGGGAAAGGGGCAAAATCTACATAATGGCCAAGGGAATTCTTTCCCTGCATTAAATCGGCTGTTCATGATTTTTTGCTTTCTCTATTACCAGATTGATGTTTAGGTATTCATTAACCTAAATGCTAGATCAGGTAATAGGAACACACCAATTTCATCCTCTTATTTACAACTGAATTTAAACTTACTATTAATTAATTTATTTATTTATTTTACATTTGTTGACCGGGTTAGTCCGACTGAGCTTAGTGGCCCATTTTCAGTGGAGACCTGGGGAGAAAAGCTCCACAGTGAGATACAATTTAATTAAATAAGTAATTAGATTTAATGCAAAACAGTAAGCATTCAGTACTTACATACAATGTGAGTATAGTTTTAGTAGTTGATAGCGAGGCTGTACCAAGAGTAAAGCATTAAACCAATGAGTTTTCTTAAGGTTGAGAATTAGTTTGCTGTCATGGAGTCAGGATTCGATGGAGTTAAAGGATGACTGGGTGGAAGAGTAGAGGTCTGAGGGAGTGTCTGCAACGGTGATGACAGTGGAGCCATCGGCATATTGCATAATGGATGACTGGGGACAAGAGGTATGTAGTAAATTAGTGAAAATATTAAAGGGTAGTGGGCCAAGGATAGATTCTTGGGGACTCCCATTTTCACTGGGAGAGATGGGGATAGATCAACAAGAAGTCCTATATCTGTATTCATGCCAGCACTATACATACCCTTGGGACTAGTTGTGCCCAAGTGCATTATTTAACTTTTATAGGCATTAAGTTTAGTTCTGTTAGCCTTGCCTAATGCATGAATAGCATTTATTTTCACAAGACTGCTAGATGATTGTGAGCTTACCATACATCCCATCTTAATGTAGTCTACCTAATTATTGTACCACATTCCAGAAAATATTGGCATGTCCAACATGTATAGGTCAAACAAAAGTAAAAAAAAACACACCTTCCTTACTAGAGGCTTCAGTCCACCAGGAAAACTGCAATTAAATGTAAAACACTTGTAGTTCAAGAAATGGCAGGTAGTTCCAGTGTAAAAAACTCTTGTTTATTCAACCACAGATGTATAAGCACTTTCACAGATAACTTCTGCTTTTTCAGATACAAATGCATGCTGTCTACTGTGTATCTTATATACCTTTAACCAACTAATTACGTCACAATCATCTTAAAGAAACATCCTTCATTAAATAAAAATATTCAGTCCTTCACAAAACACAATTCTAAAAAATATAATGCATAACAAACACATAAAAAACTTGTGTAAAAAATGCACATATAAATATACAGACATAAAAATGTGCTCAAATAGAAACATATACTGTTAGAAATCTCTAATACTTGATGTAAGTAAGCATGTCAGTAGACAGCATATATTTGTATCTGAAGAAGCAGATGTTATCTGTGAAAGTGCTTATACATCTGTGGTTGAATAATAAAGAAGATTTTTTTACACTAGAACTACCTGCCTTTTCCTGGACTACAACTGTTTTACATATATAAGTTAAACATTACTAGGTCCAGTAACAGCCCTGAGGTTCATCTGCAGATCATGAGGTTCATCTTCATATCCATGTGCAACTAACAGTGGGTAAAACTGCCTTCCAGTTTATAGCCTGCTACAGACCACCCTCTCAAACTCAGGAACCCCACTCGGCCTTCCTGAGAACACTGGAAAATATGAAGGTCTCTCCAAACACCATTATATTGGGCGACTTCAACTACCCAAACATAGACTGGGAGCATTACTCTAGCTCCAACACCCTAGCCCAAAGGTTCCTAGAATTTATAAACTCAAATGCTATGGAACAACTTGTTACCACTCCCACAAGAGGGGAAAACATACTGGACCTGACCATCACCAACATGGGGACTCCATGCTCCAGACCAGAAGTGTATCCCTCATTGGTAAGATCAGACCATAAACTAATCTCACTGGATATTCACATCCCGACTCCACCCCCTGCCCTGAAAACCACAGTGAAAAACATCTCTAATGCAAATTTCACACTCCTCAAAACCAAGGTGGAATCCTTCAAAGCCCCCGGGCCTGTGGAAAATACGGCCCAGACCGCAGAATCCTTTATAAACGCATTCTATGAACACCTTCAGGAATGCATGGATCATGCAATCCCAAATAAAACCAAGTCCCAATCCTCCAAAGGCAGACATCCTGTCTGGTAGACCCCAGCCATAAACAAACTATACAATAGAAGAAGGAAGTTACTACATGATAGAGCAAATTCCCAAAAAGGGAAGGCATCTCTGATCAGTATTAGCAAAAAACTACGGACACTCATAAAATCGTCTAAGACTAGCTTCGAGAGAAAAATTGCACAGGACACTAAGGATAATCACAAGGCTTTCTTTAGTTATGTTAGGAACCTGGGTGGGAATTCCCAGATATGCTCAGAATTAGTCCAAAATGACAAAAAATACACCGAACCCACAGACATTAACAACATCCTAGCTGACAGGTTCAGCGGAAACTTCTCCCCCCTCCCCACCAAAAGGGCAAATATCTATCCCAGCAGAGTGCTGCCCCCCTGACATCTCAGATGCTCAGGTAAGAGCTGCCCTCTCCAAAGCAAAAACACAGCATCAATGGGACCAGATGGTGTCCCGGGCTGCATCCTACATGAATTCCAAGAAGAGCTAAACCCAAACATAAAACTACTGTTCAATCTCAGCCTTACTACAGGATATGTACCCAAAGAGTGGCATACAGCAACAGTGGTCCCTCTCCACAAAGGTGGTGCCTCAACAGATCCTGGAAACTATCGCCCCATAAACCTGACTAGCTTGGTCTGCAAAGCTATGGAAAGGATCATCATGGACCTCATAAATAAAGATATTGGGGACCTACAGACACTGGATCCTACCCAGTTTGGCTTTGTTAAGGGCAGATCCTGCCTCTTAAACCTGGTTGATTTCTTTGAAACAGTCACTAAGGCCATTGACGAAGGGAAGGTGGTCCACACAGCCTACCTGGACCTCGCAAAAGCCTTTGATACAATACCCCACTCGGGCATTATAGATAAGCTCACCAGCTTAAATATAAACCACTATGTCACTAGATGGGTTGCAAACTGGCTCAAGGAGAGAACCCACATGGTTAGAATTGCTGGAGCCATGTCAGACTCCAAACCAGTTACAAGTGGAATCCCACAAGGCTCAGTCCTGGGACCTCTCTTGTTCAGTATATATTTCTCGGAGGTACAGGCCAACACGAAAGGACTGTGGCTGACCAAGTTTGCAGATGACTGCAAACTGGGTGCCATAATCGACACTCCAGCTGAAACAAGCATCCTCCAAAAGGGCCTCATAGAAACAGACAACTGGTGCCAGAGCCATGGCCTCAAGCTAAATGCCAAAAAGTGTATAGTCATCCCCTTTGGGAAAAACAAAGTGCCCACAAATTACCACATAGGTGTTATTCCATTAAGTACAGAACAAGTAATTAGGGACATGGGGACCCAAGTTGATAGCAATCTCTCATTTGACAACCACGTGGCCAAAGTGGTTAGAAAAACATTTTATATAGCCCACCTAATCATGAAGGGATTCACATCTAGATCAGGGGAGGTCATCGTGCCTTTTTACTCATCCCTCATCAGGCCCATAATTGAGTACAATGCCCCTTTTGGGATGTACCTTACCAGACACCTGCAGCAACTGGAAAGACCCCAAAAGTACCTCACCAAGAGGATCAAAGGGCTCAAACAGATGCCATATGCTGCCCGGTTAAAGAAACTCCAGCTCTACTCAGTGGCATACCGCCTGTTCAGAGGCGATCTGTGCCTGATGTATAAAGCCATGTCCAACCCGGAATTAGTGGACATGCTGTACCTCAGAAAATCCAAATCCCATCGAGCTACGCACTTGAGAGACTTGAATCTCAGCACTGAAATAAATAGGACATGCTGGAGGGACAGATTCATAACCCAGAGGCTCCCTTCACTCTGGAATAAAATCCCAGTCCAGGTTAGGCAGAGTCCCTCATTGACTCTCTTCAAGAGGAATCTTGATGAGTGGATGGGAGATCGTAGGTTTACCCCGGGTATCACTTCTGTGTCACTGTTAGACAGAGGCACAGTATACTAACCTCGAAAAAGGGCATAGCAAAATTATTTTAAAATGGGTGGCGAAAGCCAAACACACTCTGGCTAGGCTTATAAATGCCCTATGGCAGATAGCCTGGTATGAACCTATGAACTGTAGAAAGAATCATTCATGTTTTCATTGAGTTTCAGTCTAACCAGTCTTTCATGCTGCCAGATTTTAATGCAACATATAATATGCATATTTATTGGCACATGAATGTGTTCAAATGACTACACATGCAATCCTTGCATGCTATATGCTTTTTATACTTGGAAGCTATATTAGTACTTATTTCTCTTTAAAAATGTTTGTAATATGTTGGAACTTTTCTCCCTGGGTCTCTACTGAAAAGGTTTTTTTGACTAAACCCAGTAAACAAAAGCAAAATAAAATAAACCAAATAATTACATATTAAAGGGAAATAATGAATGCAATGTCAAGCGATCTAGAATACTACAGAGAAAGTGCTGCAAGTCAGACAAGGGGAGAAGGAAATAAACATCGTCAAGACATTTGGTGAATATTAAATGGGCTTTTTTGAGGGTTAGAAACCTTCAGTTCCATTTATTCCTTTGTCTTTACAGCTTCCAGTCAGCAGATAACAAATATGGCAGATGCACCTGCAATAAAACGGAGCTTTGCTTCAGTACAGCATTATTTATTCTGTGCTGTAATATTTTATATTATTACACTTCATCACATATCATGCGTACAAATGAATACTATACATTTTATATTCTAGGACTGTTTCTTGTCATCACTGTTGCAGTCTGCGTAATTAAAGCTTTGTTAAGGGAGAGAAAAAAAAGGATAATTTGATAGTGTGGATTACTTAGTAATCAGGGAAAACTAAACTGGAGTTAGTCTAATGACATAATTGTTTCATCCTAGGCACGTTGGAAGACTTGCATGCAGCTATTAGAAACATGGCAGAGATAACACAGAAAGTGTGCTACTGCAATTTACAAAACAAAAATTCTACACTAGAGAGTTAGGACAGCAAGGAAGGTAGATAAAATGTGATAATATTGCCAAGTGTTGTTTCTGTTTTGTAAGGAATTGTGTTACTAATGTGATGATAACAGTAACTGCCAGTAGGGGACCTGCTGTTTCCTGATGCTGTAGCTTGTCAGATTCCCCTAGGAAGAATTTGCAAATCTGCCATTTGTAAAACACTTCATACATCTGGTGGTCTGCTATCTAGATATCTATAGCCATGCTGATCCAGTGTACAAACTGTATAGGTCTCATACATTTAAGAATCTGTTACCTAAATTTCTATGCAAGGCATAATTATTTGCATATATACATGAGAAATACACCAGATTTGACAAACAGGTTAGCTTGTTCTCCAAGCAATTTTGCTACACTAGTTTGGTACTGTTTCAATCTATGCATGTCAGACTGCCCCAATGGATCTATACTTAACATAATGGAAATGTTTGATTTAACATAGAATAGCAACCCTTCAATATTAGCATATCCATTACTTTCACATTAACAGAGTCCTTATTTACCAATATATGGATGTAGTGGCTTTTCTTTCAAATATGTGCTGAGGAACAGTCCAAATCAGGTGGTCTTAACTACTCATTAGACATGTCTATTATTTATGTATTTCTATTTACAAAGCAATATATTACTGAGTTTTCATTGTGTTGGCTTCTAGGCACAAGGCAATAAATTAATTTATTAAGGATTCTGGAGTAGGATTTTGCTGTACACCCCTCAAGAACTACATTGTCCAAGGAATAAATACAGTCTGGAGTGTTGACTGAAATTAACAGTTCTAATGCTCAGCACAGAGTTTGTGCTCAGAGACACAGACACACAAAATTAGAGACAGCAACTGTCCACAAAATCAGAAAAAATGTCTCCACCAAAAGACGTGCTGACCTCCATTAACATTGCAGATTTACAGCTGGCCAGTAATCTTAAGTATGATTTGAAGGCAACATTACAAAATCCAGAGGAATAAAAGAGAAAACAGTGCTCATGGGTCATTTTGTAACTGCTGTATTGACTGCCCTACAACAGCAAATTTAAATTTTATGTTAAATATAAGGGAAAATGATATACTACTCTGCCTACATCAAAGCAGCAGAGAAGTAACGGTGCCATTCCAGCTTTCTCGATGGAGAAATATATTTGTGTAGGAAGCAGTGTCAATAGTTTTGCTGTGTATTTGAAAGCTGTTGCTGGCAAATTGAAAATAAATGATCTGACACACTTCTTGGACATTTCAGCCACAAGGACGTGGACAAATGTTTGTGTATTATGTTAGATCTCAGAAACTTTTCATCCAATCACAAAATAATCTAAAAATTTAATCTGAAAAACATTTAATCTAAAACACTTCATATATTGCATACATTACTACAAAATGTCTTGATTTCAGGAGGCTCACTGCTGATGTACAAACCTCTGGGTGAACATCAGTAAGGAACAAATGGTATACCAGACTAATTTGTGTTGTAATTCCTGCTACACTAACACCCTAAACCATACCAGCTTTAATTCTCCATAGCCTACTATACGTTTTTATCAAATCTGATTTTACCAAATATGTTTTACATCAAATTATTAGACATTTTCTATTTAGACTAAATTAGTCTTAGATGAAACACCACATACCCCCCCCAGACACACATATATCTATTTATTTATTTATTCATCTTTTTGTTGACCATGTTAGTCTTATTTGGCTAGTTACCTCTTTTCAGAGGAGATCCATAGTGGCGTTTATACTACTAGGAGAACATTTGGCCACAGCATTGGGGGAACTTCCCCTACTCTTTTCAAAGAGGTGTCAGGGGAGCTTGTAGATTCACATGAACTACTACCAGCTCAACCAGAATGGCCTTGGTTTAACATCTCATCCAAGGGACATAATACTCAGGAGTGCAGCATCTGCCTTATGCTGCACTGCAGTGTCAGCAATTAATCTAACTGGTATGGGAAGAGAACCCACAGTCTTCTGCACCAAAGGTGAGTGCGCATCGTGTTTTGTCACTGACACTGCAGAATTTCCATCTATATCTATATGTGTGTGTGTGTGTGTGTGTGTGTGTGTGTGTGTGTGTGTGTGTGTATATATATATATATATATATATATATATATATATATATATATATATATATATATATATATGTATATATACACATACATACATATATATATATATATATATATATATATATATATATATATATATGTATATGAATAATACAAATTACCGAAAACTAATTTCACTGAATCTCATTTCACTGATCTGAACTTAGTATATATGGCACTGTGTAGAGTACTGTAAGGCAAGTAAAAGGTATATGCCCTTTTCCCCATTGTTGTGTGATCCTGGAGTTAGTATATATATTTGGGGAGGGGCACAGCCCCCCACATTGGGAGGTGTGGGGGGCATAATCCCCCAGCTTTTGTTTTATATTGTATTTTACCAAAAACTTCAAAACAATACATTTTAAACAATAGACATGCATAGTTGTGACACCAATGACTAACTCTCTCCAGAAGACAATATGTACTCAAACTAAGCAGGGTGCTACACCCCCCAATAGCCCCCCACACACCCCTAACTAGATATATTAACTCCAGTATCTCACTTCAGTGGGGAAAAGGGCATCTAATAACTAGTTAAGTAGGGGTTCTAATCCCAGATGTGGCAGGTGTGTGTGTGTGTCATAATTTGTTGATGTTTGTTGTATGTGCCCTGTGTGGATGTGGTTGTGAGTGTGTAACAACTAGACCCAATAGTGAGTGTGTTTTTAAACTTTCTTATATGGTGCCCCCTAGCATAATTCACAATATCCACTGTGTGGGGATAACAGATGTGATATCAGTACATAGTCAGTCATGGTTTGATACCCTGGACTGGTAGATGTGTGCCACAAACATGCTTATCGTTTACTCTCCCAAACCACCCTGACTTATCTTTGCCTCTGTCTGCCTCTCTCACTCCCTGTCTGGTGGATGTGGAGACTTACACCTGCTTTTCTTAGGCAGCAACATGTGTATTGTCAGTGATGCTCATGATCAGCTGATGGCCTCTGCCCAGATTACAGCCCTCCTCTAGCTGATTGCATGTGGAACAGCTGTGGTAACCTTCCCATAGCCAATTGCATGGAAACACACTCCAATATCTAGGAACATTGTGTTGGTGTTGGACCTTTTCATTCACTGTGAGCAGGAACTAGATCTGTTGTTTGGCAAACAGCATCACAGATGGATTGGGGACTTACCTCTGACAACATAACTGTGGAAACAGGCCAACACACAGGAGGGGGATGTGCCTGTTCTGACTACAGACTGTAAGTGCTGCTATACTGCAGTTGGGGTAATATTGGTTTAACAGGATATGGCTGTCCTACATGTTTTAATACTTGTCATGTCGGTGCTATGTTTATGAGGAATCCCCATCTGTAGGATCATCTGCAGACTGGGCAGTTTGTGATCCCTTGTGTTCCTTGTGTTACCCACAGAGCACCTATCTCTCAACTGCAGAAGGTAGTGTGAGGATTGCAGTCAGTAGATGGTGACAGCCGGAAGAGGTACTGATGTCATATCCCTCATAGGACATATGTTGCATCACACCCTGTTACGACAGGAACTGTATGAGGTCATCACAGCAACATGTCAATATAGGCCCTGTGTTTGTGCCTCCAGCCACAACCCTGTCAAACTTTGTACATATGTCATGCAGTAGGGGGTGCATATGTTCTGTTCACTATATTCATTGACAGCATAGCTGATAACAAGCCAGTGAGATATCAGACTGCTACACATGTTATGTATAGTAGGCGTTATATTTGAGGACATAGCCTGGGCATTCTGTGGTTGTGTGTACAGTACTGAGGTATGTGTAAGTATGGTAACTGGTGACAGTGTGTGTATAGTGCATATTTACCTTGGTCTGTGCAGAGACTGTGGTAGATATCATTGTTCTTGGTCCTGTTCTATTTGATGTTACATGCTGCTCCACTGTATGTCACCCTATCAGCTTACATATTTGTAGGTGCAACTGCACACATGTCCCAAACCACAGACAACCACTGGACCACAATGTGTAGCAGCCCAGTATATGTAAGGTTGTTGTGTGAGTGGCTCATATAAGGATGGTGTAGATCAGATAGTCCATATACTGTAATAGTACACTAGCTTACCATATGTGTCTGTGGCTGTGTTCACATTGGTTGTGGTTATGCACTTTCATACAGGTGTCTGTTACTCTGTGATGCGACATGCTTGTAGAGCCTGTTATCTAAGCAGGTACATGTGTATTCCCACATAGAATATGTAGCCCCAGTGTTGAGTCAGTCTGCCTGTAGCCTGCACTGTGCTGTGTTGCATACCTAGCAGCTTACTGTACTTATCCAGTGAGATGTCATGTCCAGATACTTGCCAGACGTACTGCTGCCTGGCCACCATAACTGTCATGTATGTCACACAATGCAGTGGGATGCTGTTCAGATGTATGTCACTATCTAGTGGATAGTATGTGGCCATGGCACCTCTGTACCAGCGGTTATTAAGTGTCAGGACAGACTGGGGTGTATGAATGCATAACCTATGGCGGCAAATGTATACCAGTATGTACGTGTTATACCCATCTACATGGCTGTTAACATCCACATTGACAGGCCTGGTCCACATGTCTTGCATGAAGGGGTTCCATGTATACCCCTGGACTGACCTGAGTGCGTCAGACTGTCCACATATATTGGCCACATCGCAGCTGCAGTCCACAGGGGCATAACTGTGCTAGCAGTGGTACTGTACTATGATGACCTTAGGATGTCTGTAAGTAGCCAGTGGCACACATGTTAACAGCAGATATGGCCTCCCACGCACACTATTTCTGTGAAGACAATCCCGATTACAGTAGCAATAGTCTACAAATATACCTGCACTACATACGTGACATCCCTTTGCACTGAGAGGTTGGGACTATCGGGGCTGAGGTAGGGCTCCAGTCCACGTGCAGGACATATGAACATTTATGTTTATATAAGTATACATATATCCATATAGATATGTACACATATACATATCTTGCTTACTGTATGACAACAGTTTTACACATATGTGCCTGTGTTCCAGCCTCTGTCCTCCACCTACATACCGGGCTTTGCAGATATGACATACTGTCAGGGGTTGTATGTAGTGGGCTGTGTGTATGTCATGCTGTCATTCCTGTCATCACTCCACTGCTGTTGTGTCCCCTACACATACTGGGGGGTTGGGGCCATACATGTGTGGGTTTCACCTACACAATACATGTGTGCCCTAATGCACTCCAGAGGCCAGTGAATGTAACAGTGGTATATGGCCCAGTATTAGTGAGTGTAGGGGGGTGCACCATGACTAACCTAGGCTGTTACAACATGTGTGGGTATCTGGGATAAGCTGCCTTAAGGTGTCTGGATGTACTTTACCATACAATCCACCTTGGGTAAATGCAGGGTTACTGCCTCCTGCCATACAGGATGTTCTGTTAGTCAGTGTGATTGTGATGGTGTCAGGTATGCCTTGTTATGTAACAGATGCATCCCACTGTGTCAACTGGCATCTGTACCCCCTAGGGATTGTGTACAGAGAGTGACCTATACATCTGCATTACATACTGTAGATTGTCTGGGATGCCGTGGCCCAGTCTGTCATTATTAATGTACTACTTGAAGTCCTCGGCTTGGACAGCAATATACGTCAACCTTTCCAGACTACTGTCTTAGTATAACTGTGTCACAGTTGCATTACAGTGTTCATATGGATATCAGTGTCTAAATAGCTATATGACATGGCATATACAACTGTCATACTACACAAATAAAGCTTTCACATTCATTTATGCACACCTGTGTGTGGTGTTATACCCTTTGATATTTCTGTGGGTATATGTTTCAGTCTATGAATGTCATTCAAATGGGTGGCTCATACAGTTTCCAGTTGGTAAGGTGGTGACTGTAGGAATACTGGATGCTCCATATTGTGTGCACATACTACATATGTATATTACTGTACAAATCTCTGTGTGTGTATGTGTAGTGATTTATATATATCTATATATATATATATATATATATATATATATATATATCTATCTATCTATATATATATATATATATATATATATATAAAACCTGCCGTATATATTTAGACATGTAGATGTGGACATATATAATCTATAGATGTAGGCATTTGCATGTTTATATGTTCATAAATATGTTCATAAATATATATACATATATATATATATATATATATATATATATATATATATATACATACATATATGAATATGTTGTATGTGTTTAGACATTAATATATTTACTCACACACATACATCTACATGTTGGAATACATTCTCTGTACTATTGAATGACTGGGCTGGATTATATGTTTGTGAATGCATCAAGGATATGTATATCTGCGATGGCTTAGTGGAAAATCACTTTGGCAATGGTGTGCAGGGTCCTGGGCTTGATATTAGCACAGGCTGCTAATGTTGTTGCTGGGCAGAACATGGGCCATTGGATCCAGAGTGATTAAGGCACTTTAAAGCAGTTGTGAGCATGTTTGCTCGGGAGTAAGCACTGTTAAGCAGCAGTAAGCAGGTTTCAGCCTGTTTGTGTGGGGGTAAACACTTCCTACACAGATTAAGCAATTTAGCAGCTAACTGAGTGTGAGAAACTGTAACCGAAATTTATGCTTGAACATTATGACTTTATTATGTCTGTTGAGTTTTTATTCTGACAAACTAATGTGCAGGTTTTCAAATTTTGTGCTTGAATGTTATGATTTTATTATGTCTGTTAAGTTCTCATTCTGACAAACTGTGTTGTTTTCATATTTGTGTTTGAATATTATGACTTTATTATGTCTGTATAGTTTTTCAGTTTGTTAATCATTTGTATCTGGAGCTTTTCTCCCCAAGCCTCCACTGAAAATGGGTACATCATGACCCAGTCGGACTTTCCCAGTAAACAAATGCCAAATAAATATAAATGCCCTTGGGCAGATAGCCTAGTATGAACCTATGAACCTAAATAAATAAATACTTCAAATCTGTCACTCCTATTTTAAATTTGCTCTTAGGATCCACCTCATTCATTATGATTCATAAATATTGTAACACAATGAAGCAAGATCATACACGATGTCTTAGGTATGTTACAACGACATGCTGTTGAATATTATAACACAGTGAAGCCAGATCACATAAGATGTCTTGAAGTAAGTCATAGCCACATGCCTTTGAAGCATTGGTGGTCAAGAGGCTTTCGTTTGAAAAAATAATTCTGCAATGCGTTTCAACACAAAGTGCTGCATTGTACCAGCCATCAAAGTGCCTTTAAAGGTGTTTTGCCCTTTTGTCCTCTATGGTGTAAGCACGGAGTGGGCATTTATAATTTAATGGAAGAGGAGTTTGAATCATCATTTCTGTATTTAATTAAAAAAACAGTTATTCAATCATACGTAGGTACACCTTTGTGCATTCTTGTTCCATTGTATGTCTACACCCGGTCCCTTATTCAAAACAGACTGTCAGATAGTTGCACTCCATTCACAGTGCCATCGCCATTTTAGTACCAGCTGTTCCAAGTGGTGAATCCTATGAAACACAAATAGCATATTGCAGAAGGGTGCTAGCTCATTAGTGCAATAATCACCTTCCTCTTTTAGTAAATTCCTTAGCTTACATTGCCGAGCAAAATCTTGATGCAGTAAAAAAAAAAAACAGAGCTAGAGCTGGTGCATTGAAGAAAGTCTTTTCTATCAGCAGTGAAGTACAGTGCAATGCAGGCACACATATTACCATATACTACATTTCCTGCCCCAAATTATGATGTTGTTGACCTCCTGCAAGTGGGTGGTTGCATAGCACCTGATCCCCTCATGAAATAATATACTAATGCTCAACAAAAAAAATTATAACTGCAGAATTCCAAAGGAGTAAAAGTAATTTTATAAAACAGAACTCATAGTAGACAAGGTCATATAACTAGCCTGCATGACATATTGGAATTAACCAGATATTTGCTTAAGATCCTACTGAGAAATCTGAGATTGAATTTGTATTATGGTAATCCTGATCAGTGACATTTGCTTGTGGTCCTTCTGAGAATTTTGCTATTATTGTAATGATCCAAACTCTGGTGTCACACCTAATGCTGTGATTCTCTTATGAATGACTGTCATTGATGATAGTGGAGTACTGCACTAGTGAGTATTGCAGATGAGTGTTGTGCAGCACGCCTTACAACATAGCTACTATAGATATGTGATAAAGCATGCTGCATATAAAATGTCTGCCTCACTCATGAGCACTGTGTAGCAGTGATAGGATGCATAATGGTGCCAATCATTTCCCATTTCAGGAGTGCATGGTACACTGACTGATTCCAGTATTAAATGACACAAGACTGTCACTGTGCACCCTAGGAACTATGGTAATTTATATCTGTGAGTTGTGGTAGTCCCCAGTGACGTACCAAAGATAGCATGCAATATGCAGTTAAACACTCATGCACCATTTCTCTGAATATCAAAACCAATCTGTTCAGCAGGTTTATCAATCGCTTGTCACGGTCGTCTTATGTTTGATCTCTGCACTAACAATTCATTAGATAGGGCCATAGTACCTCCTAACCATTTAATTTCCAGTACAACACTTCTCTGAGATATCCCAGTTGATGATGAAATACTCTTAATGAATTTCTTCATAATAAAGTATTCAATGTAAACAGCTTGGATCTATCTTAATCTAGTATTTACCCAACAGAAACTCAATATTGCTTAGAACTGAGTAGAAATATTTAGCATTTGGCATTCTTTATGCCATGTCTTCAGCTGTAACCAAAGGATAATGTCTTCTTTTAATCACTTTATTCAGACATTGCAAAGCAGTACATATATGAATAATGTTTTGATTCACAAGTAAATATATTATTCACCCACTTTAGGCTTTATAATGGCACATAAGCTTTCCATCTATTTACTTTAATTCATGTTCTGCATCACTCCTGAAAGTTGTAAGTACGTTTCTAGTATTATTAATCACTGTTGCTGTGTCTTGTTTTGTTTGCATGTAATATTCACTTTACAAACATCTCAGTCCCATAAATAAATCAGAAAAGTTATGAAGGATATCACCTACTGTGACACTGTATAGTAGCTGAGATGTTTCTGTAACTGATCATTACAAACACAAAGTTTTTTTTAAACTGTGAATTTATTCTTCCATTCTTAGCTTCTCACAAGTCAAAAAACCCAGAATATTAGAATAATATAACTCTTGGAGTGCTATTATCTAAGAAATATTTGTGTACATTTTATGTTTATACTCTCATTTCATCTGATTCTGTTCTAGCTGGGTCACTTATAAAAATATCTTTCTGTTAGTGGCATCTTCCAGCAAATCATTAAATATATTCTCATCCAATTACTGCACTTTGTACCTTTGTCTAGTTTAAATTCACCTTTATGTCCTTTGATTTTTGTCATTTCATGCCAGAAATCTGACTTATTCTCCTGCCTTAATGTCTCTGACATTCAGCAATACAAAAAAATTGCTCAATTTTATATTTTTGTTCGAGGTGCAATTACTTCATATACCTTTTTTGTTTGTTTTAATACAATTACATTTTCTAGTACAGTTTTTGGAGAACTAATTAAATGCTTCACAATACTTTGTCTCATACATATAGTGATACCTACTGCATAAGTTAAAATTTCATAATATTTTCTCTGGAATCCATTTAAAATTTTTATATGATTCTGTTTCTAATATCCAATATTGCTGCAATAAGTCATGACTTTATTTTTATTTCCTTCCTTATCTGGTTTGTGTTTTATCTAATGTACATTTTCCCCTTTAGTTCTTTTAATTGTTTTCTCATAGTTTGATTTGTTCTGCACACAGGCATAGCTTTTGATAATGTCAGGTCTGCTTCTTTTAGTATCCATTCATTTGCTTCATCATTTTATACCACATATTATACAATGCTAGCTCATTAGTACTCAAAATGTGCATGCTGATTGGTCATCCCAATCAGCGTGCCCATTAAAAATCGAGCATATACCAATAGAAAAAAAGTCAGGCCAATAAAGTACCATTGAGCAGCAAGACCTTTCTACTGGAATATGCTATGGAGGGCAGTGCAAAAAAAGAAAACAAGTCAGGTATGTTCTGAAAAATAAAAGGACAGAAACATACCCAGTTTTCCCTTTTTTTTGTACTGCCTCTCTGTTAATCCTGTAAAATGTCCATTGTAGCAATAGAGATTGTCTTTCTTCATTACTACTCTAAAAAAATAAATAAATAAATAAATAAATAAAGCAACAGAAGGAGATTTTCTTTTCTCCTTTCTTTTTATTCAACAGCACAGATGTACTGTGCAAGTGTGGGAATGTAACTCCTATATGCACGCACTGTACATCAAAAAATCACAGAAGAATGACAAACAATGCAATAATGTATGTATTATGAAGTCCTTAGTCTGTCTGTCCATCAAATCTATCCATCTATCCATCCATCTGCCCATTTTCGATATCCACTTTTTTCCACCGCATGACCACAGGAAGCTAAACCCTATCCATGCAAGCAATACTTATAAGGCAGGAAGCAATCCTGGATGAAATGTAGACTATGATTCACAGGATACAAGCACACACACACAAACACACACACACACACACACACACACACACACACACACACACACACACACACACACACACACACACAGACACACACACACACACACACACACACACACACACACACTTTTTCTGTTCAGCAGGTCATCAGCCTTACTGTATAACTGGTGGAAGAATTGCTACTACTGCTATAAATGAACATGAACATCCCCTAAGAGGCTATTATTCTAACACTGGTGTGAATTCCAAAATAATGCTTCTAATACAAAGATATTATATCTTGTAGCAAGCATAAATAGGACATAGCCATGGATCAATCATAAAGTTAGCTTAGCTATATTTTTGCAGGAGGTAAATCCCCAGCATGAAGAAAAGCAATTGCTGGTTTCAATGAAAAACTAAATATTCCTTTTCCCAAGGATATACAGCCTCAATCTATTTATCAAACAGAGGTCAGAAATTAATATTAGATGGACGAGTTGGCATTATGTATATTTCTTGTTTTACTAAATAATATTGATTGTAAAATTCAAAAGGTTGCATTGTGATCTGACAAAGTTCTGTCTTGTGCATTAAGGATGCTAGCATTCAGTATTCTTCTTCTTTTGGCTGCTCCCATTAGAGGTTCCAAACTTGCCGCAGCAGATCATTGGTCCGCAGAATGACAGGCATGGCAGTAGAGTTTTACTGTGTGGAATTGCCAGCCTGACGCTCAACCTTCCTCAGAAGGCATGCACGCACCCACACAGACACAGACACACACACACACACACACACACACACACACACACACACACACACACACACACACAGGAAAGAGTCTGTGTTAAGTAGTCTCTGAGAGAGCAAGTAAATCAACAGTGTCTGTGTTAAGTATTTCGAGCAAGCAAGTACAATCACCTGTGTCGAACTAATACAAAATACAACACATACGCAAGTAAATCAAAAGTGTCTGTGTTAAGTACTTCGAGCAAGCAAGTACAATCACCTGTGTCGAACTAATACAAAATACAACACATACGCAAGTAAATCAAAAGTGTCTGTGTTAAGCACAAGCACAATTCCAGAAGCAGTACTGGGCATGAATTAAATTAAAAATGCAGCACATTGTCTCTGTTAAGCAGTAGAATAATCTCTGTTAAGAGTAGAATTGTTCAGTAAATACTGGAAACAAGCATGAGCAATTCCAGAAGCAGTTGCTTACTGGGCAAGAATTAAATAAAAGAAATAAAAAACAGCACTTATCTCTGTTAAGCAGCAGAAATCTCAATACAGCTCTCAAATGTAAATTAGCAAATGCACACCCCTACCTTTCAATACAACATATTCAGAAAGAGTCGGTGTTAAGTAGTCTCTGAGTGAGCAAGTAAACAGTAAATCAACAGTGGCAGGATCAGAAAGTGTCTGTGTTAAGTACTCCGAGCAAGTAAGTAAATCCACAGTGTAGAGCTAATACAAAATACAGCAACAGCACATACCGGAAAGTAAATACAGCACATAGGAAAGTGTCTGTGTTAAGCATGACTCACAAGCACAATTCCCAAAGCAGTAAATCAACATCAAAATGCTTACCAGGCAGGAATTAAATAAAAAATACAGCACATACCTGTATTCTGTGTTAAGCAGTAGAATCTCAATACAGCACATACCAGAAAGTGTCTGTGTTAAGCATGAGCGATTCGAGACGTAGTAAATCAACATCAAACACTTACGGGGCAGGAATTAAATTAAGCAGAAACAGCAGCCATAGTATTTTCTTTTTTCTTAAGGTCTGTCCTTCGTGAAGCTGACGTCATCACAATTCATACCAAAAAAAAAAAAACTAAAGCTGGGAAATTCGGAAATTAAAGGGCCACGCGGGAATTTGTGGCACCCCAATACGTTGCCCTGAAAACCAGCATTTATCGAGGAATTCGGAACAGTTGAGAGGCATGGTGCCATATTTTCTTCACTTTTTGATGACTGTCTTCACTGTGTTCCATGGTATATCCAATGCTATGGAAATGTGTTTGTACCCTTCTCCTGACTGATGCCTTTCAACAATGAGATACCCTTGATGCTTTGTAAGCTCTCTGTGAACCATGCCTTTTGCAGGCAACTGAGTACATGTCAGGAAACTCCTACTAGGACAACTGAATTTTATTTGGGGTTAATCAGTCTCTTTAATTGATGGCAGGTGTGTACCCAGGAATACTGAATGCTATAGTTAAATCAAAAGGTGCTTCAACAAAGTATTAGTTTAAGGGTGTGCACACTTATGTAACCAGCTTATTGTACATTTTGTATTTTTTATATTTGTTCCCCTAACAGATTTGTTTGTTTTTCAATTAAATTGTACAGGTTATAGGTCATATTAAAGATGGGAAAAGTTTTGAAATGATTTATTGTGGTCTCATTTTTTTATATAAAAAAACTGACATTTTAACAGGATGTGTAAACTTTTTATATTCACTGTATAAAGGGGAGGGGAAGCAGGGAAGGAGCCCCCCCCCCCAACAAAATACAACACAAAGTCAAAATGTTCACTCTTTTGTTTTTTTTTTAGTGATATTTTTGATCATTGGCTGTGCAGAAGTTGACAATTCATAGTAGAACCAATTTATTTATTGACTACCACCTGCCTATGCTAACTAAACAGGCAGGCCAGATGTTGCTGTTTAGTCAATATCACACAAAGTTATACAGGGCATGCAGAAAAAGTATACACACAAAAAGGAATAATGATTAGAAACAGAGATTAGACAAAAATGACAAAATTTGCTGGTTTAGACTGGCATCCTATAAAAATTCACTGAGGAGATATCAAAATTCAATGATTTTGCTGGAAAAATAAAAAAAATGCATAATGGAATTTTGCCATAAGCAAACTTTCCAGCGAATTTTCAACATACTGTATGTCATCAACTTACTAAAAGCAATTTTTCATTTTTCCAGCAAATCACTTGATTTTTGTGACAGCTCATGTTTAGTCAGGAAATGCAAATAAAATTTAGTTAAATATATTGAATTGTATAGGATTATTGAACAAGTGCAGGCTGACTGAAGTAAAAAAATAAGTCTACAGATTTTTTTTTCTGACTCTCAGTAATTTATAATATTGACCATGAGGCGGAAACAAAACATAGTATAAAGTTACTGTGACAAAAAAACAGAAAAATGACAGCCCATTTTCCTACGTGTAACTAGGGCCCCCCTTCAGATCATCAAACTTTTAAAAGCTCGACTTTCATATGGCCGAGACCATATGATCGAACTTTTAAAAGTTCGAACCATCTGAACGGAGATCTCCATACAGCACAGAATGGGAAGATTTCCCTTTTCCACAATGTAGTGCAATCTCAGAGTTGGTATATTAAAATAGTGGGGTGTGTGGGGGGGCACAGGCCCCCATGTGGGAGGTGCAGGGGGGTTGCCCCCCCCCCCCGGATAGAAATGTTAAGTTTATTTTTATTTTTTTTTTTACTTTTTTTTAAGATGTTTGAACTTTTAAATGTTCGATCATATGGTCTTGGCCATATGAAAGCTAAACATTTGAAAGTTCGATCATGTAAAGCAGACCTGTAACTAGTCGTAATTCAGCCATGTATACTATGATGTATAAATTCATTTCTAGTAGAATGTTATTCTGCCCAGCACAACAGCACAAAATCTGCAATGGACTAGCAGCCCCTCTGGAAATGGTTCTCAGCCTTATACCTCTTGGTTGTCAGGATTGGCTTTGCCTGCCCCACAGCCCTGAATATGATAAAGTGCATATCAAAATGACCATAAAGCCCAGCAAATGTTCTACTAAAATGGATACAAATGCACCAGAAAACAGAAAAAATGGTCTTGTTAAACTAGTTGCTGAGCAATTAAAAGCTTCTAACATAACAGTTTTAGTGTATGTGCTCATTTTATTTATTTATTTACATTTGTTGACTGAGAAAATCTGACTGGACACAGGTCCTTTTTCAGTGGAGGCCTGGGGAGAAAAGCTCCATAATAAAAACAAAAATTAAAAACAACAATTAATTACAAGAAATATATGTAAGATTTGTTTAACAATAGTAGTAAACAGTTATAGTTCAAAATTAAATTAAGTATTTAGTTAAATGGTACAACACTTATATCATTGGTGCCATAAAGACTAGCAAGTATTTTAACTGAGCTAGCAGCTATTACCCTTGAATAACAGTGGCTAAGATTACAGCTGAGATATAGGTTTACAAGCAATGTATTTGGCTGCAATCTGAAGGTAGTTAGGGGGTGGAAGAAAGGGATTAGAGAGGTTGGGGTAGAGATGTTGAGGTTTGTTACAGGGCATGCCCAGTGTTCTTTTAGATGAGATTTTAGAGCATCCTTGAAGTTAGTGTGTGATGACACAGAAGTTATAGTGTGAGGAAGGATATTCCATAATTTTGCTATGGAGTAGGAGAAGAGAGCTTCTACAGCAGAGTTCCTGATTCTAGTAACCTGTAATTGATTTTTGTTGCTGAAGCATAGTGGTCTGGTGGTATGATAGGGTTGGAATAGATTTTGGAGGGAGGGAACTTTTCGAGGATGATTTAGTAGTTTGTGGGTGAGTGAGAGTTGGTACCATTGAAGGAGGTGAGGGAGTTCTAGCTAGCCTAGTTCAGTAAGTAAGGTGTAGTGGTGGCTATGGTAGTTTGTGCCAGTGGCAAACCTTGCTATTTTGTTCTAACAAGCTTCGAGTTTACCTAATTCACTTTGCCTTAGGTTGGTAAATCTTGGAGAGGCGTAGAGTAGGATGGAGATAAGGTGGCCATTTGCAATGGAAATCTTTGCTGTTTTGGTGAGGAATTGCTTATTTCTGTATAAAGCTCCTAGATTTTTGTGTATTTTTTTTAAAGTTAATGGGATGTGGATGTCAAACTTGAGGTTATTGTCAATTTCAACTCCAAGTAGTTTGGTGTGGTTTGTTGAGGGGATAATGGTGTTGTCATTGGCTTTAGTATTAAATTGGTGGGTGTTTAGATTGTGTTTGGTGGGTCGGAAGATGAGAAGTTTTGTTTTGTTTGGGTTAAGTATTAACTGTGCTTCTGAAAGCCAAGTTTCAACTGAGGAAAAGGCTTCCTGTGTGGTCTTTTGAAGTTCAGGTAGGGAGTGGCCTGAGCAGATGATGGTGGAATCATCTGCGTACTGTATGAGAGTGGCCTGTTTGGTAGCAGAGGCTATATTATTAGTGAATATGGAGAAGAGTAAGGTCCAAGGATTGATATATATATATATATATATATATATATATATATATATATATATATATATCTGGGTTCACTTCAAAATCCTGAAAGCTCAAAATCCTGAATCTCAAAATCCCGAACTCAAAATCCAGAAAGCTCAAAATACTAAAAACTCATAATACTGAATCTCATAATACCGAAAAACATACAGGACACCAACACTGATGTAGGGACGTTTGGGTTAGGGCATGGGTCAGGTAAGGGTGCAATTGCAATGGGCGTTAGGGCTAGGGATGGGTTAAGTGAGTTAGGGTTAGGGTGCGGGTGAGGTGAGTGTGTGATAGTGACAGAATTTGGGGTTAGGGGTGAGTTAAGTGAGTTAGGGTTAGGGCGCGGGTGAGGTGAGTGTGCGATAGTGACGGACCTCAGGGTTATGGTCTGGATTAAGGTAGGTGGATAGATAGTAGTGTATGTGCAGTGTAGTGTAGCTGCAATACAGTCAGTGTTGGTGTCCTGTATGTTTTTCGGTATTATGAAATTCAGTATTATGAATTTTCAGTATTTTGAGCTTTCAGGATTTTGAGTTCGGGATTTTGAGATTCAGGATTTTGAGCTTTCAGGATTTTTAAGTGAACCCATATATATATATATATGTGTGTGTGTGTGTGTGTGTGTGTTTGTGTGTGTGTGTGTGTGTGTACATCTATATGGGTTCCTGTCGTAACATTCACATTACAGAATGTTGAGCCCATATGATCAATGTTCTGTAACATCAAAAAAGAATCAAAAATCTGTTTTTGCAGGAGGCATGCCACCTTGCACCCCTCATACCCCCTTCAAATTATATATACCAACTCCAAGATCGAAGTACAGTGGGAAAAGCATAAATTCCCAAATAGCGCTGTACTGCTATCCCAATAGAAACACTTCTACTTTTCAGAAAGTCAGTCAAATGGTCTCAACAATTCAAAGTTCAGCTTTCTGAAAAATCAATCTTTCAAAGAGAACCCATATATCTATTTATATATATAGCTACAGAAGTGTGATGTATAGATTTATAATATTTAGCTACTCTCTGGAGGATGGGGGAAGGTGAGCAGAACCTCAGTCAGAAAGTAAGTATATAGTTTCAAAAGTCCAAACTAGATCACTGCTCATTGTATCATAAGCTGTTTTTTGGTAAATTAACAGTCATAGATGCATAATTCAGCCATTTGTAAATAAATTATGAAGAATGACCCCTTTCCACCAACTACATTAGTCTTATTAGCTCAAACAACAAAGTATGGGCAAAACCTCAGGCTTTCTACAGGCAGCGATGATGTAGGCATGTATGCCAGTAACTAAACTTTCAAGAGTGAAACAGAAATAAATCAAAATATAAGGGCAATTAAAAATGGCAGGGAAAAATAAAGCAAGGAAACAGGTATTATGCATAGCATCTTATTAAAGTGGTGGTATGCAACATGAAACTGATTACCTCTAACGTCTCTGTTACTGACTCCTGAAAAAGTGCATAGTTAAAGAACAAATCTGCAAAAATGTTCAAAATGTTACTAAAAACTAAAAGAAGATATGAATAAAGGCCTCTTAGGAGATATTAGCTTAGTTTAGCTAATGATCTTTTTCCACAACATGAGGAAATTACACCATTAAAGACAAATGCAGCTATTTCATCCTTATCTGTGTAACAGTTTTCCTTCCATGGAAAAATGGCAGATTTTAGACTATAACTCAGAGGAAGGAGCAGATTTATTTAAGTGGATAAGTAAGATCTTCAAACTAACGCTCTCCATTTCTGTTTTATATCTCAAGAGTGCCTCGTTCCATGTTATAGCTGCCTTTATTTAGCAGCCAACATATGGAAAAGGGTTTCAGATGGCCTTCAAAACTAGGTCAATTAAGTAAAGAGAAGGCATTCTTAATTTCAAGAAACGGAAGATTTCTACATAAATGCAAAAAGGGTCTTATTTTCTTTTATTATTTTCATACATGCATAAACACACACACACACGTATACATTTGTGTGTGGATATGGATAATGCATACATAGGTAAATAATGGCAGAAATATGTAAGTATCACAGCTATTTTTTCCACCCTTTGAGTTCACATGTCGCAGTCTGGTTGCAGCAGAACTGCAAACTGCATTGTAGTGCTTATAAAACATTTGTCTGACATATATGTAACATATACTTTCAGGCATGAAGCAAATCAGTAACATAAACATTGCTGACTGACTGTCATTATTTTGGTAAACAAACATCAAAATATAGCCACAATAAATGTGTATAAAAAGCCAAGCCCAATACTAAGCCAAGGATATGCTGGATGTGAAATCCTTGCTTTAAAATGTGTTGATTGGTGCGGTGAAGGGAGTGGTGGTTGTACAGGATTAGCAGTGGGTTCACTACCAAAGGTCAAGTGTTTAATACCCAAGGTTACAGCTTGTTGACATGAGTGAATAAGTTATAACCTGACAGTTTCTTGCCAGCATAATTCTTATACTATTACAATACTGATAATGATTCACTGTTTGATTTTTCTATTTGCCCATAGTTATGTGACTGTGGAGTTTGCATGTTGTAAATTGTACTATACTGATGAGGTGGTTTTGCAGTTCATAGTCTGACATCTGAGCCGTATGCATATCCCTTGTTAAATGCGTTGCTTCACCTTTGGCACTGGAGTTGCAGTCTGTACACTTGATCCCAGCCATCTCTTCAGTAGTTTGTCCAATCATTCACAAGCAGTTCCCTGACACAAAAATGAATTATTTCCCCAATTAACCCCTTCATTTGTTTGTATTAAGTATGCACAAGCACTAAAATGACCCAATAAATTATTTTGCCTAGCAATCACTTCAGCAGTCTGACCATTTTCACACAAGTGCTTCCCTGACACACAAATGAATTACTTCCCCTAGCAACCCCATCAGTAATATTTCTGAGTATACACAAGTACTTAAATGAAACATTCACCCAACAGATCCCTTCATTAATATGTCCAGGTATGCATTACCACTAAAACAAAACATTTTCCAAGTGACCCCACTTAATGTGCAGGTATGCATAAGCACCAAAATAAAACATTAACCCAAGTGACCCCTTTCTCAATATGTCCAGGTATCCACAACCATTAAAATGAAACATTTCCCCAAGTGAGCCCTATAGTAAAATGTCCAGATATGCAGAAGCTCCTCCTGATCTTCCATCACATCTCGATATTCTCCCTGAAATCTGAAGCTTACTGGTATATATAGAAATTGTTAGGTGGTTAAAAATATGTGTTTATACTTTGTGACTGGGCGAGTCTGACTAGACCAATGGCTTCTTTTTAGAGGAGACGTGAGGTGGCATTCCTACTGAGTAGGGAAAATTTGGCCAGGGCATTAGGAACTTTATTCATTTTGATAAGTGCTAAGGGATCTTTAACATCCACCTAAGCTACCACCAACTCAGACAGATGGGACCTCAATTTAACTTCTCCTCTGAAGCATGGCACATTCAGGAGTGCAGCAATCCTCTTAGACTGCAATGCACTATCACTGCTGGAAAAAAGTTATGATGAATATTGACAGTGGAGATAAAAGGAAACAAGCATCCAGTGTGCAACAGGTACACATTTCAGACACAACTTAGAAACATTAACTGCCTAGAGATATCTTTAGAGGAAAGAGAAGAAGATTGTACATAACCCAAAATTTTATATAAAAAAAAAAAAAAACTAGTCAGGAAATTAGCTCTTACATGCATCCAGTCATTTTTTCAAGATAAATTTTACCCTCACATCTGCTGACCATCAAGTTTCCCCTAGATCAGAGAGTGACTGTTCATTCCTCCACTGTAGTGGTTCTACCCAGAGCCTAGGTGATTATTGTCCAAAAGGAGTCATGATTCATGCAGCCATGATGGTGCTTTGTGCTCCCACAGCCATGCTAACATTCATTACATTTGAATAACCTATCTTCATCACCTGTGCAAGAGGATGTGCACAATGCATTAATGAGGTCATCCACAATGTCCTCTTCTTTTGAGTGGGCACTTCTGCACAGTTGCCATGAAGGTTACTACCTATCTGTGGCTTGAAGAGCCTACCACCTGCCCCTGGGCTGACCCTCTACATTGTCACCTCTCCTCCAAGTGGTGCAAAGCTAGGTCAACCCCCCCCCCCCTTCCAGGATGAGACCTTACATCCTCTTTGCCAGCGTCATCAAACACTACTGCTACTAGTTGACCTCAGACTACTTTCAACCATGTACCCCACTGATGCTGGGTGCATGTATCCAGTAAAGGTCTTCCAGGCTTAATTGATTCAGTTTATTAGCAATCATTATATATTAATTTCAGTTAATTTTAACCTTTTTAAGGAAACACAATCGGTGTAAAAACAAAACAAAACAAAAATATATGGTTCAGTTCTTTTCAACATTAACTCATTGCCTCTATTGGTGCTCCAAAGGCTTCATTCTGAACATTTAGGCAAAAGGAATTAATGCCCTCACATTTCAAGCAAATGTTCATGGCTCTGGAATCACAAGAGTTACTAAATAAATAAATGACAAACTATTCAGCACAAATCACTTTTTACAGTAGTAGTGTTCATTAGATTACAGATCTTCATCTGCATTGTATAAATTACATAAATGCAGTAAATATTAATTTTGTAAACAATTTTCAACAACCAGTCAAGCTACACAAATAGTGCCAGCAGTATTTTGTTCAACCATCTAACAGCCTTCATTTGAGAATAACAGTTCTGTTTGTGTCACTTGGTTGTTGAGATATTTAGAGAACTATGACACTTAAGACAATATAAACAGCATATGAACAAAAATTAATTTCTCTTTAGCTGTGCTCTACATAGGTCAAGCACAGTTATATTGCCCATTAAGTGAGATAAACTATTTCAGTAATTTGTATTGACTTTGCTTTGGACTTATTAATATAAATATGATTTGGCAATATTAGACACCATTAGGCATCAATAAGATATAAGTAGAGAAATGCCAGGAGGTGTCATTAGGCTTTAATGACCTGCTATGTAAATCAGTGAATGGACCCGAGTCTGACTACTCACATAAAAGAAAAGGATAAAGTAAAGTAATAAAAGTATTACACCAGATATATCATAAATAGCCCACCAATTTCCCTAAAATAAATATATAAATCAATAAAAAGCAAAAAATCTTCCCCAGCAATAACATTAAAGTTAAAAAAATGTCTTAGAAATTCATACAGCAGCCTACATTAATGGCAAGGATTGTTGTTAAGATAAGATCCAATAACCAAGCACCCATTTGTAGCTGCAGAATCAGAGAAGACTTTCTATGATTCTAGAAATCTCTTTTGCCCATACAGATGCATTATCATTCATGACTGCCCAGAACCAGCGGGTTCAACATTTCTTGACACTATTTGTCATTCTTACTTGTGTCGGATAATAACCTTTCATTTCTATTGAGATTGTATGTAGTGAAGTTTATTTTCTTTCCTGTTAATTTATAAAAATCATCCTAAATGGCTGTTTCAAACACCAGAATAATGGGGGTGCAAAGCAGGATTAAATACACATTTCTTTTTGAATCCTGCTCGCCTATTTCTGTCCCCAGATTCTTTCTCTTAATTTGCCTTTGATAAAATACTGCTAAATTCAATTTTCTGCTGTAGTTAAAGACAAACAAAGAAACTCTTTCAAATAATGAAATGTGGTCTAGAGTAATAGTCATGTATCTAAAATTGAAAATACTGAAAACCATTATGTGATAGCATAATGTCGCCATGGTCAGATTTAATTTTAAAATTAAGATTTTTCATCTTTCCTGTTCCTTTTCCCCTCTTCCTGCCTCTTGGATTCTGATGGGGGTACATAGGGTCCTTAACTTGTTATAGTTCTGTTTTGGGGATTCCATGTCTAGTGGTTGGCTCAAATGACTCATCAGTTCTCGATTTCTGCTATTTCTAACATTACTATGGCAGAAGGTAATAACCCACAGCAGAAACCACTACAACTGACAGGCCAAAAAAAGCAGGCATAAAGATGACATAGTGGACTGTTGAGGATAAAGACAAATGTATGTGTTACACAAGAAGCTCAGAATTTCCAGACAGGATATATTCAGAAAGATTAAGAGAGAAAGTAGAGGAAAGAAAAATGCTTGCACAAGATAAACTTTCAAGAGCTTTAAAAAAAAAGTGTACTTGTTAAACAACAGATCAATGAAAAACATTACATTGAGGAAGAAACTTTTTGTTGCCTAGAAAATTAAGTGACCAAAGAAGTGTGGAATATAAAAAATAAAACTCAGAAACAAAGGTGGAATTTTATTTATTTATTTTATTTATTTCCATTTGTTTACCAGGTGTAGATCAGATTATAAGTGGATTGCTGTATCTTTAAGAAGCATGTCAAGGTTGTATGTGCACATATTCCAGACACGTGCACTCCCTACTGCCATTTTGTAAGAGTAGCCACAGTGAGAGCATGCATGATCACAATTTTTAATTTGTATATAAGTTACTTAAGTTAAAGTCAGTAAACCTATATAGAGAAGTGTTTGTATATAATAAAGCTGCTTGAACAGAACCCACAAAGACTCTTCTATTGTGTCCAAAGTAGGAGAGTGACACCAGGAATGTCTGGCTGGGCACAAAAATAGCCTATGTTCAGCAAAGGCCAGGGGAGAAGAGCTGCACAGAATACAATACTATAATAGTTATATATCAGATATTTACTAATTACAGTTCAATTTCAATTGGAAACAAGTTGCAAAAATTCAGTACTGTTAACATGTTATAGAAAAACTAGATAAGAGATACAAACTTAGTTTAAAACTTAGACATATAGTAACAAGCAAATTAATACCAAAAAGTAATATAGAGTTTCAGTTGCTACCATGGGAGGAAAAGTAGAAGGGGGCAACAGAATGGAGGAAGAAGGAGTGTTGGTGTGTGAAAAGGAAGAGTACGGAATAAGGGGTGATTATAATAAGAACAAAGGACTAGAAATGTAGAGGTTAAACAAACAGAGATTTAACTTATGCATTATCTTTGAAGTGAATGATTTAGACTTTAGAATCCAACAAAGACAATGTTGCAGCATAATGGTATAATGGGTCCACAGAACAGAAGCATCAGGTGGATCCAAAGTAATCTGAAAAAGATTTGCTACATGGTGATACACTGGAGCCTTCAGTAGGAGGCCAGCACAAAAGTGCAGTTAAAAATGCATTGCAAGGAAGGAAAACAAAGGTGGGAACTCTGATGCAGGTAATGTTGTTGAATGATGGGCCAATGGGTTCCCATATGAAGGAGCAGCAGATAAAGCAGGGTGTATCTCCAGAACATAAGTCACAGAAAGATGTTCTGGAACTGTTTTGGAATACTTACAGGGAACATATGTCACAGAAAGATGTTCTGGAACTGTTTTGGAATACTACAGGGAACATATGTCACAGAAAGATGTTCTGGAACTGTTTTGGAATACTTACAGGGAACAAAGAGCAAAGGAGATGACCTTAGTCCAAAAAAATGATTTAAGTGAAGACCTGCTTGATTTAACAGAGATGGATAGACATGCTAAGATAGATAAAAGCAATAGATTAAAGAAACTTAAAAAGATTGGTAAAAGAGATTAACACCAACATCATTACTATTAAGAGAAATTCACTTAATACAACAGAAATAAATAAAATATATTACTGTGCAGCTAAGCCAGAATGGATTAAGTGTTGACACAAAAATACAGAGTAACAAAGGAAAGGAAGTAAATAAATAAAATACCATCGTGGAAGCATCAAATAGAGAAAACTATAAAGTAGATAAGACAAGAAGTATGAGTGTTAGAAGATCATAGAAAGGGAAACAGATCATCAAAAATACTTAGAAAGATAGAAATGATAAAAGCAATGCAGAGTAACAAAATGGACCAATATCTATCACACATTATTGCCAATAATAACTAAAAATATCAGCACAAGTAGAGAAATTTAGAAGATATCTCAATAAAAATAAAGGAGATGTACAAAATAAGCAATTCAATGATGAATCAAAAAAGATTTTATACAGAACTGGGAAACAAAAAGAAGAGAAACACCACTAATAAAAGAAGAAATAGACACATTTTGAAAAAATATGTATGTAGGCCTGTTAAACATAACAAAGATGCTGAGTGACTAGAAGAGGTTTAAAAGCAACAGTGAGTTCTTATGTAGAAAATATGAAATGGGACAAAATAACATCCAGATGAATTAAGTCAACATTAAGAAAAGCTCCTAACTGTAAAACCCCAGGGCCAGACAGAGCACCTAACTTCTGGCAAAATATATTAACATCCTTACACAAATAAATTATCCTAAGTAAGAATTATTTTTTTGTGCACCCCAAACCAACACCAGCCTGATTAACAACAGAAAAAAATGATACTTCTCCTTAAGGATGAGTATGTAAGCCATACTAAAAGCTATAAATCAATAACTTGCCTCCTGATAATATGCAAATTATATACTGGAATTGATACAGACAGTCTTTATAGTCATTTAGAAAACAATTCAATTATGACAACAGAAGAAATTCAAATGGAGGAAAGTGTGTTACTAAATAAGGCCATAATAGAGAATTTTATAAAAGGGAAAAAATTTATGTATGACATGGATAAATTACCTGGCTAGTGGCATTGGGTACTGACTTTCTGGAACACGGACTAAATTCTTGACTAGGCTTGTAAGGGCCTCAGGGTCAATAGCCTTGTAACTTCCTATAATCCTATGATAAAAAAGAAATTGATATTGTCACATAATCATGAAGATAGGAATGCTTACAGTGGTACTCTACATTGACCAATTACATTGCTGTGACCATGAAGCAGTGGCAAAACACTTTGCAGTAGGGCCATAACAAAGGGCAGTTTATTGTCACAGTGGTAATAATTCAAAGGGGCATATTCTAGGGCAAGTCTTTGTCACTGCTGCTAGTTTCTCATGCCATTAACCCATTAAGCTGCTTACTTAACAACTTAGACTATGGTTATAGATTAACTCCTAAAAATAACCTTCTTTAAAGACATGCATTTTATTTTTTATGGATGGCTTAAAATTGTATAGCTCATCAAATGAGGAGCTGAAAGAATAACTACAAATCGTTAAATTTTTTTCAGACAATATAAGAATGACATTTGGTCTTGATAAATGTGAAAAGCAGTGTTTACAACTGAAGGACTGCGCCATCAAGAGAATACAGTCTGGGACAGGAATGTAATATAAAGAAACCTGAGCAAAAGGAGAATATAAATATCTGAGAATAGATACATAGCAAATAAAACTCAGTAAGGAATACTTCAGAAGAATAAATCTAATATTGAAAACTGCCTTGGAGACTCATTGGTCACAAAATGTATTGGATCAATTGGAAAAGAAAACAAAAAAAAAGTTTCACACTTTTCAAATGATATATAAAAATCTGTGCGTATCAGAATTATATATTCCTTGCTCTGAATGAGGTGTGGGCATCCTGTAAATTGATAACATACATGTACAGCTCTATAATGATGAAACTGCATACATACTGATCTCACCAGATCCAAAGATAGTGAACATTTTAAAATGAGAGGAGTTAAAGTCTAACATGAGATCTTTGCTTAGTTTAGCAGAAGCTTTTCTCTATTCATGTGGGCATGGAAATCAAACCAAAAGTAGAGAAAAATCAGGCAGCAACTGAATTTGCCAACCAACAAGAGAAAGACTATAAGGAAAAGGATCAGATGAGAAGGAAAGAAGGAAAGAAAACTGGAAAATCCATAAATACAATGCAAGTACACAAACCTACTGCAACAGCCTCATGTTGACCAAGATTTGAGGTTGGAATGGTTAAGGAGAGGTGAATTGAAACCAAACCATGAGCGGCTAGTAATGGTGGCCCAGGATAGTGGATCATGTACACTTTGATTTACAAAGTCCATTGAAAAGGTAAAAGAAACAGACAAATGCAGGTTCTGTAAAAAAAAAGAAAAAAAAAGAACTGGAAACATTTACATATCTTATTAGCTGGGTATGATGCAGTCATGGCAGAGGGCCTGTGTATTGAAAGGTGCAACACTATATTAAGACTGTTGCACTGAGGATTGTACAAACACTACAATATAGAAGTAGCTGAGAAACATTAACCTCATAGCATTACAGAGAAGGATGATGTTTATATCACATGGGATCATTCATTACCAATAGTTCAAAAATAAAAAAGGCAGATAAATTATTTCATGGAAAAAAGACAAATATAGCATTGAGCATTGAAATTGCTAAATCAGTGATTGCAGGGTCTTATATACAGAGTGACACAAAGTAAAAATATACTAGAATTTACAGTTAGAAATGAGAATAATGTGGAGGTAAGATACTCAGACAATTGTAATAGTAATAAGAACAACTGGTCTTATAAAAAGGAATTTACATATGTACTTAAATATGACACAGATACATGTAACTTCATATGAATCACAAAAGGAGGCAATTCTGGACACATTGCAAGTGCTGAGAACACTCTTGGCTAACATCAAAGACTGAGACAATACTAATTTCATGAACTGTAATCACACCCTGACTAGGAATGGGGTCCAGTCCTGTCATGGCATTAGAAATCCAAAATACTGGACAAATTAAACCAGAATTTCAGGTGCCTGGATGTGATTATAAGGGCAACGAAGGTTCAACACAGAAATGTTTCTGAATTATTCAACTTCAGCATTGAGCTTAGTGGCTGAACTCTGAGCTACATCCTATGCAGTGCTGTGCGTATGCCTGGGTACCTGCATGCAGCAATGCACATGAATGGTTCAGCTTATAGCTCAAGAGGAATATATGTAGTTCCACAAAGCCCATAATGGATCTAGTGTCATTATAATGCATAGTTTACTACCAGCATAGACACAGATACTGGACTGCCATATTTTTACACTTCAAACTGCTATGTTCAGATATTGTCATATATTACATATATTGGACTGACCCTGCACCATTCACACAAATGAGCTGCCTGCCATTCTGTGATAGTTGATATACTCCAAGAACTGTGTACCATTTGTCTCTGCAATTTCTCATTTGTTAAATTATGATATCTGAGGGACAAGGCAGTGATGCTTTTTAGGCACAAAGTTGGTACATGAAGGATCTAAGAATTTCCTCACCTTCGACATCAGCACTGAAGCCAGTGGCTCTTGCAATGGGGATATGCAGGTCCTCCATACAAAGCTGAGGTGTGGGATAATTTGGGTGCGGCAGTAACATGTGCTATAGGAACCCCTCAAGTGGGGAAACAGTGCCATCACCTCTATACTAACCTAGAAAGATGCAATCCCTAGCTCCTTAGCTGATTAAAGGCTGAGGTTATGATGTACTCATCCTCTATGTACTGTAAGGAACTCTTGGTTTACTTCCACATGCAAACCACCAGTGTGTGTCACGCACATAATTAACTCCTATTTCTTTCTCTACAGTCACTGAAGCTATTGTAGAGAATGCAGCATAGGAGGATGATAGAGTGCCCTAGTGAGCACTGGAGTGAATATACATGTAGTACAGGTGTCAATGTTAACAATCTAGTTTGGATGTCATTTTTTTTTTTTTTTTTTTTTTTTTTTTGCAAAAGTTAAGGCTCACTGTTGTTATGAGTTGTTTCTAATTTTTCCCATTAAGTTAAGATGTTTCAGATACAAAATTCATAGTTTTAATCAGCTGCAATAAGACTGTCAGGTAATATTTTTTTTGCTGTAACATCTCAGGTCTTTAGTTATGTTTCTTGTTTTTCACTGGATGCAACTGTCCACATAAATAGTGCCCTGTATAACAAGGGACATATGGTAGCCCTACTTTTATTGGCACTTCATTTGCAAGTTTAATAAGTCAGAGTTAGCAGTATGGATAATTGATGCTATTTATAAATGTGGATGCATAACTCTAACATTCTACATGTAGCTTGACATGTTAAGGCACTCTTTTCTTAGTGTATCTTATGATGTTGGTGGGTTTGATTCCTTTTCGTCAGACTATTTTGACATATTGTTAGTTTGGGATAGATATTTGTTGTAGTTTTGAGTATGACATATAAAAGATTTGATGGGGAAAACGTTTAAACTGCATTTTTCCATTTCCTTCACTGCTTTTCCAATAGGCCTGGTCTGATGACATAACTATGTGCTTATCTAGAACATTCCAGTGGATTATTTATGTGGATCATCACATTATAGCTATGACTTCTGTATTGTGTATGTTGACAAATATGGGTTTAATGCCCCACTCTTGGTTGTATATTGTGCCACTACTAGTAATTCCATGTGGGTGTTTGCTGTCATTCAGAGTAAAGTACCCCCCCCCCTCATGTCATGTACATATTTGAGAGAGCTGCATGTTTTCTCTTTAGTTGTCATTTGTCTGATACATATTATTACTGTTTGTTTGACAGAAAGGATTGTGTGGCATGTACAATTAGCTCAACATGTTAATGCAATGCATTTCCCTTTATATATGATAGCAACTGTGGGTTCAATTGCCCCTTGGTGTTTGTTGTTCTTTCAACTTTACGACCTATAAGTCAGAAGAACATCAGAACTGCATTTTTTCTAAAAATATGCACACTTGTGCGACATGCGCTGTTACTGTCTGTATGAATTCAGCCTTTGGTGAGCCTTCAGAAGTAGCAATGCATATTAAATGTTATCATTCTGGATTGAATGTAGAGATGTTTGTGAGCCCATTTCACCCATAGATTGTATAATGAGCATCATTGTTCCTTTGGGGTGTTTTTTTCTTCTTTATTCAAATACAGTACATGTAACATAATGAGAATACAGATATGTCTTAGCAGCATTTTTTCATTATATCTCTCCCCTACTAACTTTCTCGCTATCCTACTGTGTAACCGACGGACAGATGGTCAAGCCCTGATGACAGAAAGGAGTGCGGCAAATATGCACATTGCTGAACGCAACTGTATCGAATCACAAGCCTGTGCCCCCTTTGTGACCCATGTTAGCACTTGTTTTGGATGTAGAGTGGTCGGAAATGTCGCATTTGGTGGTTTTGCGACAGTCCGACTGTTCGACATGCACAAATTTGGTTATCGGAATCGATCATTGTTGGGTTCGACTGCCATGTATTCGCTTATGCGGTGGTAAACCTATATATATATATATATATATATATATATATATATATATATATATATGTATAGAGAGAGAGAGAGAGATATGGATCTACTTTACAAGTTCAAAGTTTCAAAACTCTGAATTATAAATGGTCGAGACCATAATATCAAAGTTTTGAAACTTTGAAATTAGATAATAAGAAAAAAATAAAACAACATTTTTTTGCAGGGGGGGTAAGCCCCCCTGCAACCCCTGCACCCTCAGCTAAATAAATATACCAACTCTGAGATCACACTACATTGAGGAAAATGGTAAATTTCTCGTTCTGCGCTGTACAGCAATCTCCATTCAAAACATTTGAAGCTTCAAAATTTCGATATTATGCTCTCAAGATTTGAAACTTTGAGCTTGTGAAAGGAATCCATATATACATCTATATATATATATATTTAATTTTGCTTCTCTGCTTTTCTTTCACACTTATATGCTGCAGCATTATGACCTGAATCCATTCCTCCAGCTAGGTCTGTTGGCCCACCAACGGTGGCACCTATACAACCACCACCACCATCATTCATAACCTCGAGGCTGCCACACTCACCTACACAACTCTTGTAGCACATGCAACCAGCACTGCAGACAGTCTGCACCAGCATGTAGATATGGGTGGTAGTGGAGGTGACAGCTTTGTCAACTGTCAGCAGCAAGAAGACATAGTGCAGGGGATGCTAATTGACAGGAGGCTAGATGGCAACACTGGCAAGATGGAAATCCTCCTCCGGGAATATATTAAGTCATGTTCCTGCCCCCACCCTCGCTTGATCTTGTGAGCCAAGACCCTCTGATGAGGTAAGCTGCAGGTGAATAAGCTGCCACTCAGTCATGGTTGGCAGTGTTTGCAGCTGCACAACATATTCTGTCCCCCATCCTGATGTTCCTTTCTATTTTATGTCTATCCCCACTCCTGTTTGTTACCTGTTCCTGCCCATCACCATTGTCTTTCCTCTGTTTGTCTTATGTCTCATTCTCTATTTATGTCCCCTGTCCCTCTTTGTGTCAGCACCTTCCCATCAGTCTAATCCATCTTCTGCTTTTTTTCTCCTGTGCCCATGCTATCTACTCTAACCCTTTTACCTTCCTTTTTTTCTTTTACTACCTTTCCCAACTTATGCTCTCTTCATATATATATATAAAATGGTCACCTGACTCACAACCCCCCCCCCACCTTCTCCCCTTCATCTTGCACATTCCCTAAGTTTTCACCTTATGTTCTACCATCTGCTTGGTGCCCCCCTTTTCATTACTTTCCTGTATTCTAGTTTCCTACCTTTTTGTTGGTCAAAACATCAATCAGCGCATATAAATCATGACTTTAAAAATCACTTTTTCTTGCCACCACTTTGCATACTGGGTAGTGCAGAGTCTCATTTAGGTGCAGACATTATTAACAAGCACTGCTTGTGCATCTATGTTCCTGCAGCTACAACATGGTGTTGTGCACTCTTCCCACATTCCCTACTGTCGCCATGCACTGGATATTTAATGAGCTCACTTCCTTGCACTGTTAACCCCTTTGTATTCATTCCAAATTAGCTTCAGGCCTCATTGCTCAAAGAAGGTAAACAGCACTGGGCTACCCAGCTGCCTTTGATCTTTTGAAGAGCTAGGACCTGATTCTCTGATGCTTTCCTCTGACCCCCCCCCCCTTTCCTTACTGAGTTTAAATGATTTATAAAGACCTAATTGAACTTATTATCTAATATGCTGTTTTCATTTACTCTCAGGCAGTTGCATTTGTAGACCATTATGTTTATAAAAATCTGTACCCTTTGAATCAGGCCAGAGTCACACAGAAGCAATAGCAGTGAACAGTGCTCCAATTGGTCCTCCTGTGGCACCTCCTATGTTGCCGTGACTAAGTTCCCAGTCAGGGCATTACTTTCTAACAACTACTGTGTCAGATTTGCTATCTTTTCTAGCTGCATCATTCTGAGGATTTTTTCCTCTCTTCTTCAAGATCATGACACCTAGCATGTGTCTTATGATGCGAAGTTGTTTGCCTTTAGTTCTTTTCTCCTAACATCATCATTCAAAGGAAATTCTGAACAATGATCTGGGACTTGATGATTCTAGCCATTTTGGTGAAATGCACCCTGTAGTAGTCAGTGGTGTTAAGGATTTTGCGTAGCACATGATATTTGTAGCATAGCAGTTTTGTACTCCAGGTGTATTTACAGACGATAACTGCACACAGCATAACAGCAGGTAACTTTCAAAGATCAAGATGTATGCCTGTGTATTTGCACACTTCTCCTTGCAATACCAGAGTGTTCCAGACTTTCACTTTTACTGAGATTGTCTAAGGGTTTGATAAACTGATTTGAATCTTAGATAATCAGAAAGAATGGCTAACCTTCAGCCAGCATATTCAGCCCCATACCTCTCAATTTTAAGAGCACAAAATCCTGACAAAGCCAAAAAAGTCCAAAAATCAGGGACAGGTTTCATATATTGCTCTTATAAGCTTACATAGTTGTTAGAATAACAGGTGTTGCATCAACATGCATTTTCTGAGGATATGAAGTCTGACTCTCAAACAACTGTGATTATTTAATGGCTTCATTCTTATATGATTTGCCAGAAAAACGCAAATTTTATGAGGAACAGACCAAAAATATGAGGCAAAAATCTGGGCATTCTGTGAAAATCTGGACAGTTGAGAGGTAATCCTGTCCTATAAAGCTGGCAGAGACTACACAATTTCAATTTTCAACCAGCATATCTGAACAGTGCTCTGCCATATTCATTACACTTCAACATTGTGCATATTTTGTGCATTCTTTTTGCCACAAGCAGAGTACTCATCTTGTAGTTAATCAGAGAAACTGTACTCATTTGTGGAACTTAATGCTATTGAGATAGATTTTGCTGGGCAGAAGGGTGATGTCCTGAGGTATAAATATGGACAGAGTGAACTGAGATTAAACCCAACACATCAAGAAAATATAGTCAGGTCAGAATAAACAGGAAGGATGTCTTCTAAGCATTTACTGTATTAAAAAAATAAATAAAAATGCAGCATCATGTGACTAACTGGAATGTTCTTTCTGATATATTTGCTACAGTGAAGCAGACAGTGCAGTTTACGAGGTATACCGATTCCATGCTGCTGTAGGGCATGCAGATTACAAATCAGTTTCTAAGTACATGAAGAATGATCACTCTTCTTTGAACCAGCATTAGCTGTGTTTTATTGCTCCCAGATGATGTAATGAGTAATGACTGTGATGCCAAGAATAAAATGAAGAAAATGCCCCTATTGCAGTACTATTTAACATATTGTTTTGCAAAATAACAGATGCAATAATCTGAAGTACTTGACTCTTAAAAATACTACATCACAAATGGAAACTAAAACCTTAAGATGTAAAACAAGCTCCTGTTACATTCAAGAAGCAATGTATTTATATTATACGTGTGTGTGTGTGTGTGCGCGTGTGTGTGTGTGTGTGTGTGTGTGTGTGTGTGTGTGTGTGTGTGTGTGTGTGTGTGTGTGTGTGTGTGTGTGAGTGTGTGTGCGTGTGTGTGTGTATGAGTGCACATGTATGTGCAAGTGATTTTCAGCTAACATGTCTCATGCAGTGGACTAGTGACCCATCCATCTACTTTTCTGCATTTTGCAGACTGGTTACAGGAATGGTCCTGCTGCCTTTGACCCAGAAATGGGTAACGCGGATTTGGATTTTCAGAGCAAATTTGTAGAAGGAAGTTCATTTGATCAAAGATTTATATTTGACCCACTCTCCAGCTGATTATGGAAATTAAGAAAGAAAGGAAGCATGACAACCACATCTGGAGAGACAAATGAAGCCATAAGATTCGGTTGATTGCAACATCTTCCAGTTTTGAACAAAACAGCAAGTATAAAAGTCACACAGAAAAGCCTCATATGCAAAAACATAAAAAAGACAAGTCTAGCAAGACAGGCACCCAAATTTACTATTCCTCCGTGCAGGACTAGCTTAGTCCTGCATGAAGGTGGCCATTTAGGAGCAGGACAGCAGCGCGCCATGCATATTAATGAGGCACACTGCCTGAGCTCCTAATCTTACATGGAGCATGTAAGAGTGCAGGGGGTGTGCCTGAAAGCAGACCTCTCAGAATTTACATGTCCCCGCAAGGAAGAACAGCATAAAGGCCCAAGAAATTAGTGAGACTGCTCATCAGTGACCGCATATCCCTACCAATATTCCCCCTGGTGTACAACACCAAGTAAACACAAATAAAATGAGCAAACCTGTATTTTTTTTTTTAAATCCAACTAAAGCTAACCGTATGTGCGTGTGTGTGCCCATTGTTTAGCTATGGTTAATGCAGCTTAAATGGCTGAAGAGGATAACAAGGACGATATAGATAAATGAAGCAGTATAGCAATAGTGTTGTGGGCAGAGCATTCACCTTATGAGCAGGCATTGCTGGTTCGAGTCCCACTGCAGCACTTTCCATTTCAAAGCATGTTATGACCAATATTTTTGTTGCATAACCCACTAAATAACATATATTTATGAACTGGAGTACTGCATTAAATGCCCGTGTGAGGTGTCAGTGTCATAATGAATAAAGCACCAGTAAGTTTAAGCACCAATAAGTAGTAGAAAGCATATTTAAGCACTAGTAAGCGGGTTTTAGCCCTTTTGCATGAGGGTAAGCAATGCATACACAGGTTAAGCATTTCTAAAAGCTAACTCTGTGTAAGCATATATAACCAGAGGTCAGCATTGCTTACCCTCACACAAACCTGTGCAAACCTGCTTACAAATGCTCAAAAGTGCCTTAATCACACTGTATCCAATGGCACTTGTTCTGCCCCTCAACAAAATAGACAGCCGTGCAGGTCTTTAACCCAGGACCCTATATACCATAGTCACAGTAGTTAACCACCAAGCCATCACAGAACTTCAGCCAAATGGGATATCAGCAAACAAGTCATCACCATAGTAAAACCAAACTGACCCTGTGAAAGGAATCAGTATGCAGACATATGTGCCTTAATCCACTACATAACATAAATATGTGAACCGGAGTACAGCAGTAAGGCCAGAAGTCAGGTGTAATTGTAATAGAGTGTTGAAGTCCCCAATAAAACACAAGGACCCCATACAGTGTACGTACACATGAATCATGGATACCAGGCATACATATAAAGTGTTAATAACTCAAAGCCAAAAAGGAATTATAATGCAAAGTCTAATGTAAGCAATGCTAAGCATTGTACAGGCCAGCTTAGGAGGTGTAAGCAATGTGTAGGCCAACTAACTTAATGTGCCCAGTGTTATATCCCTTTAAACAATGCCAACTTTAGGTAAGCAGGTTTGGCCATAGCTTAGCCTTTTCAAAATTGGCCAGTCACAGAAAAGTGCAGGAAATTGTCCCTACTTAAACCCAAGAGGAGGGAATACATCTCATAACTGGTTGTAGCTTCCCCTTGCAGGCACAATGGCAGTAAGGGGAGAAGGTGTGCGCTTTCAGGTGCAGAGCAGGGCTGGACTCCTTGTCAAAGACCATGATCAGAGACTGCTGCAGGGCCAGTACCAGGGCTCCAAATATAAGGTGGAGGCCTGGGACTGTCTTGCGTGTGACCACACCAGTACCACTGGCATACCCTGAACTAGTGAGCAGGTCAGGCACCACTATGCCGACCTGAAGCAGCATAAGGGGGACCTCTTGGAGGAGTGGCTCCAAGAGGCTAGAGCAGCAGGGGATGTTCCAGTTGTGTGTATCACCCCACTATGTGTGTAATAATTGCTAGCTCAGGTATATCATGGATAGGTATGGCTAGAAATTCTTCTTATGTCCCCAACAGCTGCAATGGAGTGGGCCATGAACCATGAGGCCCACATCAGTCGTCTGGCAAGGTTGCGACATGAGACAGGTCAGTAAAACTCATGCATTTACTGTCATAGGAAATAAAACTAAAAGTAGTAGTAAATTAATTGCCTATATAAAAGCTGTATTGTTCAAGGCAAGTACTGCATACACTAGAGAATATGGAAGGAAGAGTCTCATATTGTTTGTATGTCAATAAAAGTGTAATAGCCTGACAATAAAAGTCAAACTGCTGGACTGCATGTGTATACTCTGATATCATATGGTAATGTAGATTAGCAATCTTGTAATAGTACTGTGGTATTAAGCACTGTTAACCACACTGCGCACCATAAATTGAATGTGTAGGAATGCCTGTATATGACAGGTGTAATCACCAGAGGCCATTTAGTTCAACTGAGAGACACATAAGATAGAAAACAGAAAATGCAGACAACAAAACTCGAATAGCACATGCATCTGAGATATGAACTGTTGATTTTTTTAGCACACACAGCCATGGTTTGAATCCTGCAGTAGTAGAACTCTGCATACAGAATCATACCTCACAACTGTGCAGATATATCCAGAATGTGCAGTAAAGTGGCCCATATCTGTTACCTATCAACCTGTCCCCCTGGGAAATCAGGGGGATGATTCCAGACGTATAGGCAGCAAACAGGAAATACAACTGATTGACACACATCTATGAGAGCAAAAGCTGGCACACTAGCAACTCCCCAATACCTTATGAGACTAAGAAGCCACGTTATGTCCCATTTACACCCCAACTTGTCAAGCTGTGGTCAGAGTATGTACAGTGAGATGTATGTGCATAATAGTAATGTGGAATCTGGTGCTGTGTGTGGGAACATTCAGGTAGTGCTAATAAACATTTCTCAAGCAGGTCTGTCAGATACCAACACTATGCCCAGGAATACAAGAATGATACCCAGTACTGGTACTGTTTACATTGGAATTGTATGGCAGTGCGACTTATGCAGTCGCTCTCAAATCACTGTCACCCACACTGTCCTACAACATATAACTGTCTACCTAATCTGTATAAGAGTGTTGCAATACAAGGTCAGAATACAAAAGCACAGGGGATTAATAAGACAGAAAGCAGATAGGAGATATACAGGAATATCTATATAGCGGACACAACTGTGATGGACAGTGTTTAAGTTGTAGCAGACACAGCCATGGTATGAATCCTGGGAGTGGATGTAGGCTGCATACTGAATCATACCCCACAACTGTACAGATGAGGCCAGAATGTCCAGTATATGGGCCCATATCTGCCGCCTGTCCCCTTGGTAAATCTGTGTGATGATCCCAGATGTTTAGCCAGCAAACAGGGAATATAAGTGACTGTCAATCACCTGTGAGAACAAACCTGTCACTGAAGCAACCCCCGAAACTGTTAGGAGAGTAATATTCCAAGTATGTCCTATCTACACTCCCATGTTGTCAAGCTGTGACCAGAGTGTGTACAGTAACAGAGTGAGATGTATGTGCATAATACCAATGTGTAATCTGGAAGTTTGTGTTGCAACAGTCAGGTAGTGCTAACAAACATTGCTCCCACAGGTACATCGGATACGAATATTGTGCAGAGAAATACAGACCATTATAAATTGTACTGGTACTGTTCACTCTGGTATTGTAGGGAACTGTGAGTGTTGCAGTTTCTCTGAATAATAAAGTATCACTGATCACTGTCACCCACCCTACGCTACATAATATAACTGTGTAGGAAATCATGGATATGTGTGTGTCAGGTCACGAAAGGTGGAAGAGGGCAATATTCTAGATATTTCCCAGCACACCAGCATGTGGTCAACACATGGCCAGAGTCTGTGCAGAAAGAGTTGGATAGCTATGTGCACATCAACCCGGAATCTGGGAGTATGTGTAGAAACAGTTAGTGTTAACAAACATTCCCTCTACAGGTATACCAGATAAGAGGTGTATACTGCAGGTAAAACCAGTTCAAGTGTAACGATGTCGACTGCCATATCACAGTCCAAACTAAGGCTATAGGGTAGTGTAGTAAAACTTGTAAGGTACAGATAACAGCACTGACTAGGAAAGTAATGTAGACTACAGGAATATACTAGTTGTTAATTGACATCTTTCTCTCCCCCCACCTTATCCCCAACAATAATCATCATACCCACCCCAACTGGTATGTAATGGCACCTATGTTCTGATACTGTGCAGTTGTTTGATAAACATTTTAATGGTTCCCATGCATGTGCTATATTGAATTATTCCAACATTGGTGGCATGGTGCCATCAATGTACCTACATTCTGTTGTTATTACCACTGTGGTCCCATATATGCATCTGTTCTGTTTGCTATGCAACTGTTCCGTATCTGGTGCCAGGGTTAATGGGAATATCTATGCATGCTGTTATACCTAACCCTGGAATGTGTTGTCTATTACTAACCCACACATGATGATGAAATCTAAACACTATAGCACTCTTGCGAAGGGTGAGACAGAGATTCTTGAGGTCCTGCAGCTCCTTGCTCTTCTCCTCCAGACCTTTAAGCAATTCTGCGGATTGCTTTCCAAAAAGAAAGTTTTTGTCAAGAGGGGCATCCATAATCTTATTTCTGAAATCAGCTGGCACAGGCTGTAGCCTGAGTCAGGAATACCTACATAGAACTGATGCTGATGCAGCTGACCTGGTTGATGCTTCTGCAGCATCATAGCTGCATTTTATGAAATGTCTGGTGATTTGTGCAGCTAAAGATAGAGTAGAGGCAACTTGAGATTTGGTGGGAGAATCTGGAAAGGAAGACAGCAGATTCATGGCCTGATAGACTAAGTCTAAGGTGTATATGACCATATGCATTTGGTAATAGATGGCTCTAAAGGCCAGGGTTGAAGAGGTGTAAATCTTCTTATCTAACCTGTCCGTCACTTTACTGTCTTTACCTGCTGGCAGTAGGGAGGAGGAGGGTAGCTGCCTGGATTGTTTGTCTGCTAAGACAGCAATAATAGCTGGGTCTGCCATAGGTGGTTTAATAAGGAATTTGAAATCATCAGGAACTTTGTAGAACCTGTCCGGCCTTTTAGGGGCAGATGGCTGAGAATCTGGAGTCTTGGAAAATCCAACTGGACACAAAGTGTCCGTTTTCAGTGGAGTCCTGGGGAGAAAAGCTCCAAGGAAGTTAACAAACATGGTTTAGATAAAAATAAAAAAAACTGGCATACAAGGTAAGAGAAACAAAGAAGTACAAGAACAATTTTGTAAAACAATAAGATACTCAAACAATAAGATACTCAGGAGTAGAGTAGAACCCCTATTTGCAATATTTACAAAAAAAGTACATATCAGGTGAGTATATCAGATGAGAATATAGTGTATGCAATGGAGGCATACAGCGGCTCACTTATATGGAGTAGTGAGTCTTCAAGGGTGTTCTTTGCAGTTACAAAGAGGGTTAGCATAGAGGTGTGAATTAAGAAGGTGCTTGTGTGACTTTGTAGCCTGACTTCAGGTGGGAGGGTGTTCCATACTTTAGCAACATCATAAGAGAATAGGGCCTCCCCAGCTCTGTTATTGCATGGGTTGATTTCAATCAGGTTTTTGTTACATGAATGTAGTTCCCTTTTGGGGTTATGAAAGTTTAGTATGTCAGCTAGGGCAGGGCTCTTTCCCAGATGAAAAAGAATTTGATGGGCTATGATCAGTTGGTGGTAGCATAGGAGGTTTGGAAATTCTAACCAGTGCAGTTTAATTAGGGATTGGCAGTGGTGGGAATGTGATCTATTATTGGCAGCGAACCTAGCTATTTTATTGTAGCATGTGGAGAGTTTGTTCAGGTTAATTTTGTTAATGTTGGTGAGGACTGGAGAGGCATATAATAGTGTTGATAAGAGATGAGTTCTGGCTATTGTTGTTCTAGGTTTGGGGGTTAGGAATAGTATGCAACGATATAGGCAACAACATTTTTTATGGACTTTAGAGATAGTTTGAGATACGTGCTTGTTGATTTTAAGTTATTGATCAATAGTGATGCCTAAGAGTTTGGCCTCAGTTACTGGGGTGATGAGGGTACCATTGGTTGACATGATGGTAAAGGTGGCGGAGGAGTGATTGATTGGGTGGAACAGTATTAGCTGTGTTTTTTGGGGTTTAGTATTAGTTGGTAGTTGTTTAGCCAGTTCTCTACCTCAGTGAAGGATTCCTGGGCTTTACTTTGTAGTAATTGGATGTTTTGCTGAGCAGATTAGCGTAGTGTCATCCGCATGCTGGACAATGTTGGCTTTAGTGGTAGCTAGGTGGGGATTATTTGTAAATATGTTGAAGAGAAGGGGACCAAGGATTGAACCTTGTGGGACACCGCATGTGACAGGGAGTGGGGGGGATAGGGAGTTGCTCCATTTGACAGATTGTGACCAGTTGTTTAGGTAACTGTAAAACCATTTTAGGGTGGAACCATCAAGGTTGAGTTCTGCTAGGCAGGTGAGGAGGGTGGCTTAATGGCTAAGGTGTTTGCCTTACAAACACAAGGTGCAGGGTTTGAGTCTCACATGGAATAATTGGCTAGGCTTAAAATGGTTCACAAGGGCAGTTAGCTTAGTACTAAACTATGAACCTATGAACCTATGGGAAACTGTATCAAATACCTTGGATAGGTCTGTTCAGACACATTTAGATTACTAACTTATACAACATGAACAGAACTGTGCCCTAAGCAATCTATGCTAACAATTCACAGGAAAAAAACTACAGCAGATCCAGTATCAAGTTATACATTAAATATAAAACAGCAAAAAACTGTCAAGCAAAAATACAAAAGCATGTAATCAAATATGTCAATTCCGCTAGAGTGCAAAACTCTAAAATTTCACTGCGATAATCACAAAGTCACTGACCCCAAGACCCTTAGTTAAATCAAATTAAAAATATCAAAAGACCATATAGCCTATAAATTTCAGTTTAGATGTTATAAAACAAACCGACCTGTAAATTCAAAAATACCAAAAACTACTTTGGCATATATATCAAAAATATATATACACACACACATCTTATATAGTCTGATGTGCACTAATACAAAATAGTGCTGTCCATTGAGTATCTAGAACAAACTTCCATATCTATAACATAACTTGTCTTAAAGTTTGTTCACATACCTAAGATCCCATATCTTTCCCAACAGACCATCAAACTAACTTACAAAAATCAAAAAATCAGTGAGTTTGTTGCTACTACTTCTGACAAATAATGCTTACAAAAATAAGATGCTAAACCAAAACAATCCTAAATATATTTAAATTTTAACAAAAATGTTGTTAAATAAGTGTCCATTATAAGTGAGCTGTAGTTTGTATTAAAGTTTGTGGTAAAAGTGTCCAAATATGCAGAGATTACAGGAGGAATAGCAGAGGGAGAGGGTGAATCGATCTGCAGAAGCTCATAGTACCTCTTCTGTACTTCTGTCATCTGTGTGGAGTCCCATTTAAAATATTCCCTGATTTTGGAAAACATTTCCCCAAAAGTGATGTACTCAGGTGGGGAATCACATTCCAAGGAATTCTCATCAGGAGAGTAGTATTCCAAGGGGGAACCCAGTTGTGAGGTATAGGAGAGGACTCATCTGAAGAAGAAGAGGCGTCGTCCTCATGAGACTGTATCTGTGGCAATGGGCCAGCAGAAGAAGGCCTGGGGCTCAAGGGTGGAAGAGTTGCAGGAGTTTGTGATGAGATAGGCCTCAGGATTATGAAGGCTTGAAAGAGAGACTGGGAAAATGCCTGCCAATCAGGATTTACTTCTGAGGGAGGTGACAAGGGCTTAGATTTTTGTTTCCTTTTTAGAGAAGGAGTCTTGGGTGTTGGCTGAGTAGGGGAAGGCCTAGAATCTGACATCAGCCTAGGAGTAGAGTCACCTTCCTCAGCAATGGGTGGTAACACTAGCCATTTGGGTGAAACTGGTTTGGACCCAACATCAGATGCCGATGTTGTTGGTATCTCTGTGAATGTGCAGGCTGGAGAAGCAAGGGTGCTGTCCGAAGCAGTACCCGCTGAAGTCACCAAGCCTATCACATGTATCTCAATCCCTAAACTGGCAGCTGGTGGGACATCTGTACTCGGAGGTGCAGTATGAGGTCTAGCTACCTTGGCCTTCTTTTTCAGCAGTTCTACTGAGATGACCGATTCTGGTTCCATACCTAAGGCAAGGCATTTGAGACATTGGTTCTCAATGAAAACTTGAGGGTTGTGAGATTGCTGCACAGTGTTTTGGGAACAAACAACTGGCAAATAGAATAAACTTTGTGGTCATGGGAAGGCCCTAAGCAGAATAAGCAGAGGATGCGACTGTCTTTGTGCAGAATTATTGACTGCACTTACATTTTCCCTTCCTAGATGACATGGATGGAAGCAGTAAGCAAAAATAATTCAGCAACCTAAGTTTAGTAAAAAGAAGGAGGAATAATTCCCCAGTGGGGTACTTACCTTTTCAGGAGTCACTTGCACAGAGCAGAATGAGCAAGCTGAAGTTCGACTGGTAGCAGAGAAGTTCTGAGGTCTGTGCATGTGGACATCACATTTATGGCCCATGGTTTATGGTCCCTGCGTGTGACATCCTGTGCACCTTACAGCAGCCAGGCTAAGCTTTTTTTATATGAGCAGGACATTTGGGTCACCTGAGGTGGAGGATCCCATGTTAGAATACTACAACATGAGAATAAAAGGACATATTTTGTTCTTCAAAGCTCATGCACAAAATAGAACACAGCAACACATAAACAAGAACAACAAAAATACACATATACAGCAACAGTGAAAATGACCCAACCAAAGACCCGGAAGCTTCAAAAACTAAGCATGATTCATGGCCTACTGCAATCATCCTCTACACTGGCACTATCTCCCATGCATCACTAGCAACATATAAGTCACAGTCCTTTCTTCTGACTATCCTCTTGATACCACAGACCTTACAACTGCCGCTACCTGCAGGTCTGAATGGCCACACCATCACCAGCAGCATCCAAGCCTAAGTCCTTCCTTCAGACCTTCCTTCCGACCACAAACCTCACAACTGCTGCTACCTGCAGACCCAAATGACACACAATCACCAGCAACATCCAAACCCAAGTCCTACCTTCTGACATTCCTTCAGGCACCTCTGACCCTTACAGTCACCATCCAGACCCATCACTGTCACCAGTTGCATTTCTCCAACACCATCCTCCACATCCCCAAGTCCAATCCAGTTACCATAGACCCAACAAAAACAAATTTGGTCCCTTTAAATCTCACAGCTTCTGCTTCTCACACTCCACATCAGCTTGTTTCATCACTGGAGGCCCAAACTTCCACCACTCAAGGTTTCCAAAGAGACAAGCAATAAATTCTAATGAGAACACCAAAGGATACTGTGAACACTGCAGTTGCAATATCCACACACTCAACAGACAAAAATGGACTCACCATCTCAGAAAGTCATGAGATACACCACAAAAGCAAAAAGTCCACAATGGGAGCCAGAGAGCCTACTGCCAGGCAATGCACCACCGTCTTGCGAGAATATTGCAACCATACATGAGGAGCTGTCTTAACACATATCCTCATCAGTCCGGCTATGGCACTTACCCATATGGTAATTGTATATAAACTAGTTAAATGAAGGTGAATGGTCATACCATGCAAGGAATCAGTAATTGCTTGAAAGGCAGAACCCAGTGGGTGAGGGCTGAAGGCATACTAAGTGAATCACATTGGATGACCAGTTGGTATCCTACCTGTACCTGGAATTTTATTTTCATAAGCCCAGCTGAAAAAGCATCTCTGATTAACAAAGCATGGAGATGAATGCAAGTTAGGTAGCACTCTGATAGTACACAGAGACTGTGCCTGTACAAAGCTCTTGGGATAATCCACATTCTTGGTATATTTGTTTTTCGCTGTCAAAAATGCAGCATAGTATTGTTTGGTAAAAGCAGACAACCCCTATAACTACTCAATTGAAGGTAATGTCCTTAACACACACCATTTTCCAAGAATTAATTAATTAATTAATTAATTAAATTTTAATTTTTGACCCAAATGTTGCATCATTTGTCAAGAAACCTTTTGAAGAACTGCTTATGTCACAATAAAGACATATCAAGCCATAACAGATGCCATTCCATATACCCCTTATCTACCCTGTTATGTTCAGTGCACCATTTCTTAACTTGACAACTTGTTCAGCTTGAGAAGGAACAAAGGTTTTAAAAACAAAGGAGGGGTCTAACAGAGAACTTCCAACGGGGTAATTCAAACTGAATTTCTTTCTATTTCAGACCTTAGCCTTTCTTCAAGGCCTAATTGATCCTCTTCTTCTCGGATATCTGTGCTTAAAGAACAAAGCAGGATGATGATATGTATATCTGCAATTACATATGGAATTATATACTAATAATCAGCATGATAACTCCTGAAAGTGGGACAGGTATGATACACAAAGATTGTCATGTCTTTGGAATAAACTGTCATCGAATGCAAAGCAATGAAACTCCAAGATTACTTTCAAAAACAGTCTAAACCAACACATGCATAATTCCAAACTTCTTCCTGGCAGTGCCTATCAAGCACCAATAAGATGAAGCTAAATCCTTAGACATGTGAATATTGAGTATTTTGAATACTAATCCTTGTAACATTTAATGGATGAAAATGGTTAACATATGAAAAGCTGAGTGTGGTACTTTCTCGGTAACTACTGTCAAAAGTAATACACTTCACATTTTGATCTGTATTCTGCTTCTCACACCATTACACCCCAGCCTACTGCTATACCAAAACAGAGGCACACTAACTGATCTGGTATACTCTGGAAGCAATAAGCAGATAGGTTTAGAGAAATACAGCTGGAAAAACAATGGGTGATCACCAACGTACATGTCATCAACTGGGAAACAATGTCAAAAAAATGTCCAGTAATCACATGCATCATATCTTTAAAAGCAGTCTTTACAGCATGCCCTGTTTATCTATGTACTGCCTGTGTACTCTTCTGTTCTTTTTCTCCAATGGTTCTTTTTTTTAATAGTGAGTTGTCTCATCTCTTCCATTCTCAAGTTACTGTGTAACTCATAATGAGCTGTGAGAAACATAATAAATCCACACAGATGTATAAAAATTATTTACTAGGAATTTATAGACAGCACCTTTTTCTCTTTTATGGTAGGTATAACAGTGGTGGTTCTGAATCATGGGAAGCTGCTTGTCAGAAACTAAAGGATTCTGTTAGAGGTTTCTGCTGCAAACTACTCGAGTAACTGTGGGTGAGACTTACCTCTATGAAAGTTTGTATGAATTGGCTTTATTTTACTATTTTTTTGTATTATTTAACATTTGTTTACCGGGAAAGTCTGACTTGGAACAAAGCCAATTTTCAGCAGAGGCCCAGGGAGAAATGATTTAGCTGCATGTCTTTGAAACGTGGTAGGAAACAGGTGCACCCAGACGAAACCCACATGAATGCAGGTAGAACATGCAGACTCCACATACAAGGCACTCCAGCCAAGAATTGAAAAGGAGAACCTCTTGCTATGAGTTGACAACTCTACAGTTGCACCACTGTGCCATCCAAACCTGGCTTTAACCACATTCATCCTGCTTACTGGAAGATTAAACTGCAAGCAGTGAAGTAAGGTAGGAGGCTTCTATTTCTGAGTGCCTTATTAATCACAGCATGAAAATCTTTGAGAGATTCTAACAGAATTAAGTGCTTAAGAACCATATCTTGCCTAAAAATTCTGATTAAAGAAAGATGTATGCTAAAAACAGCCACAGATAGTTTTCTCAATGAAATACATAGATTGTAATGTACCTAGATTTTACTGGGGAGCTGGAAATAATATATTCAGCCAGATTCAATAAAGCCTATATGGTCCATGTACAAAGCGTGCATTTTGTGGCATGACACACATACGGTAGCGCGCCATTTTGGATTCAGTAAGGGGCATACACTACCATGCAAACAAGGTAAATACTGTGGCATGCAAATTACAGCATGGGCAACTGAACTGTATTCTAATCAACCAATCCAAGATGGAGGAGCTTTTCAACAAGCTATAAAGCAACCATGTTGACTCAGTGCTGGTTTTCCCTGTGAATTCCAGAAACCTATTGGAATATAGCCACAGAAAGGAGTCTACAAAGAAATAATGTTAGGGGCTGCTATTGCTTTAATACATTTGTATGTACAATAGGCTGAAGCCTGTGTTACTGCTGCTTCTGCTAATAGACCATGGTCAAGAAGGAGAATAGTTTTCAGACCCTGGGTAACCTATCACAACCTACATGATGTGGAAATTGTAGAGCACTACAGGGTGGATAGAGATACACTACAAGAACTCTGCAACCTCTGTTGTCCTCAACTCAGAGCCAGAGCAAACTAAGGAGAACCCATCCCAGTGGAGACAAAGGTATGTGTATCTTAGCTACATGTACCTTTCAGAGACTAACAGAGCACATGTTGGGGGTGGCACAGGCATCAGCATCCAGGATCCTCCATCAATTCTTGAATGCTATTTCCAGCATGCCAGTGACCACATATATTTTCCCTGTATTTCTGAGGATACGGCCAGACATATGCAGAAGTTCTACCATGTAGCACATTACCCTGAAGCACCCTGTAGCACATTACCCTGAAGTACTGAGTGGCATAGATTGCACACATATATAAATTGAGGCATCACCCAGGGAACAGAGAAGGCTGTACATTAATAGAAAGGGTTTCCCTATATTAACCCCTTACTGCACATGTCAGAGCAATGTCTCCCAGTTTATTACCTCTGATACACTCACACACAAAGTAAATTTAAATCTCACACATCTAAATACTTCTGGGAAAGCCTTATACAGATTTCTAGCTGTGTCCTTTCCCCAAAATAATATGGTAATTCTGCAACCTATCAGAGTGTCTTCATGCCTTTCTAAAGGGGGCCCAATTATGAAAACGAAATATTAAAATAAATGATAGCTATGACCAGAGCAGCCAGGCCTTCAAGAGGACCCGGAGAGTATCAAACAGGTATTAACCCTCTCTAATTTCTATAGGAAAGCACTCATTTCCACCCACAATGTAAAGTAATAAAAAACATTAATTAATAAGTAAAATGATTACAAGAATGCAAATCAATAACTTTCTCTAAACGTCAGAATTCAATCACCAGATTAAACTGTAGGACAAAAGTCTATCATTCTAGAAAAACTCTGAGTAAATAAACTTTCCTAATCTAACTAGAGAATACAGTCCCTGATCTACTCTAAAGGACAACAACAACGCAAAGGCAGGTTTACAGTTTTTGGTGAATTATCTTTTCTTTGGGTACCACTGCACAGCACTGTAGCTGACTGCTGGTGTTCACAAACTGCTTAGCACTTGACTAAATGCAGTCTCTTTTATAGTTCAGGTTAACAGTCTCAACTGTCATTTTTTTTAAAATAACAGCTGTTTGAAAAAGTTATTTTTCCTGTCCATCAGCTGTTCAAATAATTACCTAGCAACCAGGAACATTCTGTTTCAACAGGGAAATACTCAGCATTTAAAAACATATTCTCATTTTCACAATTAGACATGCTGGCATATAATGCAAGTTATTCTGAAAATATACACAGATCTCGTGCCAAACATGCTAACAGAGATGATAGTGTTTTCATTTTCTTCACACTATCAACTGTTTAACATTCTATGACCAATATAAGTCAAAGGTAGAATTACCATTTCAACATCACAAATGCAGGTGTACTAAGCAGTAAGTCAGCTATGCACCTGAACATCAGACACAAACTTTATGTATCCCTGAATCCAAAAGATACAAAACAGGGATATGGCACAGTTATCATCACTTGCACAGGGTGTTGTGTGTGGGGGCAAAAAGCGTAGGCTGACACAAAAGCCCATTTGTTGGCAACTGCATATGATATTATTACCATTTAATATCCTCACACTTTTTAAGGTTAATGATATAGAATGGCTTGCAGACTGCATGGTCAGATTACTGGTCATATAAGAGAAGAATAACCAACAAATGCAGAGTGATGAAACAAAGTTGTATATTTGCAAGCAATAGTTGTAACTGGTTGTGTAATCACTTTGTGCTACATCCAAAAATAAATCTACAAATAACAGTCGTATGGTTTCATATTACTGTAGATGATGTTGCAATTAGTTGTATGCAGAATAATTTCAGTTCCTTGCTGCAAAGCTCTACTTGTCCTTTTTTTTTTTTTTTGAGGCCAGTGTTTGCATGATGTGTTGCTTAGTGCAAACACTGGAAATGGAGGAAAATGAATGTCAGGTTTGGCTGTGCTTATCTTGTTTGTGCAAAGCACAGCAGTGTGCAAACTGAACTGGCCCACCCAGGAAGCAGACAGAACACCTGCAGATAGGACCCAGACAGCCAGTAATTGAAACTGGAAAAATTCAATTAATTCTGTTGGGCACCAGGTAAACCTGCTAAGTAATATCATATGGTGATTAACGCAGAGACATTAAGAATATTATTAAATTTGGGAAGGTCATGTAACTAGCCCTGTGGCAGCAGATGTAAGTGTACAGCTAAGTTCAGATTGTTCTGGGTTCTAGTACAGGGTGTGCAACTTTTTTGTGTTACTGTTGTGACAGTGCAGTTTTTAGCAATGAACTGAAAAATAGGCAAGTGTTATTTCAACATTCTTGTGGCAATGGCTATAAGTGTAGGACTGCCATATACATGGTCCTGGGTTCTAACACAGGATGTTCCATGCACTTTTACTGTTGTTCCACTTTCCATTATATTCACTCTCACTTATAAAACTTTGGATAGTGGAGCCAATATGAATTATATGTATGAGAGATGAGACGCCATTATTGTGTTTTCAGATGTATGGCTAAGGGTATACTGTGGACTATAGATCTGTAAGTATAATTCTGCTATCTACACTTGCATGACCTTCACAATTACTAAAGACACATACACAACTTGATCTACATCCAATAACCTTTTCAGGTCACGCACATAGATGTGTAACAGCTCACACTGTCACCTACATTTATGTATGATTCCTGGGTATGTCTGAACAGCACTTCTGTGGCAAAGATGGAAAATCAACACTGTGGAAGAAAATGTTTTGCCCCTTATGTCTAGGTTTGAATCCCACAGTGTAAAAATCAATTTTCTCAGTGTGTAAAGGTAAAAACAAATGTGTCAGATCTTTACATATATGCCCCAGTGCATGTCTGCAAACCTAACTCATCTAATGTTTCCTTCCTATTTCTAATATATATTTCCAGGCTACATCAGTAGATACCACTCAAACTAAGGCCAAGTGACAGATTAACCTTCCAATTGCAATTAGTTCCACCCTGCTTGGCACTGCTGTTCTCAACTTAAAATCGCTCAAACATGGTTAGCATCATTGCATGGGTTTGCACACTCCCAGCAAATGCAGTAACTGGAATTGGTGGGAAAGCATCAGTCTCCATTGATCTAGTTTGGCTGGTAAAACATGGCTGGTTTTACTGGGGGAAAGTGCCAAGTTTTAGGTACAGAGGTTGGGTGTCCAGGAGTCCAGGACATTTATTGGACTCCTGATAAAGCACCACAGCCAAAGGTGTCTGCAGGGGAACTATTCTGGCTCCCAGTACAAGTCTGGTGGAATAGTTTGGCCCAGGCTGTATACAGTGCCACCGGTATCCCACACACTGAAGAACATTGTAGGCATCATTTTATTAACCTACACAGGAGAAAAAGGGGATACTATCAACCATTGGTCGGATGGAGGAATTTGAGACTGTGGACATCCCACAGCTGTGTTAGTATGATATTAAGAGAGCAATTGTAAGACTTAGAAAGCAAAATATAGGCAAGACTGATATGCATAATACTTTTATGTTCTTTTCTGTTCTTTCCCCAGCTCCCACTGAGCATGAGTTCAATAGGCAACCTCATGTTGCTTGATTAGAGAAACTGAGGGAAGGAAGTTGTATGTATGCAGAAAATGAAAAGTGTTATTGTAACATTAAAAGTTAAAGATAGCTTTTTTGGTCTTTTATAGAGTTGTACCTAATGGAACATGTATATCCCAACTGTAAAAGTAAGAATGCATGCATTAGTCTCTAACACAAACCAATTGTAAGGGTCCAGTACTAGACTATAGTTATAGATTATGGGTTCAAATGCCATAATTTTCAACTATTCAATACTGTTATTTCTTCAATAATATTTACTTTAAATTAAAAACTCTATGCCAGTGGCACAAATGCCATGGTGTAAACCTTAATCTGTGTAATTGGAACATGCAGATGTGCAATATATGCACATTTCAAGGATTACTTTCAGCTATCTGCAGTATAGTGTGCATCTGTTAAGATGTATACTTAAATGTAATTCTTCAGATGAATGAGTTGTACAATTGTATTAATGCATTGTATGTCACATATGATGGTTCTAATTTTATTTCTTTTTTTCTTTCATCCCAACCTTTATCTCTCTTTTTTCTTTTCTATTATGTGTCATCAGAATGGCTTCATGTCATCCATGTGTACTACATCATTAAATGCTACACAGCACAGTGAGGTAGGCTGGCCCTAGTGGATCAGCTTGCCCCACTACACCGGCTCCAATACCAATGCCCAGCACATCTGGGATCCAAACTGGCAGCACTGCTTCTGCTATCCCTGTACTACCTGTGCCCTCAGGTAGTACTGCCCAGAAATTGGTGCATTGGTACCCTCCAGGAGCAGTTGCAGAGTGGTGATTTCATTTCCAGCAGCTAGTTGCTGGGGATGATGCATAGGGTCATATGCCACAGCACTGGTGTATGCTTACACTGGATGGAGAGGCTGCTCTCCCTCATAGTCTGTAAGAGGAGAAGACATTAAGCTTTCCAGCCACCAGTAGAGTAAGGTGACAGTGATGACAGTCCATTGAGTGAAGACTCGATTCTTACTGTCTACAAGCTTGATGGGCATGAGCCTGCATTGTTCCCTCCCTCACCCCAATCACGGTGATCCCCAGCCTTTTGTGTCCAGCAATGTCTCTGTCTCTTGTCTTGTTTGTCTTGTATGTTTGTATTTGTTCCTTATCTACCCACCTTACCTGACCCAGACTTACCTAAGTCCCTTTCCCAACATTCCTGTCTTTTTGAAATGAAAAAATAAATGTCATCTGTTTCACAAAAAAAAAAAAAAGGGACATAGCTCTCCATTTTGCACACGTCTTCTTGACACACTTGACACTTGTTGTTGTCACCCCGCTTTGTGAAGGTGACAGAACAAATTCAGTTAATATTTTTCACATTCATTCAGTTTACATTGTTAAAGAAATGGATAACTATGGTTCTTTCCTACCTTCCTCCAGCACATTCCTGTACTTCTTTCCCTTTGTTCTTTGCCCTGCTTGCTCCCTATTTCACTACTTTCCTACCTACCCCATTTTAACACCTTTAATCTGGTCAAAAAGAGAATCACACACAACACACATAAGTAGCAGAAAAAGCAATGGATCTCTTCACTTCTTCAGCTGTATGTTTGCACTGAGGTGTGCATTGTGCACCAATGCAGTGGTTGCCTACACTCAATGCCACTTAAACCCACTGCAGTATGCCAACACACAACATATGTACCATAAATAATTCATGTTATTGTATTATCAGTGTTTATTTAAAAGTATTAGATTCACCTGGATTCGAACCCAGTATCATCTAGGATCGAAGAGAACTGTGTCAGTGCATTTACACCTGCTGCCATAGAATCGGTTAAGCACTGGGTTTGTTTCATAGACTCAATACTAACTCTCAGACTTTAGCATTGTAGCTCATGTTTGTGGACTGCTTAACCACATGCAAACAGGGAAAGTATCTCGCATGTGCAAATACTTTGCCAACCATTACGCAAACCGCTGCTCAACTCACTATGAAAAAGTAAATATTATTACATATTGCTGCAGTTTACTGTCCATTTCCTGTCTATAACATGAAATTACATGTGGGAATATAAGAACTGGAAGGCCCTATCGAACAATATGTCACATATTTGCAATATAACCATGTGTTGCTTCTCCCCAAGCACTGCAACCTTGGTGTCTCAGTACTTTTTCCACACTTATATTACCTACACTACAGAAATTAATATCAAATGCTGTGTGATATGTAGTGCAAATCAGTTTGGTAACATGCAGAACTAGAACTAGAACTATTGACCCATAATCTTAAAAAAGCCTTATCTGCAAGGCTATGGAAGGAATCAGCATGGACCTTATCCACAGGGACATAGGTGACCTTCAACACACTTGACCAAAGACATATTGGTTTTGTCAAGATTAGATCTTATTTATTAAACTTAGTGGACCTCTTTGATACTGACCCCAAAGACAGGGCATACCACCTATGATGAGTTATTCAAGGCCTTTGATTCTATCCCCCATTCAGGTACATTACTAGATGGATAGCCATCTGGCTCACCAACAGAACACACACTGTCAAAATTGCAGACTACACTTCCACAACTAGACCACTCACCAGTGGAATAGTACAAGGATCTGTGCCCTCAACTGTTTGGAAACCATTTCTCTGAACCCCAGGCAAAGGTAGAGGGCATGTAGCTTACCATGTTTGCAGATGACTGTCAAATGGATGCAGTCATATAGAGCCCTCCAATGATGTTAACGCATTACAGATGAGGCTGACATAGACAAATGATTGGTGCCAAACTCGCAGACTGAATCTTAAAGTAAAAAAATGCCTCATTGTTCCCTGTGGCAATGCAGTGCCTCTGCTAATTATGATATACATAACACAACTCTAAGCTTAAACACATTGTTGCAAGACTTGGGAACATGTGTTAATGGCAATATACACTTCAATCACTATGTCCATAGTGGTGAGACACATATTCTACATTTCTCATCTCATAAATAAGGCCATCACATCCAAGAGCAGGGAGGTCATAGCTCTGATGTACTCTACCCTTATCAGACCACTAATTGAGTACAATGCTCCCTTCTGCCTGTACCTCACCAGACACCTGCAACAACTGGAGAAAACACAGAGGCTTGTGACTGGAATAATCCAGGGCCTCCAAAACATGACATACATGGAAAGACTGAAAGACCTGGCACTGTACTCAGTATCATGTAGGCTGCTGAGAGGTGACCTATGCCTGGCCTACAGAACAGTCTTAGACCTTGCCCTACTGGAAATGCTGTACAAATGCAAATCAAATGGAACAAGAATAACTTGCTCTAGAGACCTCAACTTAGCCTGTGACATTAACAGAACATGCTGGGGAGACAGATATATCTCCCAGCAATTGCCACTCCTCTGTAATAGGCTCCCACTGTTTGTGAAGCAGTCCTCTTCAATGACCCTATTCAGGTGCAAAAATTGACAGCTGGTTTGGTGATGGTAAATTCACCCCTGGGGTGGTACCTATGTCCTCATGGACATAATCACAAAATCATTATGCTAACATATGACCATCTAACTATGTTCAATAAGGGTACTTGTGTTTTTACATGGCTAGGCTTGTAAACACCCTAGGGCCATTAAGCTAGTAACCTCCTATGAACCTACGCAGGCCTGCTAACATGCCCTGCTGATGTCATCCAGTATAAGTTGACCTGCAGTCTTGTAAAACTCAGACTTGTGCCATGGCACATGCGTAAAGTACTGATTTCTGTAGTCTCTGTACCTAGGTAGGAGATCTGTTCTCATTAAAGTCAACTGTGTGTGCATCTGTGTGTGTGTGTGTGTGTGTGTGTGTGTGTGTGTGTGTGTGTGTGTGTGTGTGTGTGTGTGTGTGTTTGTGTGTGTGTGTGTGTCTGTGTGTGTGGGTCTGTGTATGCATGCATGTCTCTAGACAGAAGAGCAGAAGTGTGTATCCTGCAGTTACTGCTCCAATCCCATGGACTGACAGTATTTTGATACTTGTGTTTTTACCTGGCTAGGCTTGTAAACACCCTAGGGCTATTAGGCTAGTAACCTCCTATGAACCTATACATGCCTCCCAACATCTTCTCTCCAACCTGCCCTGGTGATGTCATCCACTATAAGTTGACGTGCAGTTTTGTAAAAGGCAGACTTGTGCCATGGCGCTTGGGTAAAGTACTGAGTTCTGTAGCCTGTGTACTTAGGTAGGAGTTCTGTTCTCACTGCAGTAAACTGTGTGTGTATGTGTGTCTAGACAGAATAGCAGAGGTGCTTCTGTATCCAACAGTTACTGCTGCATTCCCATGGATCGACAGTATTTTGATTCTTGCACATGCCTACACATCCATTTCATGCAGGCCTCCCAACAGCTTATCTCCAACCTCCCCTGCTGATGTCATCCACTATAAATTGACCTGCAGTCTTATAAATGTCAGTCTTCTGTTGTGGCCATTCATAAAGTACTGAGTTCTGTAGTTTGTATATTTAGATAGGTAGGGGTTCATTTCTCACTGCAGTCAAGTGAGTGTGTGTGTGTGTGTGTGTGTGTGTGTGTGTGTGTGTGTGTGTGTGTGTGTGTGTGTGTGTGTGTGTGTGTGCTCTTGCTTGACATTACAGGGAGCCTTTCACCCCAACATGCGAGACACTGTAATTACCATATTCTCCTCCACAGGCACGGCTGATGTCATCTGCTATATCTGATATGTGGATATGCACTATTAAAAGATTCAAAAACGCAGACATTTTATTGTCATTTAGGACCACATAAATGCAGCCTAAATGAAATTACAAATGTCAGTTCATGAGAGAAATGCAGTGCAAATAACGTAGATACAGTGATATCAAAGAATAATATAAGAAAGAAAATAACACTTATGACATGCATGAGATAGTTCACATTACATAAACACATTCAATACCCATTATCCAGTGATAAATAATAAATAATAAATAAATACCCACCACCAAACCTTTACACTAAGACAGAGAATAAATAGAGATGAGTGAATAGCAGGTGTTTAGTTATCATATTGCACTTATTAACCTTAGATGTGACTCAGTATAGCCATCATATTGCATAATAGCAATGCTGGCAGTAATTGCTCAGAGCAGCAGGATTAAATGAAAAAAAATGAGGCTTCAGTGTATCAGGTAATATGGTTGGTGTTCTTATTAATAAGTTACACAGCTGTAGGATACAAACTGTTCCTGAATCTGGTAGTCCTACAGCAGACACTGTGGTACCTCCTTCCAGGTGCAAGTTATGAGAACCAGTTGTAGGCCAGATGGGTTGAATCAGCAAGTATTTTATATGTTCTCTTTCTTATTCTTGTAAAGAAAAGATCCTGAATAGAAGAGAGATTTGTGCCCAAGATTTTCTCAGCCACCCTCACCACCCTCTGTAGTTTCTTCTTCTCAGCCACTGCGCAGCTGCTGAACCATGCAATGAAGTTGCTAGTGAGGATGCTCTTGATAGCTCCCCTGTAAAAAGTGGTAAGAGCAGACAGTGGGAGCCTGACCTTTTTGAGCTTTCTCAGGATGTGAAGCCTCTGCTGAGCCTTCTTGACTGTATGGTTGGTATTAGCAGCCAAGGAGAGGTCATCAGAGATGTGAAGACCCAGGAAGCTGGTTGTTTTGACTTTCTCTACTATCTCCCCTTTGATAGTGAGTGGTTGGTGAACTGTTGCCTTGCTCTAGAAGTCCATAATCATTTCTTTGGTCTTATTAACATTCAAGTCCAGATTATTCCTGTCACACCAGGCAATCAAAGTGTTCACCTCATCCCTGTAATTATATTAATTCCCGCCACTAATGAGACCCACGACTGTGGTATCATCAGTGAATTTTATAATATGGTTTGACTTATGTTTTGCAGTGCAGTCATGGTTGAGGATAGTGAGGAGCAAGTGGCTGAGCACACAGCCTTGGGGAACACCAGTACTCAGGACTATGCATTGAGAGTTGTTTCCAGTGCATGTCCACTGGGGTCTACCAATCAGAAAGTCAAGAGTGCGGTTACATAGGTGCTTGTTTATCCCGAGTTTCACAAGCTTATCCACCAGATGCATCGGTATCACAGTGTTAAATGCAGAACTCAAGTTAGTGTACAGAATCCTTAGATAGTTGTTCCTCCCTTCTAGGTGCTTTAATGCAAGGTGTAGTGTGACTGATATAACATCCGCAGTCAGTTTATTTGTCTGGTATGCAAACTGGGGTGGATCGAAGGACTTAGGCAGTCTCACAGATAGATGTTTCTTCACAGTCCTCTCAAAGCACTTCATGACATTTGAGGTTAAGGTGACTGGTCTGAAGTCATTGAAGCAAGTAGGGCTGGGTTTCTTTGGAAGTGGGACGATTCTTGCTTCCCTGAAACATGAGGGAACTTTCTCCATAGCAAGGGATGAGTTGAAGATGTCTGTCAGTACCAGACATAACTGATCAGCACACACCTTCAACACCTTGCCACGTATGTTGTCTGGTCCAGCAGCCTTCCTAGGATTCACCTTCTTAAGCTGAAGTCTCACCTCCTTGGAGTTTAAGGTGACCACTGTCTCCTCTTTGTCAGTGTTTGTTTTAGAAGTTATGGTGGTGTTCTTCTCCTCAAATTTGCCAAAGAAGGAGTTCAGTTCATTTAGGAATTCCAAGTTGTCATCACGAGTGATTTCCCATATTCCCACCAGGGCAGTGTCAGAAACTGGCCTGGAGGCCAGGCAGAAGTCAGCTCATCCTATACAATACAGATTATAGTGACATGGCTTTCAGTCTATCCACATATATCATGGCATGGTTTGTGTGCCTATATTTTATTGATGAGAAAGCCCTGTGGTCTCTGCAGCTGCTACATGTGTCTGGTAAGGTATATGTAAAAGAGTGCATTATACTCTGTTAATGTTCTGATGAGGTTTGAGTACAGTGCTGTCATACCATCCTAAGATCTGAATATGATGGCATGACTTATGATGTGCAGAACATAGGCTTTCAATACCAGTGTGGACACTTGGTGGTTGAACATCAGATTGCTATCTACATGTGTTCCCAGTGCTTGCATCACTGTATTTCAGCATAGCAGGACTGTTGTCAATGCTGAATTAGCATGGAATTCCACTTTTCAGAAAGATAAACTAAAGACACATTTCTACATTAATTTGTAGATAGTGTGGCTTTGTCACTAATCATTTGTCTGTGTTAGCGCCTCCTGTGGCACTTTTTCATCATTGGTGGACTCAATGATTGCACCCAATATGCAAGAATCACCAAACGTGGTAAGCCAAAAGCCATATACTTTAGTCTGAACTGTTGAGAAATTGATTCCAAACAGTAAAGGGCCAAGAACAGATCCCTGTGGTATGCCAGTGGTGACAGCTCTACTGGTACAGGTTGAATCACCAACTTTCACAGTATGTGTCCTGTCGGTGAGCCAGTTGGTAACCCATCTAGTGATGTAAGTGTTAATTCCCAGCTGGGAGAGTATCTCAATGATACCTGCATTGAAAGTTTTATCAAAACCATATAACAGATCAAGATGGGTGGTATGCACTGTCTTACCTTCATCCAGGCCTATCACATGGAGTGAATGAGCTGTGACAACATCACAGATCACCTATGGCATGACTCAGCACATACATCTTCCTGATATGGTGGAATACACACTTCAACACACCATGCACACAGGCTATGTTCCCGCAGAAGGGTGTATATCAACATGCATCCATCTGAGCTTGTGGGGGGGTCAGGACCTCATGCATACATGTAAAAACACATCTTGACTCTCTGCAACTGTGAGGTAGGCCAATATGCCATCATGAACCTTTTCTAAATGGACACTAGTAATATCACGGCTGTGTGCAACAGACCTATGTGAGTAGTTAATGTTACATCATGTCTATTACATCTGATAGATGTCTACATAGAGGTCATCAAAGGCATGCATGATGACAACACTATTACCCTGTAGAACTTGACCAGGCCAAGGCATTTGACACAAATCCACACTGAGGTATTTAATCAATGCTGTCAGATTTGGCCATAAACAGCTATACTACCAAGTGGGTAGACCTGTGTATCAAAAATGTGGCCTCTCACATGTTAAAATGTGTGAAGTGACCTAATATCTCAGTTCCAGTGATCAGGTCTGTACATCAGGGCTGTCTGCTAGGCCATTTCCTGTCCATTATTTAAGTGATGGACATCACAGATGACATGCACATCCTGTGTCCAAACAGCTGCCTGAAGGACTACAGACTGTGGGCAATCATTGATTTTGTGATATTAGTATAATACAAACAGTAGCAACATACACCAAGGACTGCTGCCACAGCCATGACAACACCTGTAATGACAAGAAAACATGTGGGAATTTTTGTGAGGAAAACAAACACACAGCCTAAGTATAATGTGAAAATCACACCCTATAATCAGACCAACAGGCATGTGACCTGTGTCCTGGGGTGGATGGTAAGTGAAACATCCACCAGCATGTAGTCACAGTGCTAACTACTCCCTTGTATGTAACAAAAGTACTGAGTATGTGAAGGACACCCATGTCAGAGGCCATAGTACATTCATAGTTCCCAGCCTTCATCACACCAGTAACTGAGTTCAGTGCACCCTTCATGTATCTCTCTACACATCTTCCACTGATGTGTAACTGAAATGTGCCATCTTTGTCACAATGAGCTGTCACAGAGCTTATTGGCCATACCTTGGTATGCTTTTTGTGGTGTAAACATTACTGTCTGATGGTACAGAACCCCCATCAAGTTGTTACACCAGAAGCATGTTTGCTACCTGTTCTAATGATGCACACAGTACATACACAGGTGTTTGACAACATTAATGGCATGGATAACACTTGTGACAGTGTGGCTTGTGCCATATATATATATATATATATATATATATATATATATATATATATGTGTGTGTGTGTGTGTGTGTGTGTGTGTGTGTATATATATATATATCTATCTATATATATATATATATATATATATATATATATATATATGCCATGCACATCAGTCATCCAGACTGTATTGCTTATAATGTTGCACGCAGGTATAGCAGTGTCCATACTAACACCTCCAGTAGATGTTACAGTGCTAGGACAGTGTGTGTGATTACCCTCATGGAGTATGGATGCATGATAATAGTTGTACAAGTTTGTTTATGCAGAATCATCTCTGATCACTGTAATTCGCATATGTTATGTCAAAAGCATGGGATTACTGGTGGTGTTACTCTGATATTGTCCATGACTGTAGTTAGTTCTTTTAATGCTGTCCATGAGCCTTTACCTGTATCCCACTTGCTGGAGACCTCTGCTGAGATTGCATTCATATTCAGGCAAATCAATTTGCACTGCTTCACAATATGCACCCTACCCCAATTGTATGTCAGATTCCTGATAGATGTCCTCTGTATTATTCAGATAAGGATGCTTATTTCACACATACATCCTCCCCATTGTTATGTTACCTTGTATGATAGTCACATAATACACATGTTCACTGTGCAGTCTGTATTGTACCATATTGATATGTGATTGGTGTTGCTCCTGCAACCATCTTCCATTGACATGCCCTCATCTGCTGTACATTAGGTTGTTTCACCTGTCCTCTTTCCCTACATTCATTTCTATCATTCATCCGTGTGTCCCTATTCAATACATACACTTCCCTTGAGTGTTTGTTTTACATACCAGTCCATGTACCATTATAGATCATTTACACAACTTCAGTACAGAATGCCAGGAATGGGATTTCACAATACTCTGCACTGTAGATACACTGTCCTGTACTGTGTTTGGACCATATACTTAACATTAACATTAATGTTGGGAGGGTGGCAGGTTGAGGAGACTCTGGAGAGGTGGAGATATGCTCTAGAGAGCAGAGGAATGAGGGTCAGCAGGGCTAAGACAGAATATATGTGTGTAAATGAGAGGGAGGGTAGAGGAATGGTGAGGATGCGGGGAGTAGAGTTGGTAAAGGTGGACGAGTTTAAGTACTTGGGATCAACAGTTCAGAGTAATGGTGAATGTGGAAGAGAGGTGAAGAAGAGAGTACAGGCAGGGTGGAATGGGTGGAGAAGAGTGTCAGGAGTGATTTGTGACAGACGGGTACCAGTAAGAGTGAAAGGGAAGGTCTACAAGAGGGTAGTGAGACCAGCTATGTTATATGGGTTGGAGACAGTGGCATTGACAAAAAGGCAGGAGTCAGAGCTGGATGTGGCAGAGTTAAAGATGTTAAGATTTGCAATCGGTGTGACTAGGATGGATAGGATTAGGAATCAGTATATTAGAGGGTCAGCTCATGTTGGACAGTTTGGCGACAAAGCAAGAGAGACGAGATTGCGTTGGTTTGGACATGTGCTGAGGAGGGATGAAGGGTATATTGGGAAAAAGATGCTAAGGATGGAGCTGCCAGGTAAGAGGAATAGTGGAAGGCCTAAGATGAGGTTTATGGACGTGGTGAGAGAGGACATGCAGGCGCTTGGTGTGACAGAGCAAGATGCAGAGGATAGGAAGAAATGGAAAGAGATGATCTGCTGTGGCGACCCCTAACGGGAAAAGCCGAAAGAGAATGATGATGAATGTTGGGAGGGTGGCCTAATGGTTAAGGTGTTTGCCTTACAAACACAAGGTACAAGGTTTGTGTCTCACAAGGGATAATTGGCTAGGCTGAAAATGGCTCACAAGGGCAGTTAGCTTAGTAGTAATCTATGAACCTATTCATACCTCTCAGATTTTCACTTACTGTCCAGTTGTGTTCCTTATGAAATGTCTGGCTTTCTGTCATATCACTGGAATGATCTCAGGACTAATGTGACTTAGTATTACATACATTTGAGTTTCATACCTCAAATCCTTCAGAACATGTATCTTAACACAAACCTCTGGTTATTCTAGCACATTTCTATAGGGCAAATATGTCAAATATGTCCCTGTGTCTAGGTCATTGTCCCCCATAATGTTGGCCTTTGTCCAGATGTCATGCACTAAGAGATTGAGAGGTATCTGTGATGCCCTGATGATCACTGTGGCATTCCATGCAAAACTGTGGTCTGTCAGTGCTCTGATTTAAACAGGAGTACTAGCTGTGTTCATTTACATGGTTTCCTGTATTGCTAGCCAATAAACTTCCCTTATTTACTTTTAAATGCACTGCACAGCATGAATATGCAATATGTGCTGCTTCACACCATGCACCACTGCTCATACATGTAAACTCCATGTAGGCTCTGTGCGAAGCCTGCATGGAGTTTATTGAATCTTGGGGATTGACTTAGCAGTGTTACAACAAATAAAGGAACTGATGCACAAGTGATGCACTGTATTTACATCACATACAGCAGGACACTTCCATTACTGAATGCCTCGATGAGATCTCAGCCAAGCACAATATTTAATTGTGCAGGAAGGTTTAAAAGAAGCTATAGAAGTAGTTCTAGAGTGCAGCTCATAGCATTGTTACAGGGTAAACGTTAAAATAATTCAATAAAAACCCCTTTAATGAAGAATTGGAACAAATAAAATAAAAAACTTCAATGATTATAGGAAAAACAGATGAGGCAAGAATGTGTTTTAGTGCTTTCATTTTTTATTGTGCAAGAACTTCATCAGAAACTAAATAAAAACTAGTGTAAACAAAATATATAAATAGTAAGCAACAACAAGCAGCCATAAAACTGGAAATAACCTATGTGAATTAAATAATTATTCGTGTCACTAGAAAATAAAATACAACGGGAGGGACCTAAGTAAGCCAGCGCAGAGCACACTTCAAATTCAAATTTTCATTTAACCCTGGGGCAGCCTCTGGATTCAGCAAGAGCTGCCACTTTAATTCTTTCAGTTCTAAAAAAGTGGTACAGTCTCCAAAGAAAATATTAAGCTGTTTAAGTACTAAAAACTTAAATGAGGTGAAATCTTTACATGAAACATTATGTTTTGCCACAGTGTTATTCATATCTCTGTGTCTCACTGCTCTTAGATGCTCTTTCACACTATCTGATAATTTTCTGTAAGTTCTACCAGTATAAAATTCTAGTTAAGTACTGTTGTTTGCAATATACACAGTGTACAAATAATGAGGTGAGCAGAGGTGGACATTAGCATTCGTAAAGTGTGCACACTCAATTTTTTTGAGTAAAACAAGACATTACTTTTAATATTTTATGCCCAAGGATAGTGAGGTGATGAAAACAAAAGAGGATTAGTTTTTTTTTTCTTTCTTTCTTTTGTTTGTGGTGTTTTCATCGATCTGTTTAATTTTTTTTTCATCTTATAAAATCCCTGCTCAGATAAAGCCTTTTTCAGTTGAAAGGGTTAAGTAGTAAAATAAGCCACACAGCCTATACATGATATAAAGATAAACTTGAAGCCTTTTACAATTCAGTCATCCAAAATAAATTTATGCATTCTGTTGCCAGGATATTTTGATTAAAGAGATGTTATTACTTTTTTATGTTCTAGTAACCATAAAACATGGGTGCTGCAACCATTCTAACTGAGAATATAAATGTTAACACTCTGCCCCCTATATTTATTTAGAATGAATGATTGATTTTCTTTAGGTTCTAGTAGCTGTATGTGCCTTTAAATAACGGATACAATGTTTCCTCATTTCAATCACTCTAGTCACTAAGTGAGTACCTTACACTTCTCTTTTCCCGTGAAATAATAGTTAACATTCTGTAGTTATTATGAGCATACTACGGTATATTATAACACATTACTACACTGTCTACTACTGCAACTAGTTAACTGTTCAAAGCTGAATAGTGCACAGCCCTGCAATACATTATAAAAATAGTACAGCTATTCCATATTTAAAAATTGTTCTTACAAATTCTGTGTAAATTCCTTAGTGCAGATACCCTTTTTTTAAGTGGATCTTTTTTCTGAGGCCTAGCAAATGAAGCGATCATGTGCAGCTGGGCATAACCAAGGTAACATAATAAGTAAACAAATACTGTAGTTGGCATGCAAATGCATCAGTATGCATAGGTTGCTGTGTCTTTCGGCTTATCCCGGTTAGGGGTCGCCACAGCGGAACTCCGGTCCGCTAATGTTTGGTAGTGGATTTTTACATGCCGAGTTACCAGCCCTGATGCACAACCTTCAATGAAGGCACGCCCATTCATGCATGTCTCCACACAGAAGACGCTCTAGCTGAGAATCGAATGGGACAACTTCTTGCTGTGAGGCAACAATGCTACCGCAGCACCACTACCATGGGTATGCATAGGTGTTCCTTCATATTTCAAAACGGTCAACATTAGCAGTATAACTTATATCAAAACCAAAAGAGACAGTTGCAGGTAGCATTAGGGAACACATGATCTCTCTACTGGACCTCATCAACAGCCGGAACATTTCACTGTAGTTAGCTATTATTTCTGATTATTAAGATTCTTGTATTTAACCTCTGAAAAAAAATGAATCAAGTTTGTCCTATAACAGCCATTCCCAAGATCAGAGAACAAAACAATTTACTCTTGCAGAAAGGTGTAATGTCAATGTTGTAAATATCACTAGAGCACTTTTAATTCCAAAGTCATGCTTGCCGCAGAGGAATGCAAATCAAGAAGAGCACAGCAGCTCACAAATGTATTTATTTATTTATTTTAACATTTGTTGACTGGGAAAGTCTGACTATGACACAATCTATTTTCAGTGGATAGCCAGGGAGAAATGCCCCAGGCACATCTTTGGAGTGTGGGTGGAAACCAGAGTACCTGGAAGAACCTGACACACATGCAGACAGGACATGCAGACTCTGCACATAAGGCACCCCAGCTAATAATCCAACCAGAGAACATCTTGTTGTGAGGCGACAACGTTAACCACTGCACCTCCCTGTTACATCTACAATTATATTGTACATGTGATCCTGAAATATTAAGATGGCATACTGCACTTTGTAAAGTTCTAATTAAAACTGGCAGTGACACTTGAAAGTATTATGATACAGTTGACAAAGCAGTTTGTTTTTAGCAAATGGTCATCCAGAATGGTGCACGATAGTTGAATAGGTTCTAGCAGCGGTACCAGAAAGTATGGTCATACACTCAAATATGTGTCACTGAAAAAAGAAGAAAATACAGTCAGATCACTGAGCAGGTGGGATGGATAATCAGGAACCCAGAGTTTCCATTTTACAGGGAAAATAGAAGTTCATTCTGAACCTGGACTGCATGGCTATTGGAAAAATGGTATTTTCATGAAATGTGGCATGTAGGCCAAAACATTGATTAATTTGTTCATTCACTGAATACAACATATAATTCTTCTCATATTTGCTATGGATAGTACTCAGCCTGGGTGTTAGTTGCACAGAATCTACTTTAATTTTGCACACACACACACACACACACACACTCACACACACACACACACACACACACACACACACACACACACACACACACACACAGACACACACACACACACACACACACACACACACGTGAGTGCGCACGCACAAACACACACACACACACACACACACACACACACACACAGACACACACACATATATATATATATATATATATATATATATATGGGTCCCCTTCACATGGTCGACAGTTCATTTGATCGACTTTTATTTGGTCGACAATTCATATGGTCGACAGGCAGATTTTCCCCCCTCCCCAATGTTGTGCGACCCTGGAGTTGATATATATAGTTAGGGGGGGTGTGGGGGGCACAGCCCCCCCACATAAAACTGCTTGTCGATCAAATGAATTGTCGACCAAATAAAAGTCGATCAAATGAACTGTCGACCATGTGAAGTAGACCCATATATATATATATATATATATATATATATATATATATATATATATATATATATATATATACACATAGATAGATAGATCGATACAATAGAAAACTATAATGAAACCACTGTGAAGGACAGAAATTACACTTAAAACTCATGGGAATAATTCCTGGACTTAATCCCATGAAAATGGAGTCTCATTTTTTGAGAATTGTGTATTAGTGTCCCTGTGGATAAGTACTGAAATACTGCCTGGGCAGGGAATTTGTGCAGACAGTGTGTTTATATATATATATAAATATATATATATATATATATATATATATATATATATATATATATATATATATATGTATATATATATTCCATATGTATTCCAAAAAAGAAAAATGATGTTGAACCACTAATGACATGATTCTCAGGATAGATTTATTATATCATTGAATCACTAAATATCAGTGTTGCACTACTGGGTTCACTGGTGTTGCTCATTTTGTTAGAGATATATCTATGATTCACAAATATTCCTGGAGGACTTCATCTTTCCATATTTTGAATGGTCAGCTACTGTTTGAGTAGAATTCACTCTGGGTGGTGCAGTGGTCAGCATTGTGGGCTCACAGCAAAAGGTTCTCTGGGTTGATTCTTGGCTGGGGTGCCTTCTGTGTGGAGTCTGCATGTCATTTGTGTGGGTTTCCTCCAGGTGTTCTGATTCTCTCCAACATTCCACAGATGTGTCTGTAGTGTTTCTTTCTTGGCCTCTGCTGAAAATGAGCTCTGTCCCAGTCCGCTGGACTTTCCTGGTAAACAAATGTTAAATAGAGTGGAATTGAGATTGGTTAGGATAGGAGAGGCATATAACAGAAAGGAAGTGACAATGTTATTTTCTAGGGCACTAAGTGTAGTAGTGCTTTACTCTTAGAGGCAGTCTAGCTTTTGATGTGTCTTTTTAATGGCTTGCTGAAGGTGGAGATGAAATTTCAGGTGGTTGTCTATAATCACACTTAGTAGCTTGGTGTGGGATACCAGTTTTATATTGGCCTTGTTGAATGACAATACATTAAAGGCAGTGTTGAGGGAGGATAGACTGAGAGAGAGCGAGAGAGAGAGAGAAAGAGGTGTGGAGATGGACAATAGTATGTTTTATTTTATTATTTATTTATTGTTTTTAATTCAGAAGGATTTTTGAGTTGCTCCACCAAGGTTCTAAGGAGGAGAAGGATTTCTGGTAAGTGTTTGAAACATGGATAATGTCCTAGCAGCACATATTGACTAATATACCACAAGGCTCTAAATTTGGCCCTCTAGTAGTTAACATTTTCTTTCCAGAGAGAAAATGACAAACATCTGTGATAAATAAAAAAATGCAAAAGGCTGCAGTACAGGAAGCCCTGTTACTTCCACTACAGATACAATGGTACAGACACGTTCTCTGAAGAACACAAGCTCAACAGAATGAAGCAGAGCATGTTCTGGTTTAAGTTGAACACTGTGAATTTTGAATATAAAAGTGAGAAAAGTATATTAAAACAAACACCCTTGTAACTGACCTAGCCATATTAAAAATGAAAATCTTAACTTTGGTCAAAATGTTTCCATGTTGCTAAGAATGCATTTAGTATAGCTCATCCAGTTCTAAAGGGTATATCAGGATTATCCACAAAACAATGTATGACTTTATATGACACTGATTCAGTCAAAGAGTAAAATGCAGATCTTTGCATTTGCTTAATGAAGCATGTTGTCCACTGATCTGAGTTACACACCAGATTGATTTTGTGACCATTTATTATATAACAGTCAAGGACGACCAATAGTAATGCCATAAATAATTCATATTTATTTATTTATTTCAGATTGATGACTGGGATAGTCCACTGGGCCTGGAAGAGCCCATTTTCAGTGGAGGCCCAGGGAGAAAAGCTCCACAGAAGTAGTCAATTATATACATTTATACAAAGTTATAAGGTAGTAAAACAGTGGAAACATACAACAAATAATATGCAGTTAGGTAAAGGAAAAAAGACAATAACATTTCTACTTCTAGGTGATGAATTAACATAAAAAACTGAGGTTCATATAGTCAAAACATTATTTATAGAGTGTAGGTAACTATGCAGTCAATTATAGAAAAGACAAGATTTTTAATTCTAAGTAGTGATTTATAAAAAATGAGATTTATGAAGTCAAACAGTTATTTACTAACTATAGGCACTCCAGAAGAAAAACATTAACATTATGTATAGATAAAAAACAAGTTTGTTTCTTTTGGTTTTTCATATGCAACATATCAACAAATACCATCAAACCCTCACCTCAAGCCGGTTGGCTTACATGCACCTGTTTTGTCTGCCACTTCAAAGAAAATCACGTGTGTATTACAAGCTAACTCGGACTTGGTGGCAAACCCATTCAACTCATACTTACAAGCCACATACCTCTTGATGTGGCCACCAGTTAAATCTGGGTCCAGCTTGAGGAGAGCTGAAACTTCTGAACAACAACAAAGGGAAGACAGTGGGGGGTGAAGCTGCAAGGCTACCGCCAGTGCAGCATGGTATGCCATTCTCCCCAAATCAATGGCTTTGCAAATAAATTCTGAGCTATGAAAGGAAACAACTTAAACTTTGAAAAATTTTTGAATATCAACAATCATATCCGAATTAAACAAATCAAAGCCTGTGGTATTCAAATGAACATTGTCCCAATCATAGAAATCAAGCTCCAGTCTGTCAATATCACTGTGCTCAATCACCTGGAAACCAATTTGTCTAGCAGCCCACTGGGCAGGTTTTTGCCAGCACCAACATAAAGTTGTGCTAAATAGTTTGAATGTTGCACAAGCCACAGCACACCCCATAGGCATTGCGGTGTTGAACAATATTTTCCCATTAAACTGAAAGCCTAAATAAGGCCAATCTTCTTGTCTCATGGGAAGATGATGGAAAGCAGATTAGATGACCATCTTACAGAGCTAGGGGTCAGTATAGCCCATCATGGTCTCCACCACTTGATCAAAAATAGTAGTATACTTTGGCCCGTTTGGTGTCATTAAAATCATTGACTGACCCCCCCCCCCCCCGCCTCCCCCCCAGGTGAGACAGGTGATGACTCAACCTGAACTCACCCTCCTGTTTCTTGGAACCAGGCTGATTTAAATAAAAATCATGAAGGGGAGGAAAACAGGCCAGTTATCCTGCCAGCTCATCTCTGTCCCTCTATTAGCCTAGCAGCAATGTGTTTGTGTCTTTTGATGGATGACAACTTTTTAACTAACTTGGAATATAACGAGGCTGAGGAGTGGATAGTAAAGCCTTTGGAAAAGCCTTTAATAAGAGTTGCTGCTGCCCTTTGATCCAGGTAATCTGACAGTAAACAGGATAACTTATCTAGACAAATGGGGGAATAAGCCCAGTGTGGCATGTTCAGGCCCACTACCAAAGTCCCCCCTTCCACCATGCCCATAAAAAGATGGTTTGGCACAAAAGAAGTGTTGTGCCCCTTATAAATCTCTCTGTCTCTCTGAGATTTAGAAAAAGTCAACCTGTCTGCAGACAACAAGGCCCAAAAGCTGGAAGCAGGATGACCCTTCCCACATCCTGAACACAAGTGGTTATATTTGCAAATGGGCCAGACACATCTGTCCTGACCGAAAGCCCAGCAAAACCTTGTATCTTTTGTATTAACAGCCCTTCCCTCACTACCTGTAGTTGCCTCCTTGTCCATCATGACACTGAGGCAAATGTCAGGGTGCCTTGACTCCCACCTGAGGGAACTATGAAGGGCTTTCAGCTTTCTGAAGCACTGATCATAAGGGAACCACTCCAACTCTCTTTCAGATAAGGCTTCCCTTATGGCTACAAAATAAGCTATGCCCATAAATACCACAAAACCCAGAGACTAAGTAGCCCGTTTCTTGGCCACTGTCATAGCTGACGCCTTCTTTCGGATGGCAACTAAGGCTGCCATCAAGCCCTTGTTGGATGTGTTATTAGCATCTAATATGCATTTTATTCCCTCATTATCCACTAAACTGAAGAGATCTACAAACTTCCCTTTTAAAATCTTATATTTGACCTTGGTGGGAACAAGGTGATTTTGAATATGTAAAGGCAGTAGTAGTCATAGGGGACAAGAATTGGAGGATATATTCATCTGTATAAGGTGGTACCTCCCTATCTGAACCCATGACCTCTTCAGACCCCTTATGTGAGTTGGATAAAGAGACCTGTGCCACCTGGTCAACATCAGTATCTGCTCTCACTACCAGGCTCAAAGCTGTAGAGGCTAAGTCAAACAGTCTAACTCTCCCCTCTTCCAGCAAAGAATTTATAAAATCATCTAAACAATTATCAGCAGATTGACCCTTACCACTAATATTAAACTCTGTAGACCCAACAGAAACATTACGTTGTGCTTCTTGGTGCCCAGTCAAAGAAATGAAAATATACCAAAGCTCCTGCAAACTATGGAGCCTGCTATGTATGTAATATTTGTTAAATAAACAATGGATAAACACACAGATAAAAGATGTGCTCCTATACAACATTGGATAATCAATAATTGTAATAAATACATATTCAAATGATGAACAATGAATATATTTTAATAAAAAATACAAAATTAAATAATAAATTAAAAGGATGATCCCTCATTTAAAGATACATTTATCCTAGCAAAGATAGGCAGCTAGATAGATAGATATTAATACTTGAAAATTCCTAACACTAGAAGCATAAATATTAACAATCAAAGCATATTATTTAATCAAAACATACAATTTAATCCCAGTGGGAATAATGATGCTAAATTAATTATCTACATTATTTCTTTGTAACCAGGGGTTTCATGTGTCTTATATACATATTTAGCAATGCTTGTAAACACTAATCTTGCACTTGAATGTTCTAAGGTGTGCTTGTATAATGCATTATGCATGTTCTTGCAATGTACATCTCATACATTTTCATGTATCCTAAATTTAAAGAATGGTGGAGTCTTCCCTACATAAAATCCTCTGCAGAGGCTAAAGACACTATCCAGTATTTGTTACATGTAAAGTATTGGTGGGTATTGTAAATCTCATTGCTGTTTTTACTGTTGAAAGTGTTAGTTTGTTGTATAGAACCATATACCTTTCAATACCCTAAGGATATGAAACCAGTAATTAACTGTACTACAAATAGTCGTATATGTCTTCTCAGAATCTGTCTCATATTCTTTCATCTTCTATATACCAAATTACTATTTTCAGGGAACATTTCATAGAAGAATCTATCTTTGCATAAAATGCATCAATTGTTTTTGAATTATTTCTTAAACCTTACTGGCATTACTACCATATGTAGTTACAAATCTAGTACTAGCTCTTTCATGTTCATCAAATCATTCTTGATATACTAATAAATCATTACATGATATTGATTCCCCATCCATTATCACATTATCCATTAAATCTGATCTATATGCACTGCATGTAAATCTATGTTAAAGATCTTGTGACAGTTCTCCATTGTCTTCTTCCATTGAACAGATCCTGTCCATATGAATATATTATGATTCTGGTGTGTCTTTAACCATATGCCTAGGATGACAGCTGTTAGCATCCCATAAACAATTATTTGAAAGAGGTTTCCTATGTACTGTTATTTGTATGATACCATCTGTTAACCTAACAAATTTAATATCTAAAAAGTGAACACTGAAAATATCAGTCTTCATTGCAAATTGCATACCTGTCTCTGTACTATTTAAAAATAATTCACAAAGTCATTAAACTCCATTTCATTTACCAGACAAACTAACGAACAGTCATTTAAATGATGCCAGGCATAAATATGGTGATAAAAGACATTACTGGATGAAAAAAATATACAGTTCCTCAGAATATCTTATGAATAGGTCTGTATATATAGCGATATAAGAGGCTTCCATAGTATTTTCAAACAATTAAAAATAATATTTTTTATTGCAAAATTAACACAATTATAGATAACAGTAATTTTTACTGCATAATAATTTTTTTGTAAAGACTGTTTCCAACAATTGCAAAATTAATGTAATTAGAAATAATGGCCATTTTTAATGTAGAATACATTTAGTAAGGACTGTTTCCATTAACTGTAAAGTAAAATCCCTAAAGTCAAAGTTGTACAGGTCCATAATAGTTGACCAGTTCATTGGAAATATTCATGTATAAATGGTGGGTGTCTAAAGTACAGAAAAGTGCTTCATCTGGCATTACACATTCAAATAATGTTTGGAAGAACTCGGAAGTATATTTTAACCTAGCTCTAGCATGTTTTAATTAAGGATTTAAATAGTTCACAAAAGTCTGAAAGATGCTCAGTATGGGGAGTCCTTTACATGAAGCAGTCTTCCTGATAGATCCTGCAAAGATTTATAAACTTTGGGCAAAATTAAAAAAAAACACACAACCTAAAGTAATGGATTACACACTATGAGTTAAGTGCATAAGGCTGGAGATGTAAGCCCAAAATATCCTCATTAATTTGAAACTTCTGTAATATGTTCCTGAAATAAAGGTATGGGGTCATGTGTTAACAGTAAATAATATATATGATCTAATAGCTGGCTCTGATTTTATTGTTATATGATGTTCTGTCCACTACAACCATGGCACCATATCTTCCTTGGTAATTACTATTTCTTCATTCAGAGTTAATTCTCTCATAGCAATCAATTATTTGTGAGAGAGAGAGAGTTTTTCTTCACAACTAAATAAAGTTCACAGTTGTTTGGGTAAAGCCTTAACTACCAGATAATAGGATGGTATAAATGAAGAATGCTGGGATTCAAAGGGGACAATATCAAATCTCTCTTTATCCCCAGTACGAGATCTGTCTTTGTGCCAATACTATAAATTTAATGTACAACAAAATATTTTCAAATCATTAACAAGTTGAATTTCTGATACAAATGCTGGATGATGAAGTTCAAGTTTATTCAATAAGTATTTCTCTAAGTGATAAATCCATCCATTAATCCAGAAACCCTTTTTCCGATTTTTACACATGGGGTTGGGGTTTCATTTCAACAGCTGCAATCATCTGGAGCTAAAGTTCACATGGCCAGGTGACTAGCTAGTAAACAGAAATGTTTAGTATTAAACCATTCACTTATTCACATTTCATTTGTATATTCAACAAGTTTAATAACTGTGGAAAATATCATAACATTGTCTTGCTTCCCTCCTTCTTCTCCTTGTATAACCAAAACTACGTCCCTAACCATGCTAAAAACAGAGCTAGCATTTTCTTATTTGTTGGATTTCACCTGCAGTCTCCCCATCAGTATCACAATATTAGAAGCCTTCATCTGATGTATTATATTCAGTTACTAAAGAGTTAGTAGGTTCCAAATTTGATTTACGCGCTATATATCCCTTTTGCATTTACCTCCAGAGGTTAATGTTGATGGGTAGAATTATATTTAAACCTAGACCATTTTTAAACATGTCCTTTATCATAGTCCAATATGTCGCTTTTAAACATTTTGCATTGTCTATTTGACAGTTCAGACTCAAGTGCGCACACATTTTAAGCAGTTTGACATGGTAATCAGAATAAACAGAGTGATCAGTAAAAATGTGCACACATTTTAAACAGCCTTTGAATTTTCAGAGTCAAAGCATCAATGTGAAGTTCATGATAATCAATCAATAAATCAATAAACATCACAAATGAAATATGTGTTTTTGCTCTCTATTTTTAATAAGTTATAAATTATCATGACCTACTCCAGGTTTCAGTTTTATTCATAAACCTCTTGATGACCTCTCCTTCTATCTGTAAAATTTGAGGTATTTTAAATTCCATACAGTAGATCTGTTTTTTCTTTTTTTGACTTGTTCAGTAAGATCCAAAAGCACTATCTTCTTAATGGTCATGGAACTTTCCTCATACTGTGGTGAAAGTTAAAAGGCCATCAGAGCCCTCCAGTGTTCCCAAATGCAGGAAATAAGTAATGTCATCTCATGTTACTGGCTAACCCTGAAATCAGTAGGCACAAATCCTTCCGAGAGCTATACAGTTCTCTAGGTGCGGCATGTGTTGGTCATTACTCAAGTTATCATTATGCATTTACAATGTACCATTAAGTCCAATTTTCCCTCGCATAGCAATTGGCTTGCAGCAGAGAAGATTGAAAAAAATGTATCTCTGCTCATCCCATATTATTTGGTGGCAGGCAATTGCATTTATACACCTGTTCAAACCAAATTTGAAGAGTAGTGGTGCAGATTTAAAACCCATACAATTACACTGTGCAATCTGTCTTCTAAAATAAAGTAATAAACCTCTTCCATACTTGCTTCTTTGGGGTCCATGTACAAAGGGAAAGGAAGTAGACAGAATGCAAGGACTTTGTCTTTAAACCATGATTCTGAAGTAACCTGTGTAGATATATTTTCCTATAAATTCCTCTAGTACTATAATTTTGTCTGTCAATGTCCTTCAATTACAAAGAAGCACATTTGTTTTCTTCCTATAGACCAGTGATGATGAGAAGAATTGTACTAAGGCTTGATGCTTTTATCTAAAAATAGTTCTGTGTTTCATTCATTGGCTGTATTTCCCTTCCCTGGACAAATGAACTCCACTGTCCCTAATTTACTGAGTATATAGTCAAAGCCTGACTGTAAATCAGTAGCCAGCATATCAGCATATCATTGCTTGTTTTGGCTAGTTGTAACTTCTCAGCTGACTTGTTAAAGAAGAGTAGAGGTGGAAAGTCTGGAATGAATAGTTAAAATAGTGAGACTGATGTCGAATTGTGCCGTCCTTCAAATGGGATGTTAAACCAAGGCCGTCTCTGCTTGAGCTGGTGGTAGCGCAGGTGGATGTAAAGAATCCCATGGTACCTATCAAAAAGAGTAGGAAAATTTACCTGATGCCCTGGTCAAATTTCTTCTAGTAGTATAATTACCACCTCAGGTCTTCCCTGAAAAAAGGCTATTAGCCTAGTGGAACTAACTGGTCAACTATGAATAAATAAATAAAGAAAGAATTATTAAATATCATTATGCTAGCTGTTGGTGTGTTGCATTACTATTCTCACCCTCTCCTGCTGTTGTACAGCTATGGAACTGGTGTATATAAGTAAAGTAGTATGGAGGTAGGGCACTTGCTTTCTGCAAAACTCTTTTTAAGTGATGTTTTTAACGCATCATAATATAAAAGCATACTCTATAGCAGTGGTTCTGAAACTTTGCAAGCTGTAGGACCCCTTTTGATAAAGGAAATATTTTCCCAGACCCCTATATTTTGGATTATGTTAATATTAATAAATAATTAATATTAAAGCAATATTTGAATTGCAGAAATTCGTTTTATTTGTAAAGAATTACGATTTAAACAGACTCCAGCTTCTAAAACTGTCTGATGAGGTAAACATGCGCTGGAGTTAATTTCTAGAATGAGTAGCAGTGCATTAAGGCACTTCCAAATATTATTTAATTTCATTATTTCTGTGAATATTGCTAAGTTATGTTGAAAACACATAATCAGGCACCATGGCCAATAACTAAACTCCAATCACCTGGGCTGTACTGAAAGGTCTACCAAGAGTTCTAGCTATTATGAAAGTAAATTTCAACAGGATAATAAAAATAAGAAACATCAAATTGCAAGTGTACCTCCTCTGAACCTAATTGTAAAATCACATGTTTAAGCTTAGTTATGAATTAAGAACCTAACTAACCAACCAAGGCAATTCCCCCATTTGAAACAAACTAGTAATTAATCTAAATACAGTGTTACATGCACAGTTAACAAGAATTGCCAGTTCTACTTAGTTCCAATGTATCACTGCTCCTCTCTGCAATATTTGAACATAAAAGAACCTGTAACAACAAATAACACAACATCCGGCCAAATCCATATTATGAGTAAGGAGCTAGGTGAGGTGGCATACAGTTAAAGGGGAATGAAGCCTGCTTTACTAAGAGCCTTGTTCAAAACGAAGAAATACAAACAGAGAAAATGATTACAACATGATGGCAGTGATATTTAATAGTTGTTGAAACACAAATCTGAAATAAGAAAACAGTTTCTGGCATCCAGCATTGTGCCAGTAATGAAGTAACTCAAATTATTCCCACTGCATTACTTTTATCTGCTAAGTTTTCCACACAGAATTAGTTGCAGCCTTTTCCAAGTACACAGGAATACATACATACATACATACATACAAATGTTTCAAGCATGGTCATTAAAGCCCTTCTAGCTTGCCAATATTCCAAAACACTTGTTCCCATAATAAATGTCCAGGCTGTTTTTAAAAATATCTAAACTAGTACTTGCTTTAATGTAATTTGGTAGTCTGCTCCAAGCATCAGCTACTCTGTCAGAGAACCAATTAGTACACTTCTCATTCCTATAGAATCTTCTACATAGCTTATCTGACAATTATCTAATACTTTTTGATAACCCCAACATTCCCAGAAGTAGTTGTCCCTGAATGCCCTATATACCTGAAAAAGATCTCCTCTTAAGTATCTGTAAGAGACACTGTACATGTTCAAATATTTTAGTCTTTCATAATAACTTAGATTTTCACATCCATGGGTCTTCTTAATATATTTCCACTGTACTCTTTCCAGTTTATTCATGCTTGTTTTCCTATAGGGTTTCCATATTGTTATTTCATACTCAAGTTTGGGTCTAATGTAACTAACAAACACTGACTTCATTATGTTTGATTTCCTATACTTTATAAATCTTTTTATACAACCTATAGTTCTATAACTATCATTAGCCAATTGGTTGATATGATTAGAAAAACTCATAGCTGAATCTACCCATATACCCAGGTCCTTAAATGAGTCTACAGTTTCAATCACTGTGTGCTGTATTAAATATTCACCTTTCAGTTTATGTCTCCCAAATCTCATATGCTTATTTTTTTATGTATTTATCAACATATTATTCTCCTGTGCCCAAATGGTCAATTTAGTCAAATTATTTTGCAGACATGCCTTATCTGTAACACTTGTAATCAGTTTACCCAGTTTCAGGTCGTCAGCATATAGACTGTAGAACACCTCAGATGAAAAAGTAAGGTCTGAAAGATACAATATAAACAAGTAAGGGCCTAGTACAGAGCCCTGTGGGACACCTTGACTGTAACCAAGGATTTCACCTGTCCAGTTGGTGTATGATAATTGCCATGTCCTATTTGTAAGCCATGCAGCTATCCAGCTTATCAACAGTATGTCAATACCTAGTTGTACTAATTTATTGATCAGTGTTTTGTCCATAACCCTGTCAAATGCTGAAGTTAAATCTATATAAATCACATCACAGCACAATGTTTCACTCATAGCTGTTATTATATTGTTATAGAACATCATGTTGCAGGTGGTAATAGATCTATTTTCAACATATGCATGCTGATATATGGTTTCAAGTCTCAACCTATCCAGTTCTGACAATAACTTATCCAGTATTACCTTCTCGATTATTTTTTTACAACATGAAAGTAGACTTAAGGGTCTATATGATTCTGGGTTTGTCCTACCCCCTTCCCCTTAAAGACAGGTTTAATAAGTGCATGTCTCCAATTCTGAGGAATCTCCCCATATTTATATGACCTTGTGAATAATAGATGTAATGGCAGTGTAAGTTCTTGCTTAGGTGTTCTCAGGTCATTGTTACTTATTCCGTCTCCTCCCTGTGCTTTGTTTGGATCCAGTTTGCACAGTTCTTTTTCAATATAATCTAATTTGATTCCAGCATCTGGGGTTACCTGGATGTCACTAGGACAACTTACCACCCCTTTTGTGGAGCCAAACTGTTTTGCATAACATTTTGTAAATATATCTATAATCTGTTGTGTCTGAGAATAAATTTTAGAATATGCACACAGTTTATCAATTTGTGTATCTTTACTCCTTCCACATCTTATGTATCTATAAAAAGGTTTCCTATTATGCTCAATATCTTATATAAATTTTCCTTCAAAATTTTCTTGATCTTGTCTAACAATAGGCTTATTCTGTTTGTCCAGCTTGTTTATTTCATTTTTCAAAGTTGTAGTTCAACCTCTCTTCCATTTCTTATATTTTTTGTCTCTCACCTTAATCAAGTATCTTGTTCTTATGGGAATATACCCCCCCCTGATGTTTCATGCCTAGATCCTGATGTTAAACATTTTTTTTTACTTTTTGCACTCAAACAATTTCTCTTTCAAGACTTTCCACATTCCATCTGCAGTTTTTTCCACTGAATACCTCACTCCAATTAGTTTTATATAGTAACTGTTTTGCTTCCTTATAATCTGTAATGAACCTTCTGTGAATTAGCTTAGATTTCAGTTTGGCAGAATTATCTAGCAACAAATTAACCTTTATGACCCCATGATCACTGCTCATCAATGGTGGTAAAACTTGACTTGAAATTACAGTAATTTCTTTGGGAACACAAACAATATCTAGTATATTCCGTCCCCTGGTAGGTTTTTTTACATTCTGAAGCATTTGTTGTTCCTGAATATACTATGTGAATAATTTCTTTACTAACGTTGTTGAATCAATATTACTCCAGTCTGTTTCTGGTAAATTTAAGTCCCCAGCTAATATTATTCTTCCCTCCTGTGTTTCATGTAAGAAATGCATGAATTCCTCTAGGTCATCTGTACTTGACTTAGGTGGTCTGTACACTCCAACAATTGTTATATGTTCCAGGGTTGTCTTATTGTCACAGTGACAGTCTATAGTATTGGTGTTATCATTGAACATGTAATAATCACAAGTCTCATAGCTATCTTTAATCCCTATCATAACACCTCCACCTGATTTTTTGTTAGAATGTCTGTTACAGTAAAAACATTTATGCCCTGACAGAACTTGTTTCCAGTCATTGTTCTTTAACCATGTTTCACAAGCTATAACAACATCAATCTTGTGGGAGCGTAGCAAATTTTCTAATAAAAAAATATTATTAATACTCCTAGCATTAACAACCATCAGAGGTACATCAAATGTTGCTATCTGTGTACTGTTACATTTTTGACCTGGCAAAAATCCTGGCTAGTGTTTGTCAAATATTGCAAAATATCTGCTGTAAAAATTCTCTTCCCTGATCTTGACAAATGCATACCATCCTGTCTGAACACATGTGTGCCCAAAAGAAGGCTTGGATGCTCAACACATTTCCATTTTTAAAAATAGGACATTTTTTCCATGTAGGTGTTTATCCAAAAAATCTTTTCTATAGGTAATTTCTGAAAAGTATGTCCTAACACTAGTACAAGCTATACTATCTAGGAGGGCTGTCAGTTCCCGACTACCAGTCAGAGAATCTTTGTTGGTGACATCATTTGTACCAACATGAATAAAAACAGATCCATACTTCCTTACATTAAAGCATTCCAAGGCGTGTTTCGCATCTTCTATTTTTGCTCCTGGCAAGCATAACACTACTCAATGTTGAATATCATCTCTGAAAATAAAAGTATCAGTTCCTCTAATAACTGAATCTCCAATTACAAGAATATCTTTGCTGACCATCTCTGAAGAATCTTCAGCTTCTAATACAATCATTTCTGCTCTATCAGTTGTTACGAAGGATAGATCTTCATCACTATTAGTCTTATTAATTCCACTGTTTTCATTGTGTATTAAATTCTCATCCAGCTGGCATTGTAAATCCACAGCTTGAGCCATGTAGTCAACATCTGTCTTTCTCTTCTTTTTTCTTACAGTAATGTTCTTCAGTCCTTCCACATTCAGTTTTGATTTCTGCCTTTTCATCTGCCCCTTGCCTCTTTGTTTCTATCTTTTCTATTGGAAAGGTGATGCATTTTTTCTGTAGACTGAGGGTTTTTTGATAGACAGATATCTTCATTCCCTGTCACCAGTGTGTTACATAACAAAGTAGAATCCTTTTTACTAAATATTCTCTTTCCTTTACAGTCATTCATCAGTTTCTTTTTCTTCTTTGTTATTTGTTGAGAACTTCTTCCTTTCTTTCTTTTTTTGTTTCCTTCTAAACAAACTGGATCCTTAGATTGCTGTGTACTTGCAGCCACAATTCCATAGTTCCCAGGGGCCTCATCATTTTTCACAGGAGTTGAATGTTCTTTGCAGAAAATAGATGCATCGTTTCCTAAATCTGTTCTATTTGTTCTATGCCTAACATTATTTAGTTCATCAGTCCAGTCATTAATATATGATACAACAGTTCTCCAAGCCATGCCAATTGCACATGTGCAATCATTATCATTAAGTCGAGATTTGCTTCTAACAATGGTAAGCAAATCATTCGACTTTTGACACGAGGAACAAAGATCACCAGTGTAATCAGCTGTTGCCTTTAAATATGCATAGCATTTATTACACTGTACAAGATACTTGTGCATTAGCAAATCGTTAATTGCATACTCATTTAAGTAATCCATAGTCAGCTATAATTGAATAAAATATTGCAAAGGAAAAAAATACACAAAGTCAGTAGCAAAGAATTCAAAGGAACTTAAATCAACTTCTATGACAAAAATTATACCAGCAATATCCAACTAAATAATAAAATACAATAAAGTTGTTCTGACCATACAAGTTCTACCAACCAGACAGAAGTTGTAATTTCTTTACATCAGTAGCTTCTGCTCACTATAGCTCGCAGTCACACCTCCTTTTAACAGTAAAAATAAATAAAACTTCTCTTACCAGTCAACTCCACAACAAATCATAAACCAAGACAGGATTGTTTTGATATGTTCAGAATTTTCCTCTCTGCATTCTGTGTAAATTTATAGCTGTCTAGGCCCCTTGTGGTGGCTAGAGATTGCCTGTCCAAAACCTATCCCTTTCTCACAACCAAAAGTGAAACTAAATGTAAAACAACAAAATATGAATCAAAGTAAAGCTTGTTAATAAGCAGTCTCCCAAAATAGTGATAACAAATGCAATATAAATTCAAATAAAACAGGTCTTACCAGTCAACTCCACAACAAATCACAAACCAAGATAGGATTGTTTTGCTATGCTCAGAATTTTCCTCTCTGCATTCTGTGTAAATTTATAGCTGTCTAGGCCCCTTGTGGTGGCTAGAGCTTGCCTGTCCAAAACCTATCCCTTTCTCACAACCAAAAGTGAAACTAAAGGTAAAACAACAAAATATGAATCAAAGTAAAACTTTTCAATCAGCAGTCTCTTCCAACCTAAAAATAGTTAAAAATAGTGATAACAAATGCAATATAAATTCAAATAAAACTACTCTTACCAGTCAACTCCACAACAAATCATAAACCAAGACAGGATTGTTTTGATATGCTCAGGTATGTAAAACATGCTTTACAATAAATATTAACAAGAGTGAATAAAAAAGAAACCTAGCCTAGTGATATATACTCCAACAAATTCCAAAAAAAGTCACCATTCAGACAAGATTATAATCCAAAAAACTTTAATCTCACTCTGTTATTTCTTCATTCTCTGAGTGCTACTTTTTTAAAAATAAGGCTATTATATGCAGACATCTGTACTCGACTGTTATGTTAAATTTGCTTATTATACAACTGTACTGTTTATTACTGCAAAAACGTTTTAACTATTCCAAATCAAAACTGGATGCTTCAACATTAGCATGTTAAACATTTTTGATGCATTTTATTTATGTAATAAAAAGCCCACAGACCTAACAGGTAAATAGTAACAACAAGCAAATAAATGAATGTCTGCCTCATACAGTATGTTTGTAATAGTGTGATAGACACAAGACCTGTACATATGTTAATAATAGTGTGCTAAAAGACACTGGAGTTCTGATAACATACTTAAAGTAAAAATCCTGAGTAGGACCCTTGCTAAATATTATGACTGCCCTCTAGCACTGAGAAATCAATATAACACAAGGTGATTCTCAAACTTACATGTATCTGTAATGCAAAGAAGTTTGAGCCAAGCTGTTTGGGAACTTATATACCCTCAGTCCATTTGGGACCCATCTCACTTGGAAACAATCCTTGAAAAAAAATCATCCAGCTGAAACCCTCTGTACTTCGTTATTTTTTTTTCCTAATTAAAATATTTTTTCCTTCAGTTTTTCACAGGATTATCCATTCATGGAAGTCGTTGAACAATTCAATGTAAACTTTTCTTGAAATCACTTGTTTAACCTACAATTTGGTGATACACATTCAGTCATGTCCACCCTTTATTTAGAGGAGTTACATGCTGCTACATCAGATTCTGCGGTGATGCAGCTGTAGTGTTGTTGCCTCACAGCAAGAGGTTCTCCTGTTCGATTCTCGGCTGGAGTGTGGGGAGTGCCTTCTGTGTGGAGTCTGCATGTCCTCCCTGTGGTTGGGTGGGCATTCGAAAGACATGCATAAATGGGCGTGCCTTCATTGAAGGTTGAACGTCGAGCTGGCACCTCGGCGTTCATGAAAATCTACTGCCCATCATTAGTGGTCCGGAGTTCTGCTGCGGCGACCCCTAACTGGGAAAAGCCAAAAGACAACAACAACAACATGCTACTACATCAGCATATGCTTGATTACTACTAGTTTCCATATTGCTTTTACCAGTAGCTGTCTTCTCTTCCTTAATTCCTTCACTGACATTCATTGCTGTTACACCATTTTCCCTTCATTCACATTTCATTCTTGATGTAAAATTTTAACATTATCTATATTAATAGCAACTTGCGTGGTTAGTTGTATTAAAGTCAAATTGGCAGACATGTTGTTCTCATTTACTAATGTTTCCCTCCTTTCACTTGACATTCTATTGGAATATACATCCTGTGACATGTTGTATGGGGCACAGAATACTCAATACCAAAGAAACACACTATACTTCTCTCAGTGTGTAAACACAAAATAATTTTTTGGAGTCATACTTCAGTTCAGAGCATTTGTTAGCTCACACATGCAGTTTCTCATAACATAGGCTAGTTTCTGAGCAGGATTACCTCAGGTGCTCAAGATTATGAAATCTCTGAAGCTCCATTGGGCATAGAGTAGTGGCGTGGACAGGCATATCAGATAAATTCCCCTCCAATGTGGAGTACACTGCTGGGACTCTACTTCATCAGCCTGTAAATCATCAGATCTTTTGGTAGGAATTTGGTCATCAGTCTTTCTTTCTACGTGCCACTGGTCAGTCATTTATGTGGAAAACTGGAGTTAGCCATGTCACTCTGGCTATGACATTTGTCTTCATCCTTACTGGGATAAAAATGTGTTTGTTTATCCTTCTGGTATATGTATCTGCTCATCCATCTTCACTGTGGGATGACTTTGATCATCTGCTGGCCTCCCAGTGTTTTAATTATCTTATAGTTAGTGTTAGACCTTCAATTATGTGGGCATTCTGAATCTGGTCTGCTTGCCATACTGTCATATTAAGTATGTGTATCAGGGAATGAAAATACACAGCAATTAAAAAAATTGTTAACAATAATTATTTCTGTTTACTTCGATAACTGTGCGATGGATGATGTTGTTTCTTTTTCACCAAATCCAAAATATCAGGTTCAATATTGGACAGATTTATTCATAAATTATGCTCAACATTCAGTCTATTTCACTGTTTACTTTTTAGGTAAAGTAACATGGAAAAGGCTCGCTCGCACAGATATGTAGAAGAAAATTGAAATAATTTCTGGAGAGCTTTGCTAATCCTGGATAAATGTTTCTTACTGACAATCAAAAGTCAGAAAGACTGTTTTGTTTAAAAGCAGTTTTTAAAGAACCATCACATGATAGTTCTTCCAAATCATCTTGTTCTGGGGTCATCAAATCATTGATTTCATCTGTTTTTTCACAGCTGAATGGATCTCTGATCCAATTTTTATTACTTTGTGATGGAGGAAAATAAAATGTGAAGGTGTCTCTCAAACTTCTCAAGTGTTCCTTGAATAAATCAATTATTTTTGGATCTACTTTTTCTTCTGCAGTTTGTACAAAGTCAGATAAAGTTGAAAATGAATTGAAGACATTCCTTTTCAGTCTATTTTCCCATAATCCTATTTATTTATTATAGCTTCTATTTTATTTTCAACTTTAAAAATGTCTGCACTAGTTCCCTGAAGATGTTCAAGTAGCAGAAAATTTCAGTTAAATATGCAATCTTTACTAGCCAAGAAAAATCATTCAAGCACTCTCTTAAAGGGAAACTTGTTTCATCAATTAAAAAGACTCCTGTTTCATCATGATAATGCGATTCAAAACCTTCCCACAAGACAACCAATGAACGTCTGTATGTAACAGTAATTGCTTATGATGGCTTCCCATTTCATCACACAAAACTTGAAAAATCATATTATTTAGCGGCCAAGCCTTAATAAAATTTACTTTAGATACTGCTTCATCAAATGTTCTTTTTAAATCAAGTGGCATTTTTCAGGCAACAAGTGGTTCACAATGGATGCTACAATGCATCCAGGTTGCATTTGGTGCTTCTTTTTTAATCAAACTTATCATTCTTTTATTGTTCCAGTCATAGCTCAAGCTCCATCTGTGCAAATTCCAAGACATTTTGACCAACTTAGCTCATTCATAGTTATAAAATTATTTAAGCAGGTGAAAAGTGCTTCCCAGTAGTAGTAGTAGTGGAAATCTGGAGTTAGCCATGTCACTCTGGCTATGACATTTGTCTTCATCCTTACTGGGATAAAAATGTGTTTGTTTATCCTTCTGGTATATGTATCTGCTCATCCATCTTCACTGTGGGATGACTTTGATCATCTTCTGGCCTCAAAGTGTTTTAATTATCTTATAGTTAGTGTTAGACCTTTAATTATGTGGGCATTCTGAATCTGGTCTGCTTGCCATACTGTCATATTAAGTATGTATATCAGGGAATGAAAATATACTGCAATTAAAAAAAATGTTAACAATAATTATTTGTGTTTACTTCGATAACTGTGCAATGGATGATGTTGTTTCTTTTCCACTAAGTCCAAAATATCAGGTTCAATATTGGACAGATTTATTCATAAATTATGCTCAACATTCAGTCTATTTCACTGTTTACTTTTTAGGTAAAGTAACATGGAAAAGGCTTGCTCGCACAGATATGTAGAAGAAAATTGAAATAATTCCTGGAGAGCTTTGTCTGCTAATCCTGGATAAATGTTTCTTACTGACAATCAAAAGTCAGAAAGACTGTTTTGTTTAAAACAGTTCTTAAAGAACCATCACATGATAGTTCTTCCAAATCATCTTGTTCTAGGGTCATCAAATCATTGATTTCATCTATTTTTTCGCAAATGAATAGATCTCTGATCCAATTTTTATTACTTTGTGATGGAGGAAAATAAAATCTGAAGGTGTCTCTCAAACTTCTCAAGTGTTCCTTTAATAAATCAACTATTTTTGGATCAACTTTTTCTTCTGCAGTTTGTACAAAGTCAGATAAAGTTGAAAATGAATTGAAGACATTCCTTTTCAGTCTATTTTCCCATAATTCTATTTTTTTATTATAACTTCTATTTTATATTCAAATTTAAAAATGTCTGCACTAGTTCCTTGAAGACGTTCAAGTAGCAGAAAATATCAGTTAAATATGCAATCTTTACTAGCCAAGAAAAAATCATTCACGCGTTCTCTTAAAGGGAAACTTGTTTTATCAATTAAAAAGACTCCTGTTTTATCATGATAATGCGATTCAAAACCTTCCCACATGACAACCAATGAACGTCTGTATGTAACAGTAATTGTTTATGATGGCTTCCCATTTCATCACACAAAACTTGAAAAATCCTATTATTTAGCAGGCGAGCCTTAATAAAATTTACTTTAGATACTGCTTCATCAAATGTTCTTTTTAAATCAAGTGGCATTTTTCAGGCAACAAGTGGTTCACAATGGATGCTACAATGCATCCAGGTTGCATTTGGTGCTTCTTTTTTAATCAAACTTATCATTCTTTTATTGTTCCAGTCATAGCTCAAGCTCCATCTGTGCAAATTCCAAGACATTTTGACCAACTTAGCTCATTCATAGTTATAAAATTATTTAAGCAGGTGAAAAGTGCTTCCCCAGTAGTAGTAGTAGTGGAAATCTGGAGTTAGCCATGTCACTCTGGCTATGACATTTGTCTTCATCCTTACTGGGATAAAAATGTGTTTGTTTATCCTTCTGGTATATGTATCTGCTCATCCATCTTCACTGTGGGATGACTTTGATCATCTTCTGGCCTCAAAGTGTTTTAATTATCTTATAGTTAGTGTTAGACCTTTAATTATGTGGGCATTCTGAATCTGGTCTGCTTGCCATACTGTCATATTAAGTATGTATATCAGGGAATGAAAATATACTGCAATTAAAAAAAATGTTAACAATAATTATTTGTGTTTACTTCGATAACTGTGCAATGGATGATGTTGTTTCTTTTCCACTAAGTCCAAAATATCAGGTTCAATATTGGACAGATTTATTCATAAATTATGCTCAACATTCAGTCTATTTCACTGTTTACTTTTTAGGTAAAGTAACATGGAAAAGGCTTGCTCGCACAGATATGTAGAAGAAAATTGAAATAATTCCTGGAGAGCTTTGTCTGCTAATCCTGGATAAATGTTTCTTACTGACAATCAAAAGTCAGAAAGACTGTTTTGTTTAAAAACAGTTCTTAAAGAACCATCACATGATAGTTCTTCCAAATCATCTTGTTCTAGGGTCATCAAATCATTGATTTCATCTATTTTTTCGCAAATGAATAGATCTCTGATCCAATTTTTATTACTTTGTGATGGAGGAAAATAAAATCTGAAGGTGTCTCTCAAACTTCTCAAGTGTTCCTTTAATAAATCAACTATTTTTGGATCAACTTTTTCTTCTGCAGTTTGTACAAAGTCAGATAAAGTTGAAAATGAATTGAAGACATTCCTTTTCAGTCTATTTTCCCATAATTCTATTTTTTTATTATAACTTCTATTTTATATTCAAATTTAAAAATGTCTGCACTAGTTCCTTGAAGACGTTCAAGTAGCAGAAAATATCAGTTAAATATGCAATCTTTACTAGCCAAGAAAAAATCATTCACGCGTTCTCTTAAAGGGAAACTTGTTTTATCAATTAAAAAGACTCCTGTTTTATCATGATAATGCGATTCAAAACCTTCCCACATGACAACCAATGAACGTCTGTATGTAACAGTAATTGTTTATGATGGCTTCCCATTTCATCACACAAAACTTGAAAAATCCTATTATTTAGCAGGCGAGCCTTAATAAAATTTACTTTAGATACTGCTTCATCAAATGTTCTTTTTAAATCAAGTGGCATTTTTCGGGCAGCAAGTGATTCACGGTGGATGCTACAATGCATCCAGGTTGCATTTGGTGCTTCTTTTTTAATCAAACGTATCATACCTTTTATTGTTCCAGTCATAGCTCGAGCTCCATCTGTGCAAATTCCAAGACATTTTGACCAACTTAGCTCATTCATTGTTATAAAATTATTTAAGCAGGTGAAAAGTGCTTCCCCAGTAGTATGAGTGGGAAGAGACTTGCAAAATAAGAAATCTTCATGAAATTTACAAGAATGAAAGCAAGTAAATTAGCATTGTTACAAACATCCGTGCCTTCATCAAGTTGTAATGAAAAGTATTGACTCTTTTGTACCTGTCCAATCAGTTGATGTAAAATATTGTTAGACATTTCTGTTAGTCAATCACTAACTGTAGTATCTGATATTGAAATTGACTGTAAATCTCTGGCAGTCTTATTCCCCACTGTTCGCATAATAATTATTTTTGCAGTAGGTAGAATTAAATTTTTGGCAATTGTATGTGGTTTTCCTGACTTCGCGATTAGAAGAGATATTTCATATGATGCGATAATGGCTTGATCATTACGGCCACTAGTTGCAGTTTTTCTTAAAACTTTTTGATTTGCTTCCAGTTCTTTCAATTTAATTTGGAAGAAATCAAGCGACTTGCTAGCATACTGTTTATGCTTTGACTGAAGGTGACGTTAAAGCTTTGCCAGCTTCATAGCTTCATTCGATAACACTTCACAACAAATGACGCGTAAAGGTTTATCAACATTATCAACAGAGGTACTTGTAAATCAATATTTTAAGTACTCGGCTGAATATTTTTGTGTCTTGAGTACTGGCAATGTTTTGATTTTTTTTTTGCTGCTGAACAAGGTATGTCATCTTCTTCAGATGATCCTGAATTGTTCTCAGAATGTTTTACTGTACCTATCTTCAACCAATTATCCATTCCCTAGAATCTAAAAATATAATTTAAACACTATTGAAATACCAATAACATTTCACAATCCCAAAAACAGACAGATGAAACTGTTTAACTTACATTCACATTTGCAAAACAACTTACTGATATACCAGGAAACACAATACTAATACAGACAATAGCAATAGAAATTAACACAACATATAATCAAAATGTATAGTCCCTTAGCTACGAAGTCACTTGAACTCAGGATGCACAGTAGCAAAACTAGGTGCACCTGTAGTTGCAGAGCTGCACAAACTGCATTCAGTGCAGTCGACTGCAGACCTTCGTTGGATTAATGTTAAACAAAGAATGTATTACATATTATCTGTGTTTTTTTTAATAAACAAAAAGATTAAAAAAAAGATGGCGGCATGCATACATTGTGCTTGGATCACTACCCCAGTCAGCTCATCCCATGCAAACACTGCAGTGTCCCATTACTTGGCTATTTCTCCCCAGTTGCCATAAACATTGTTCAAAACTCTGTGTGCATACTGTTTACTGCTTTACTTCTACAATGACTACAGCTGTTTGGATTTCATGTAAAACTTTTACTTCAAAATGTATAGTACAGACACTGATAGACACTTGCTAAACAAAGAAAAACAGTCTCAAAATGAAAGACTTAGCATTACAAATTCTGTTACTTTCAAACTCAATCACTGAAACAGCATTGAAACCCACATTCAAAGAAAATGCATCTGGCCAGTGGCGGATGAAGTTTACCTTTGGACTGTTTTTGAATCATAGGGCTACTTCTGAACATTTTTCCAGTAAGCAATGAAACAAACCATAGGAACCGATAAGAACATTCCAACCATAAAAGGATACTCAAACTTCTCTCATTACAATCCACCATCAGTCAACATGCAAGTTAACAATTCTTTGAAAATGAACTTGAATCTAAATTCCTTGAAAAATGCACATGAAACTCAGTTCCTTGAAAAATGCATCTTGGTAACTGGGGTCCCAAGCTCGTATTTCCTGTAGCTAAAGTACTGAGTTAGAATGTTGATAGAAAAACAAGTTTTGAATTACTATGCATTTTCTGAAGGATATGAATTGCACAGCTGAAATGTCTGCCATTATATTCTGACTTTAGAGCTCACTGATTGGCCAGGTATTTGCAAGAAAAAGCAAATTTTAGGAGAAACAGACAAAAAAAATATGAGGCAAAAATATGGACATTCTGTGAAAACCTGCACACTTGAGGGATACACTACTGACCTCTTAAACACACACACACACACACACACACACACACACACACACACACACACACACACGCACACATGCACACACACACACATATACACACACACACACACACACACACACATACACACACACGCACACACACGCACACACGCACACATATACACACACGCACACACACACACACGCACACATGCACGCACACATGCACGCACACATGCACACACACACACACACACACACACACACACACACACACACACACACACACACACACACACACACACCCCTCTCTCACTCTTATTTACATATTCACATAGACACACACACAAGACCATGTACTCTGAACAAAGCCACAAATAACGGGAGAACATAATCCCAAAAATAGGAATACCTGTTAAATATTGGTCTTACAAACTTACAATTTGATAGAAAAAAATGTTTTACATTAGTACTAATTTTCTAAACAATAACTATAAAGCTGAAATGTCTGCCATTATTTTCTTACTTCAGTGCTGAATGAGTTGCCAAAGATTTGCCAGAAAAAGCACAATTTTATGAGAAACACACAGAGCCATGTGGACAACATAGTCCCAAAAATAAGAACACAGCCCCAAAAATAAAAACACCTTTTAAATACTGCTCTTACAGACTTACAAAGTTGATCAGGAAATTCATACCAATGCAAAACCTAAGGATACAAACTCCATTACACTGTTTTCTGGCTTCATTGCTCAATAACTTGTCAGGGATTTGCCGGAGGTACACCAAAACTGAGGCAAAAATGTGTACAGTTGAGGAGAAAAAAAAAAAAAAAGAAAAATATACCGTAAAAGGTCTTGCCACGATCAGCTGCAGAAGGAATCTAACCAGCATCACACAGCTACGACAACTGTCTGACTGGAGGGAAAGTAACAGTTTGTTGAATTTTCCCTCCAAGTTCTAACTGCCACAACTGCCAGACAGAAAACATTGGCGCTATAGACCCAAGCCTACATTAGGGGTCACAGTCTTGCCAGCACTCTACAGTGACAACATTTAAAGAGTATGGCTTCCAGATTAAAGCAACCAAATGTTTTGTAATGATTTAAAATGTTAAGCTTCAGTATACCATACCACACATAATAATATCAGTAGCAACATAGACTTTAACTGGATCCTTTGGACTGACACCAGTACAATCTGTACCAATTAGAAAGTCTGGGGCACAATAAAAATAAAAAACCTGTCCACTTGTAATGTGAATGCTTCAGGGTTATGTCTTGGCCAGCATCTTCTAAAATGGATGTTTTGTCTGTTCAATGAACTGGATTTTTTTTTGTTTGCTAAACGATTAATCCCACTAGGATACATGCCATTTTAGTGGTGGCCTGGGAACCCTGTTTCGTTAATTGACTAGTTTTGCCTTACGTAGTATACAGGCAGACACTCAGTGATTCAAACCTAGGACTACATGACACAGCTTATTACGACCTCACAGCTCTAGTCATCATTACTATACTCCCAGGCATGAAACGAGTCCAGTGCAAAGGAAGATGTTTGTGCTGGGCCACTGCAGACTGGGAGAAGAGAGGAAAAGATACAAGAAAAAAAATCATTTATTAGTGCAACCCATCTGAGGATTACATGTCATATTGAACGCAAGAAGATATGATCATTGTTGCATTTAATCTTCTGTTCAATGGCTAAGCAATATTAGAATGCTGATGAGGGAACATAGACTGTTACCTAACATTGTTGTCTGTGCTGTATCAATGATATTATTCAGAATATTCTCAGCACTCAGATATTTATATGCCAGTATTTTCAAATAATGACAAGACTTAAATCTACTGGGCAAGCAATCGCTCGTTCTGTGTCAGCCACAAACACAGAAGTTAATAGTTAATATTGCAAATGCAGGGAAAGCAGCTGGTTAGCCGCGAATGCAGAAATGCAGAAGGGAAATGTGTTTGTGTTTTTCTTTTTTTATATATTTTTAACAGTGACTGCAGAATAACTCCATGTATACCTAGAATTCATCATACGGACCCATAGGGGTCCGCAGACCACAGTTTCGGAATCATTGCTCTATAGTGGTGATTCACATTAGAACATGAAGAATGAAAATGTTACTGCATATTGTAGGCTTTCTAATACCTAATAAGTTTAAATACTGTGACAAATCCTCTCCATGGAAGTGGGAAGGAAAAAGGTTGCTGTTCTATTAATATAATGCATGATGTGCCCTTCACGTTAGACTTGTATCCCATAGTTAATTTCAACTTTTAGGTAGTTCTTTTTTCCCTTCAGCACTGAGTGTCCATAAAGGGAAAAGAATGAAAAAGCAGCAAAGCAGGTATATCAGAGGAGACGACACCCTCCCTGAAGCCTGCAGCAATGGAACAGCACACTTAATTATTTCTTAAAACAGTACTATTAAGAACTTACAGCACCAGTGTTTACTGCAATAAAAACTAGCAGCATTTGTAAGTGCTTTACTTCTCTTCTTTCCCAAAACTGCAGCTTGGGAGCAGTTTTATGCACTCATATCCAGATCAACAAGCCAACAGAACTGTTGAACTCCAGCAGAGATGGACCTCACTTCATGAGGGAGGCATCCAACTGGAAGACGTAACAGACAGTAAGCAATGACAAAAGGATTATAAATAGGTACTGGATAACTGCAACAGACAGCACAACATATAGATCTGAGGTGATAACATAAACTCTGAAGGGTTTGTCAGTGAAGTGATACGTTTAAGCTTTTCCAACAATGTGATTTTCGATTTTTAATGACAGAATACAGACCAGCAAGCTCACAGATGTTTAAATCGTCATTATCATTTGTACAGGCTAACTGTGAATAAGAACAGAGAAAGGCCAGCAGAGAGCATAAATTAACATGCACCAGTCAGCCATAGGAGCTGAAACTAAAAAAAAAACATAGTCTAATGGGAATGAATAGGTAGTTGGAGGATGCAGACAGGGAGGGAACAGGGACAGGAGATGGATGAAAGGGAAGGGAGAGAACTGGTTACAATGTAAAGAGTGTTGTCAGAAATGTAGAGCTGGTTCAAAGGGAAGGAAGAAGGTATGGTGTATGATGCAGTATGGGACACTAGCAAATACAGGAGGCGGATATGGGAGCTAGTACATATAGTGCATTACATGATGCCGGAGGGCAGCTGACGAAAGGAAGTACAGGGAAATATGGGAAGCTGGACAGTTAGGGAATCAAGGGCTACTGAGTGGAGAACAGGATAAATTCTGGTGCAAGGGGGAGAGATGTAAGGGATTAATGGAATTAAGACAGATGGCACAGGACATACACTGCAAGGTGAAATTTTTGAGGGAGAGAATTCAGTTCAGCAATATTAATAAAACAAAGGCAGGCAAAAAGGAAGTTGACAAGGAAGAGTGGTCAGGGAAAGTATATGTTAGGGAGGGAGTGGGCAAAGGTGTGCCTCAAGGAGGTAACATGAGACGGTGGCACACTGACATGGAAGGAAATAGAAAGACAAAAACAGTGAGGTGTTTAATGCAGGCCAGTGAAAGGCAGTGTTTTAGATGGATAAATGTGAGGTTCAGTGAGGAGGCAGAGTTTAGATTATGGGAGAGGGGGCATGATGATCACTGAAGACAAATCTAGAAGAATGAAAAGGAGGGATAAATGGGAAAAATACCAGGCTGAAAGTGATGAGAACAGACTAAGTCATTTCAAAGAAGGAACAGGGGAGTGAGCCTAACAAGAGAACGGAGGAGGAGACTCACCCCCAGATTTACTAAACTTCTGTGCAGGACTAGTTTAGTCCTGAACGGAAGCGCCCGTTTAGGAGCAGGATGGCAGCGCGCCATACATAGTAATAAAGGCACACTGGCCAAGCTCTTAGGCTTACACGGAGTGTGTACAAGTGCAGGGAGTGTGCCTGAGAGCAGAGCCCTCAGAATAAACACACCCCCGCAATGTTGAACAGCAGAAGCTGTTAAGAAATGGGCGCGATCACTCACAGGTGTCCCCTTATCTCCACCAATAGATCTCCATGCGTACAACAGCAACAGGACATATAAAGTAAAAGATGAAACCCATCTATAGTGTTTAAAACACTGATAAAAGTTAACCATAGGTGTGCAGGTGTGCTCATCGCTTAGCTACGGTTAATGTAGCTGAAATAGCAAAAGGAGGATAAAAAGCAGGATATGTGCAAAAGAAGCAGTACAGCAATATTGTAATGGGCAGAGCGTTTGCCTCACGGGCAGTCGATCCCAGTTCGAGTCCCACTGCGGTACATTCCATTTCCATGTCAAATACTGTTATGATCAATATATTTAGTTGTATAACCTAATAAATAACATATATGTCTGAACTGGAGTAGGAAGCAGTGTAATGAATGATAACCCCATACGCTTGCCAAATCCACCACCCTCCAAGAACCAGTAGACTATTACTGTTGAAAATCGATAAGTAGTAAGGATAAATAAGCACAACTAAGCAGGTACAAGTCTGTTTGCATGATGGGAAGCAGTGCTTACACAGAGTAAGCAATTGAGAGGCTAACCATGTGTAAGCGGATGTCACCAAAAGTTAGCAGTGCTTACTGTCACCCAAGCACACTAACACCAGGGCAAAAGTGCTTTAACCACTCCGTATCCAATGGACCTCTTTCTGGCCAGCAACAAATTAAATAGTTCCTGCAAGGCCTGAACCCAGGAGCCTACACACCATAGGCAATGCGATTTACCACTAAGCCACCACAGAAATACATAACCCTAACGTTTTCACAAACATAGCATCCAGCAATACCATTCAACATTACAGGACATGTAGCTAAATATGTAGATGTATGTGTGTGCGTATATATATATATATATATATATATATATATATATATATAAAACTAAATAGATATATACCTCACCCTCCCTGTATTACATATGTATACATATATAGACATACATATATATAAATATCCGCATATAGATATATACATATGCAGACATCCACACACCTATATGTCGTTAGATATAAATACAACAATATATATCTATATATATATATATATATATATATATATATATATAGATAGATATATATATGTGTGTGTGTGTGTGTGTGTGTGTGTGTGTGTGTGTGTGTGTGTGGGAATATACACAGATATATATCTATGATATGAGACAGCACATAAGAATGACATATATGACCGCAGGCACCACCAGTGAGAGTGATGGGCCTATTAACATATGTGTAACATCTACCGTTACCCCCACCAGCCAAAGAGGTGAAACATACAAACAAACACACAAACAAAGTAAACAATCAACTGCTCCCCAAACCACAGGCAGGATACCACCAGTGGGGGAAACACTGTGGACCCACTAAGACTAATCTAGAAACAAAGACAGGAACATCCCTTGTGGGACAACCCAAGAATTTTGGTTATTTAGATTCCTGTCAGTACACTGACTCAGCAAGGCAGGGCGCTTATGTACTTGGACTACAAGGTTGGGAAAGCCTGATAACCCATAGGTTGAGACAACGTACGAGATGGGTCCCAAGAAGTGGAGAGTGGACAGTGTGTAGTGGTGTGGTTAGACCCAACCTGCACCCAGAGAAAGGATGAGTGCTGCAGAGGAAGAGTTGGGGGGGGACTATGGGTATGAAATTATGGGCTGAGGCGTGCAGTTTTTGGCTGGAGTGATTCTAATCAGACCACCTCATGGATGTAAGCAATAGTGTGAATTTGGCAGAGCTGTTACCTAATGAGCAGCCATTCCCGGTACGAGTCCCACTACAGCACAGTCTATTTTACATGGCAAAGCATGGTATAACCAGATTTGTTGTTGCAAAACCCACTAAATATCACCAAAGAACATATGGTCACAGCACCCCACTGTAGGCACGTAAGCCATTCTAATTGGCATCACAACTTATTATTGTTGTACTCAACCCCCACCCAGGGGTGTGAGTGTCCAAATCTACCTCCAAATTCAGTGTATATGCACAGCTGTTGCTGTAGAATAAATGGCCAGCTGTGGACCTTGCCTTCAGCCTTCCTGCACATCCCTGACTATTTCCCCTTACTATCTTTTCCTTTTTGTGCCCCTTTAACACCACTTGCCTATCAACCCCTTTGTCATGTCTATTAAAGTTTACAGTTACAAGTGGGTGACATCCTTTTCCCCAACTATATTGGCAGAATCTGGAACTC